>NC_086445.1:184879182-185194807 GCF_028390025.1 Pseudophryne corroboree
CAGGTCTGGGCATATGGGTTGCAGCCTGACTGTCCGTCGCTTAAAAGTGTTGATGTTTTTTTTACGGCACTGGGCATGTTGTATGATGACCCTGACAAGACGGCCTCAGCCGAGGCTCAGATTTCGATCCTTAAGCAAGGGCGAAGGCCAGTTGAGGTTTACTGTACGGAGTTTCGGAGGTTGGCCCATGATACCCAGTGGAATGACCCAGCCCTGAGACACCAGTACCGAAGAGGTCTTTCTAACCAGATAAAGGACCAACTGGTACAATATCCCTTGCCTGATAGCTTGGATCAGCTCATGCAGTTATCCATCCGGGTGGATAGACGGCTGAGAGAGCGTAGGCTTGAAAGGGAGACTGAGATTTCCTTCCTTCCCAAGGGAACCTCAGACTCTGAGGAATTTTCTGAGGAGCCTATGCAGATTGGGGCTACCCGCCTCTCCTCGCGTGAGAAGACGCGGAGGAGACAGCAGGGGTTGTGTTTGTACTGTGGGAATAAAGGTCATGTGGTAGTATCATGCCCAGAAAAGCCGGAAAACTTCAGGGCCTGAGGGTGATGGGAAATATCCTGTCAGGCCAGAAGTCAGAATTTCCCAAGAAGACTTTTATCATTCCGGTGACCTTGAAGATCCTCGGTCAAACTGTCAAGACTGAGGCCTTTGTGGACAGTGGGGCCGACGGGGTTTTTATGGACCGCCAATTCGCCCTGAAACACTCTGTTCCCTTAGTACCCTTGGCATCGGAAATTGAGATTTGTGGGTTAAACGGGGAACCATTATCCCAAGGTAAAATTACCTCTTGCACTAGCCAGATTTCTTTGTTTATTGGAGCCACACACTCTGAAAAATTGTCCTTTTATGTGACTGTCTGTACTTTTGCCCCATTGGTGTTGGGGTTATCCTGGTTAAGGGCCCACAATCCTCAATTTGACTGGGAATTTTCTGAGGAGCCTATGCAGATTGGGGCTACCCGCCTCTCCTCGCGTGAGAAGACGCGGAGGAGACAGCAGGGGTTGTGTTTGTACTGTGGGAATAAAGGTCATGTGGTAGTATCATGCCCAGAAAAGCCGGAAAACTTCAGGGCCTGAGGGTGATGGGAAATATCCTGTCAGGCCAGAAGTCAGAATTTCCCAAGAAGACTTTTATCATTCCGGTGACCTTGAAGATCCTCGGTCAAACTGTCAAGACTGAGGCCTTTGTGGACAGTGGGGCCGACGGGGTTTTTATGGACCGCCAATTCGCCCTGAAACACTCTGTTCCCTTAGTACCCTTGGCATCGGAAATTGAGATTTGTGGGTTAAACGGGGAACCATTATCCCAAGGTAAAATTACCTCTTGCACTAGCCAGATTTCTTTGTTTATTGGAGCCACACACTCTGAAAAATTGTCCTTTTATGTGACTGTCTGTACTTTTGCCCCATTGGTGTTGGGGTTATCCTGGTTAAGGGCCCACAATCCTCAATTTGACTGGGTCTCTGGGGAGATTCTTAATTGGGGTACTGATTGTTTCAGGAGTTGCTTGAGCCTTCCAGTCAGGCTCTCGCAGCTAAGTTTGCCAGGATTGCCAGGGTGTTATGTAGATTTTGCGGACGTGTTCTCCAAAAAAGTTGCAGAGGTACTACCTCCCCATCGCCCCTATGACTGTGCCATTGATTTGTTGCCAAATGCTAAGCTTCCCAAGAGCAGGTTGTACTCCCTGTCACGTCCTGAGACTCAGGCTATGGCAGAGTACATTCAGGAGAACTTGGCTAAGGGATTTATCAGACCTTCACAGTCTCCAGTTGGGTCGGGGTTCTTCTTCGTGGGTAAAAAGGACGGTTCGTTGCGACCCTGCATCGACTTCAGGGAATTGAACCGTATCACGATTAAAAACTCATACCCACTGCCTCTCATTTCGGTCTTGTTTGACCAGCTTCGTACTGCCACCATTTTTTCTAAGATTGACCTACGCGGTGCGTACAATCTAATCCGAATAAGAGAGGGGGATGAATGGAAGACTGCCTTTAATACCCACTCAGGGCATTATGAATATTTGGTGATGCCTTTTGGGCTCTGTAATGCCCCGGCAGTCTTCCAGGATTTCATGAATGATGTGCTCAGGGAATATTTGGATAGATTCTTAGTTGTATACTTAGATGACATCCTAATCTTCTCCCATTCCCTGGAGGAACATCGGAAGCATGTACGCTTAGTCCTCCAGAAACTCAGAGACCACCGGCTTGGGGCGAAGCTGGAGAAGTGCGAATTTGAAGTTCAGCAAATCGCATTTCTAGGATATATTATCTCCCCAGAAGGTTTCCAAATGGAGGGTTCCAAGGTACAGGCAGTCCTGGATTGGGTGCAGCCCACTAGTTTGAAGGCGCTTCAGCGTTTCCTGGGCTTTGCGAATTTTTATAGACGATTTATCGCTGGATTTTCGTCTATAGTGGCGCCCTTGGTGGCACTCACTAAGAAAGGGGCGGATGTTGCTCACTGGTCTTGTGAGGCTAAAGCGGCTTTTGCCCGTCTCAAAAGGGCATTTGTTTCGGCCAAGGTGCTGCGACACCCAGATCCAGAGCGTCCTTTTGTGGTGGAGGTGGATGCCTCTGAGATGGGTATTGGGGCAGTGCTTTCTCAGATGGGAGTGTCTGATAATCGCCTTCATCCCTGTGCTTACTTTTCCCGTAAATTTTCGCCTGCCGAGATGAATTATGACGTGGGTAACCGGGAATTGTTGGCTATTAAGGATGCACTCGAGGAGTGGAGACACTGGCTTGAGGGGGCTAAGTTTGTGGTCTCAATTCTCACTGACCATAAGAATCTGGCATATTTAGAGTCAGCGAAGCGTCTCAATGCCAGGCAGGCACGATGGGCTTTGTTTTTTGCTCGCTTTAATTTTTTGATAACATATCGCCCTGGGTCAAAAAACATCAAGGCTGATGCGCTCTCGCGGAGTTTTGCTCCAATCCAGGAGACCACCGAGGAGCCGTTGCCCATTGTTTCCCCATCATGTATTAAAGTGGGCATTACCCAGGACCTCTTATCATTAGTCCTTAGAGCACAGGAGCAGGCTCCTCCAGACCTTCTGGTAGGTCTTTTGTTTGTGCCTCCTAGGTTAAGACAGCGAGTGTTCCTGGAATTCCATGCCAAGAAGTCGGCAGGTCACCCGTGTATTGCCAGAACTCGGGAGTTGCTATCTAGGGCGGTGTGGTGGCCCTCGGTGGCTAAGGATGTGGATCAGTGGGTTCGGGCATGTGACATCTGTGCCCGAAATAAGACTCCTAGAGGGGTTCCTGTTGGCCCATTACATCCACTCTCTATCCCATCTAAGCCATGGACCCACATTTCAATGGATTTTGTGGTGGACTTGCCCAAATCCTCGGGGATGACAGCCATCTGGGTTGTCGTTGACAGGTTTTCGAAGATGGCGCACTTCGTTCCACTGGTTGGGCTGCCATCAGCCAGACGCCTGTCTGAATTATTTATGCTGCATGTTGTGCGTCTCCACGGGTTGCCACTTGATGTGGTCTCTGACCGCGGATCCCAGTTTGTGGCCAAATTCTGGAGGGCATTTTGTTCCGATCTCCAGATTTCTGTCAGCTTGTCGTCAGGCTACCATCCGCAGTCTAATGGGCAGACTGAAAGGGTGAACCAGTCCTTGGAGCAGTTCCTCAGGTGTTATGTCTCCAAGTGTCAGACTGACTGGGTTGCTCATCTGTCCATGGCGGAGTTTGCCTATAACAACGCGGCTCACTCTGCTACAGGGATCTCTCCCTTCCTTTGTGTGTATGGGCATCATCCTAAGGCCAATTCTTTTGACCCCCTGGACTCCACGCCTGGTGGTTCCTCTGTGGTTTCGGTCCTTAGAGGTATTTGGCGGAAAGTGAAGAAAGCCCTTGTGTCTGTGTCATTAGTGACCAAAAGGGTTTTTGATAAGCGGAAAAGACCCTGCAGCTTCAAATTAGGAGACTTCGTCTGGTTGTCTACCAAGAATTTGAAGTTGAGACAGCCATCTCATAAGTTAGGGCCCCGGTTCATCGGCCCTTATAAGATCACCAGGGTTATCAATCCGGTGGCATTTCAGTTAGATCTGCCCCGTTCTTTGGGTATCAATAAAACATTTCATTGTTCCCTTTTAAAACGGGCGATTAGTAATCCTTCTTCCAGTGGAAGACCTTCCCCTCTTCTGATACGTGGCCAGAGGGAGTTTGTTGTTGAAAGGATTCTTGACTCCAAGGTGGTTCGGGGTCGGCTGTCATTTTTGGTGCACTGGAAGGGGTATGGCCCGGAGGAGCGGTCGTGGGTGCGCAGTTGTGATCTTCATGCCCCCAGACTGATACGCTCTTTCTTCTCGCAGTTCCCCGATAAACCCGGTGGTAGGGGTTCTTTGACCCCTCGTCAGAGGGGGGGTACTGTTAGGGTCTCCTGCCCTGTGCTGCCACGTCGTCATGGCAACCGGGAGACAAGTGCTAGTGGTGTAACCTGAGCGCAGCTGATACTCCGGTTCGGGTCTTTTGCTGTGCAGTGGTTATAGGCTCTGTGCACGGCAGGGGATCCGGTGCTGGTTTTTGTGCTCACAGTCTGTGAGGTCTGAGTGGGGCGTGGACAGCACCTGCTTTATAAGGCCTCTTTTCAGGGTAAGCAGATGCTGCTGAATCTTTGTTGGTTAGTCAGTTCATGAAAGTTAGCCAGTACTGTGTAGCTTTGTATTTGTTTGTTGCTTACTGCAAATAGGCCTGGGGATTTGGTATTACACTCTGCCAATCCAGACCTAGCAGTAAGACTGGAGTCAGTCGTTTAGCTTGCTGGGGTTCTGTTACTACTCTGTGAACTTAGCAAGTTTGCGGCTGTATTCTAAGACTTGCCTGTCTAATCCTGTCTCACTGTGCTAGGTGTCAGGGGTCAGTTTAGTGGCAGTAAGCTAAAACCTGTGCACTGCAAGTGAGAATTAGGATTGTGGAGATTCTCCTTGTGTCTATCATTCCATCTCTGACCAAGGAGTTTACTGCCACACCCGTTGGTAACCCTTTAGGGTTTTGCTGTTGCCCTTAGCAACAGCATTTCGGGTTCTCTACGTATTAAAACACAACATCTTGCTTTTCCATCTGAGCAGTTCTAATACAAGGGAGATACCCAGTTCCTTAGCCTCTGGGCTTCTCTGTTCACTTTGTGTGTATTTTGTTACCCTATCACCTTCTGTGTACATTATGTCATATCCCCCAGTTTGTCTGTGAGTCCATCTGTTTTGCATAACAGTTCAAACACCAGTACATTCCTGCAGACACTGGAGTGCATAACAGTTCTGACACCAGTACTTTCCTGCAGGCACTGGTGTGCATAACACTCTCAGGCCATGGTCTCATATTTCCATGGATTTTGTGGTTGACCTTCCCCTTTCAGCCGGATTCCGAGTCATATGGGTGGTAGTGGACCGTTTTAGTAAAATGGCTCATTTTATTGCTCTTCCTCGATTGCCTTCTGCTCAAGGGTTGGCAGTTTTGTTCCTCCGCCATGTGTTCAGGCTTCATGGGTTGCCCACTGATATTGTTTCTGATCGGGGTCCACAATTCATCGCACAATTCTGGAAATGTTTTTGTGCCTCATTAAAGATGAAACTGTCGTTAACATCCGGTTACCACCCACAATCCAACGGGCAAACCGAACGAGTCAACCAGTCATTAAAACAATATTTGCGCTTGTATTCAGCCAAACTCCAGAATGATTGGTCCGAGTTTCTCCCTTTGGCTGAATTTGCTTACAATAATTCTTGTCATTCCTCCACTAAAGAGTCTCCATTCTTTTCAGTTTTTGGTTTTCACCCCAGAGCCAATTCTTTTTTTCATCATTCTCCAGTCTCCTCGCTAACCTTAACCTCCCATCTCAGAGCAATTTGGAAAAAAGTGCACCTTGCTCTCAGAAAAGCAGCCTTCCGAGAGAAGAAATTTTCTGACAGGCTCCGACGTCCTTGCACTTTTAAGGTGGGGGATAAGGTGTGGTTGTCAACTCGCAACATCAGGCTTCGACAATGCTCGGCTAGACTGGGACCCAAATTTATTGGACCCTTTCTTATTATTAAGAAGGTCAACCCAGTTGCCTTTCGGCTACGTTTACCGAAATCCCTTAAGATTGGAAATACTTTTCACTGTTCCCTGTTGAAACGATTTGTTTCTTCCAGTAGATTTCCTCGGAAAATCTCTCAGGGTGGATCTCCAGTGGATGTGCAGGGACAACAGGAGTTCCTAGTAGAGAAAGTTCTTGATTCAAGAATATCCCGGGGCCGGCTTTATTTTTTGGTTCATTGGAGAGGCTACGGTCCGGAGGAAAAGTCTTGGGTCCTGGACAAGGATCTTCATGCCCCTAGACTCAAGAAAGCATTTTTTTGAGAATTTCCTCAGAAACCTGGCTCTAGGGGTTCATTGACCCCTCCTCAAGGGGGGGGGGGTACTGTTAGGAGCCGTGGTCCGCGACGTCCTTGCGGCCCGGCGCCTAGCAACTAGTGACGCCAGGCGTGTGAGACCCGCCGGGTCCCTAGCAACGCTGGGACGCCGTGCGCGCTTAGCCGCCGGCTCCCTAGTAACACTGAGCCGCCTGGACCCTAGCAACGGGGACGCCACGGGCGGACCGCGCTCCCCGTTGCAGGGTCAATCTAATCAGTTAAAACATTCACACATTTGTCTTCTGCTCGTGCAGCAAGCCAGCTGCACGGCATCTTGTTAATCAGGCTCCAAGCATCTGATTGGAGGACTCCCTGCTAAATACCTGCTCAGTGCTGCACACAGACGCCGGTAATAGCTTCCTGCATGCTGCTTTGGTTTGCTGAACGTCTGTTCCTGTCCTGCTGTATCCGGTCATTCCTGTCCTCAGAAGTTCTGTATCTTGGAGTTGTCATCTCATCCCAAGAAGTCGTTTGGTCCCCTGTTGTCCTCAACGATCACCAGAGAATATCGAGTGGTGTTCGTGAGTTGCGGCTCTGCCGTGTGTTGCGGCTCAGCTGCTTTATCTTTATATTCTGTTTCGGAGCATTTGCGGAGGGTTCCGCTTCCACAAGTCCTCTCCGGAACTCGGCGGTACCGGGTAGGAGAGTGGACAAGTGGATATTTTGGTTGTCCTTTTCCCTGGCGGTTTTTCCGCACATATTCTAGTTTTTCGTTTCTTGTAGCCCCTGGCCTGGTTGTTTAGTCAGAGGGCCCCTTGTTATCACCCTGTCTCGGATTTCCCTTTGTCTCCCATTAAGACCTGAGGGGGCATCGGAGTTGGGCAGACATAATCCGCCCTTCAAAGGCGGCTGCCATGGGCTCAAGCAACCATAGTCTCGCAGGGGATTTCTGACAGCACGGGCGAGACAACGGAGTTAGGGCGCAGGGGCTATTTTCCATTCCCGCTCCCTTCCCCAGCATTACGTTTCAGTGCTCCGGTCCTCGCAATAAGATCTCCTCAGACCAGAGTGCTGGAATCATAACACCTAGTTTGTGAAGATACTCCCTCTCGAGCTCGCACCTTTTAAAAGGTGAGGGAGTATCTAGAGTTAATATAACAAATGTATTGGTTGTATTTTATTGACATTTTTATTGACATTATTTTAGACACATTTTCTGTGAACACTACAAGACAAATTATGTGTAAAGTTTCATGTGTCCAAATTAGAGATGAGCGGGTTCAGTTCGTTGAGATCTGAACCCCCCCGAACTTCACGTGGTTTACACGGGTCCGAGGCAGCCTCGGTTCTTCCCGCCTAAGATGCAAAACCCGAACGGGGGAAAACGTCATCATCCCGCTGTCAGATTCTCGTGAGATTCGGATTCCATATAAAGAGCCGCGCGTCGCTGCCATTTGTGGGGACCACCAGTATATAGTAGTACAGTACAGTTGTCCATTGCTGTATCTTGCAGCTCCGTGCCAGACTCAGTTCTATTCTCCAGATCAGTGCTCAATATCTTTGCTGCATTGTGGGGACCAGTATATAGTAGTACAGTGCTGCATTGGGACCACCAGTATATAGTAGTACAGTACAGTTGTCCACTGCTGTATCTTGCAGCTCTGTGTCAGACTCAGTTCTATTCTCCGGATCAGTGCTCAATATCTTTGCTGCATTGTGGGGACCAGTATATAGTAGTACAATGCTGCATTGGGGGGACCACCAGTATATAGTAGTCCAGTACAGTTGTCCATTGCTGTATCTTGCAGCTCCGTATCAGACTCAGTTCTATTCTCTGGATCAGTACTCGATATCTTTGCTGCATTGTGGGGACCAGTATGTAGTAGTACAGTGCTGCATTGTGGGGACCACCAGTATATAGTAGAACAGTACAGTTGTCCATTGCTGTATCTTGCAGCCCCGTGTCAGACTCAGTTCTATTCTCCAGATCAGTGCTCAATATCTTTGCTGCATTGTGGGGACCAGTATATAGTAGTACAGTGCTGCATTGTGGGGACCACCAGTATATAGTAGTACAGTACAGTTGTCCATTGCTGTATCTTGCAGCTCCGTGTCAGACTCAGTTCTATTCTCTGGATCAGTGCTCAATATCTTTGCTGCATTGTGGGGACCGGTATATAGTAGTACAGTGCTGCATTGTGGGGACCACCAGTATATAATAGTACAGTACAGTTGTACATTGCTGTATCTTGCAGTTCCGTGTCAGACTCAGTTCTATTCTCCGGATCAGTGCTCAATAACTTTGCTGCATTGTGGGGACCAGTGTATAGTAGTACAGTGCTGCATTGTGGGGACCACCAGTATATAGTAATACAGTACAGTTGTCCATTGCTGTATCTTGCAGCTCTGTGTCAGACTCAGTTCTATTCTCTGGATCAGTGCTCAATATCTTTGCTGCATTGTGGGGACCAGTATATAGTAGTACAGTGCTGCATTGTGGGGACCACCAGTATATAGTAGTACAGTACAGTTGTCCATTGCTGTATCTTGTAGCTCCGTGTCAGACTCAATTCTATTCTCCGGATCAGTGCTAAATATCTGTGCTGCATTGTGGAGACCAGTATATAGTAGTACAGTGCTGCATTGTGGTGACCACCAGTATATAGTAGTATAGTACAGTTGTCCATTGCTGTATCTTGCAGCTGGCATATAATTCCACACATTAAAAAATGGAGAACAAAAATGTGGAGGGTAAAATAGGGAAAAATCAAGATCCACTTCCACCTAGTGCTGAAGCTGCTGCCACTAGTCATGGCACAGACGATGAAATGCCATCAACATCGTCTGCCAAGGCCGATGCCCAATGTCATAGTAGAGAGCATGTAAAATCCAAAAAACAAAAGTTCAGTAAAATGACCCAAAAATCTAAATTAAAAGCGTCTGAGGATAAGCGTAATCTTGCCAATATGCCATTTACGACACGGAGTGGCAAGGAACGGCTGAGGCCCTGGCCTATGTTCATGGCTAGTGGTTCAGCTTCACATGAGGATGGAATCACTCATCCTCCCGCTAGAAAAATGAAAAGAGTTAAGGTGGCAAAAGCACAGCAAAGAACTGTGCGTTCTTCTAAATCACAAATCCCCAAGGAGAGTCCAATTGTGTCGGTTGCGATGCCTGACCTTCCCAACACTGGACGGGAAGAGGTGGCTCCTTCCACCATTTGCACGCCCCATGCAAGTGCTGGAAGGAGCACCCACAGCCCAGTTCCTGATAGTCAAATTGAAGATGTCACTGTTGAAGTACACCAAGATAAGGATATGGGTGTTGCTGGCGCTGAGGGGGAAATTGACCAGGAGGATTTTGATGGAGAGGTGGTTTGTTTAAGTCAGGCACCCGGGGAGACACCTGTTGTCCGTGGGATGAATAAGGTCATTGACATGCCTGGTCAAAATACAAAAAAAAATCATCTCTTCGGTGTGGAATTATTTCAACAGAAATGCGGACAACTGGTGTCAAGCCGTGTGTTGCCTTTGTAAAGTTGTAATAAGTAGGGGTAAGGACGTTAACCACCTAGGAACATCCTCCCTTATACGTCACCTGGAGCGCATTCATCAGAAGTCATTGACAAGTTCAAAAACTTTGGGTGACAGCGGAAGCAGTCCACTGACAACTAAATCCCTTCTTCCTCTTGTACCCAAGCTCCTGCAAACCACACCACCAACTTTCTCAGTGTCAATTTCCTCCTTAGACAGGAATGCCAATAGTCTTGCAGGCCATGTCACTGGCAAGTCTGATGAGTCCTCTCCTGACTGGGATTCCTCCGATGGATCCTTGAGTGTAAAGCGGATAACTCAGGCCTTGGCAGCTGTGTTGGTGTTAGACGTGCGACCGGTATCCGGCGTTAGTTCACAGGGACTTAGAGAGGTAGTGTGTCCCCGGTACCAAACACCATCTTTGTTCCACTTCTCTAGGCAGGCGATACTGAGAATGTACACAGACGTCAGAAAAAGACTCACCAGTGTCCTAAAAAATGCAGTTGTACCCAATGTCCACTTAACCACGGACATGTGGACAAGTGGAGCAGGGCAGAATAAGGACTATACGACTGTGACGGCCCACTGGGTAGATGTATTGCCTCCCGCAGCAACAACAACAGTAGCGGTGGCACCAGTAGCAACATCTCACAAATGCCAACTCATTCTTAGGCAGGCTACGCTTTGTATCACCGCTTTCCATAAGAGGCACACAGCTGACAACCTCTTACGGAATCTGAGGAACATCATCGTAGATTGGCTTACCCCAGTTGGACTCTCCTGGGGATTTGTGACATCGGACAATGCCACCAATATTGTGCGTGCATTGCATGTGGGCAAATACCAGCACGTCCCATGTTTTGCACATACAATTAATTTGGTGGTGCAGAATTAAAAAAAAAACGACAGGGGCGTGCAAGAGATGCTGTCGGTGGCCCGAAGAATTGCGGGCCACTTTCGGCATTCAGCCACCGCATGCCGAAGACTGGAGCACCAGCAAACACTCCTGAACATTCCCCGCCATCAGCTGAAGCAAGAGGTGGTAATGAGGTGGAATTCAACCCTATATATGCTTCAGAGGATGGAGGAGCAGCAAAAGGCCATTCAAGCCTATACATCTGCCCACGATATAGGCAAAGGAGGGGGAATGCACCTGACTCAAGCGCAGTGGAGAATGATTTCAACGTTGTGCAAGGTTCTGCAACCCTTTGAACTTGCCACACGTGAAGTCAGTTCAGACACTGCCAGCCTGAGTCAGGTCATTCCCCTCATCAGGCTTTTGCAGAAGCAGCTGGAGAGATTGAAGGAGGAGTTAAAACGGAGCGATTCGCTAGGCATGTGGGACTTGTGGATGGAGCCCTTCATTCGATTAACCAGGATTCACGGGTGGTCAATCTGTTGAAATCAGAGCACTACATTTTGGCCACCGTGCTCGATCCTAGGTTTAAAGCCTACGTTGTATCTCTCTTTCCGGCAGATACAAGTCTGCAGATGTGCAAAGACCTGCTGGTGAGACACTTGTCAAGTCAAGCGGAACGTGACCCGCCAACAGCTCCCCCTTCATTTTCTACCGCCACAGGAGCTGCCAGGAAAAGGATAACATTTCTAAAACCACCCACTGGCGGTGATGCAGGGCAGTCAGGAGCGAAAACTGACATCTGGCCCGGACTGAAGGACCTGCCAATGATTACTGACATGTCGTCTACTGTCACTGCATATGATTCTATCACCATTGAAAGAATGGTGGAGGATTATATGAGTGACAGCATCCAAGTAGGCATGTCAGACTGTACATACACTGGCAGGAAAAAAGAGGCAATTTGGAGGCCCTTGCACAAACTGGCTTTATTTTACCTAAGTTGCCCCCCCTCCAGCGTGTACTCCGAAAGAGTGTTTAGTGCAGCCGGTCACCTTGTCAGCGATCGGCGTACGAGGTTACTTCCACAAAATGTGGAGAAGATCAATTCCTCCGTGGAGACATTTACCAGCAATTGCCTTCAGAAAGTACACAGGGACCTGTGATGGTGGATTCCAGTGGGGACGAATGAATACTCTGTGAGGAGGGGGATGTACACAGTGAAAGGGGTGAGGAATCGGAGGATGATGATGAGGTGGACATCTTGCCTCTGTAGAGCCAGTTTGTGCAAGGAGAGATTGATTGCTTCTTTTTTGGTGGGGGCCCAAACCAACCAGTCATTTCAGTCACAGTCGTGTGGCAGACCCTGTGGCTGAAATGATGGGTTTGTTAAAGTGTGCATGTCCTGTTTATACAACATAAGGGTGGGTGGGAGGGCCCAAGGGCAATTCCATCTTGCACCTCTTTTTTTTATTATTTATCTTTGCATCATGTGATGTTTGGGGCCAGTTTTTTTAAGTGCCATCCTGTCTGACACTGCAGTGCCACTCCTAGATGAGCCAGGTGTTTGTGCCGGCCACTTGGGTCGCTTAGCTTAGTCATCCAGCGACCTCAGCGCAAATTTTAGGACTAAAAATAATATTGTGAGGTGTTCAGAATAGACTGGAAATGAGTGGAAATTATGGTTATTGATGTTAATTATACTATGGGATCAAAATGACCCCCACATTCTATGATTTAAACTGTTTTTGAAGGGTTTTTGAGAAAAAAAAAACGAATCCAAAACACACCCGAATCCGACAAAAAATTTCAGGGAGGTTTTGCCAAAACGCGTCCGAATCCAAAACACGGCCGCGGAACCGAATCCAAACACAAAACCCAAAAAAATTCCAGTGCATATCACTAGTCCAAATGTATGCTATTAAAATAATTTTTTACTAATTGGCCTTTGGCCTCTTGTTTGGGTGACTATTTGGTGAGGGGTGTCTGTTACAGGTCCCCAGATTCAAACAGTCTCCAGTACACAGCCTACACCTATGAAGATAACGCTGGAAGAATTGTTGTAAATACATTCTATTTTAGCGCACTTGGGAAATTGTGTTTTTCTTGTATGTTATTGAGGTCTTTCAACAGGGATCTCTCCCGTTGTGCTGCTCCTAGTTTAGCGCAAGATAAAGATACTATTGTGCAATATATATATATATATATATATATATATATTTCTCCAACTCCGGCACTCCGCTGACATAAATCTCATACTGCACCCGGTGCCTTCCTCATGTAAACCTGCACGGCTCCACATAATATAGCCCTGCAATGGCGGCACTCCAGGGTTCAAGAAAAAATGACACAAGTCGGCTGTTTTAGGCAACGTTTCAGCGCCGTTCAGCGCTTTTATCAAGCCAGTTACAAATGTGATTAACACATACCGGTATTTAAGTGCATGGTGGTGGGAACACTTAAATACCGGTATGTGTTAATCACATTTGTAACTGGCTTGATAAAAGCGCTGAACGGCGCTGAAACATTGCCTAAAACAGCCGACTTGTGTCATTTTTTCTTGAACCCTGGAGTGCCGCCATTGGAGGGCTATATATATATATATATATATATATATATTGTAACACTGTAAGGGAACAAGGTGCCGTTTCGTGGGGTAAATGTTAGCAAGCAGCAGCTGAGGAATCACACAAGTCCAGTGTGTGGTGCAACTGGCCACGACCAGTTTTATTAAGCAGAAAATAAAAAAAACATCAAAAGAAAATACCTTGCCTGTCCGGCACTAACTAAACACAAGACGTTCCTAACTGTCTCTAAACAAAAAAACACAGAGTTTTCCAGTCAACACTGTATGGCTCACGTGTATAAGGAAGAGTATTTCTTTCACAGAGATCCTGCAGTCTTCCCAGGCAGTCTGCACACACTAATCAGGCTAGCAGCCCTATAACGCACTTACACAGCTGAAACCCTGATTAGCCCTCTGTGAGGCCAAAGACCCGAACTAAGCTCAACGTCTGGAACTTGCCCTATCTTTCTTTCAGGGCCCTTATCCAGCTTTTCCAATAAACTGAAAAGGTTCTGACAAAACAAAACATTTTCCTAATACAGGTAAGACAAGAACCTGGGACAAACATACCTGCCCTCAAACACTATTCCAGTGTTCTTGTCACATATCCCCCTCCCCTGTTTCGACCTAGGGGTCGGAACACTTGTAGCCCCTAAACATAAGATGCGGGACAATGCATCTGCGTAGGCCAATTGTGTACCCGGTCTATGTTCAACAGTAAACTTAAAATCCTGCAATGTTAGAAACCATCTAGTTACCCGAGCATTCTGACCTCTATTTACATACATCCATTTTAAAGGGGTGTGATCTGTCACTAGTCTGAATTGTCTACCCAAGAGGTAATATCTCAAGGTATCTAGTGCCCACGTAATGGCCAAAGCCTCCTTTTCCACAATGGCATACCTTTTTCCATGCTCATTAAGTTTCCTACTCAAATAAATGATAGGGTGTTCGTCCCCATCTCTGGTTTGGGACAACACAGCCCCTATCCCTACGTCTGAGGCATCTGTCTGTACAACAAATTCTTTCGAGAAATCTGGTGTCATCAATACCGGTTGTGAACACAAAGCCACTTTTAATGTTTGGAATGCTTTTTCTGCCTCAGGGTTCCATTTCACCATATTTGACTGCTTCCCTTTGGTAAGGTCTGACAACGGCACTGCTGTGGTCGCAAAATTGGGAATAAACTGTCTATAGTACCCAGTTATTCCCAAAAAGCCCTTACCTGTTTTTTATTCACTGGACGAGGCCAGTTTTGAATAGCATCAATTTTATTCAATTGGGGCCTAATCAGACCTCTGCTTATGGTGAAGCCCAAGTATTTGACCTCCTCCATTGCGAGGCAGCACTTCTTTGGGTTAGCAGTTAACCCTGCCTCTCTGATTGAGTCCAGTACTGCTTGCACTTTAACCAAATGGGACCCCCAGTCTGTACTGTGAATTACCACATCATCCAAATAGGCAGCTACATATTTTCTATGGGGCCTCAAAATTTTATCCATCGCCCGTTGAAAGCCCCATGCAACTCAAAGGGTAACATCTTATACTGGTATAGCCCCTCCGGAATCGAAAAGGCTGTTTTTTCTTTTGCGCTATCAGTTAAAGGTATTTGCCAGTACCCTTTGGTCAGGTCCAACGTGGTGAGAAACCTGGCTGTTCCCAGCCTTTCTATAAGCTCATCCACACGGGGCATGGGGTATGCGTCAAATTTGGACACCTCATTTAACTTACGAAAGTCATTACAGAAGCGTATGCTACCATCTGGCTTCGGGATGAGAACTATGGGACTGGACCACTCACTTTTAGATTCCTCTGTGACTCCAAGTTCTAACATGGTTTTAACTTCTTTAGAAACAGCTTCTCGCTGAGCTTCAGGAATCCTATATGGCTTTAAATGGACCCTGACACCTGGTTCTGTGACAATGTCATGTTTTATTATGGTCGTTCGGCCAGGCAGCTCTGAAAATATCTCCCTATTTTGGATGATAAATTCTTTAATTTGATTGTTCTGATCAGCTGATAACGTCTCTGACACCTTTACTGCGGGAAGCAACCGAGGTGAAGATACCGAAGGGCAAGGCTCCGCTGACAGAGACAACCTATCTATCCAGGATTTGATTAAGTTAACATGGTAGATTTGTTCAGGTTTTCTCTTTCCCGGTTGGTATACTTTGTAATTAACCTCATTCACTTTTTCCCTAATCTCAAATGGACCCTGCCATTTAGCTAGGAATTTGCTTTCCACAGTGGGTACCAAAACAAGAACTCTATCTCCGGGAGCAAATTCCCGTATCTTGGCACTCCGGTTATATACCCTCTGTTGAGCACTTTGGGCCTGTTCCATTTGCTCTCTGACAATAGGTACCACGGCTGCAATCCTATCCTGCATTTGTGTTACATGGTCAATAACGCTTCTATAAGGAGTGGGCTGTCCTTCTCACGTCTCTTTGGCAATGTCCAACAGCCCTCTGGGGTGTCTACCATACAACAAATCAAATGGAGAAAACCCCGTAGAGCACTGAGGAACTTCTCTGATTGCCATTAACAAGTAGGGCAACAAACAATCCCAGTTTTTCTCATCTCTATCAACAACCTTTTTTAACATACTTTTTAATGTTTTATTGAACCTTTCCACCAACCCATCAGTTTGGGGATGGTAGATGGATGTCCTGAGGTGAGTGACCTTAAATAATTTGCCCAATTCTTTCATGACCCTTGACATAAATGGAGTACCTTGGTCAGTCAAAATTTCTTTTGGTATTCTCACTCTACTAAAAACCTGCACCAGCTCCCTAGCTATCGCCTTGGTTGTGATAGTGCGTAAAGGGACAGCCTCAGGATATCGAGTGGCATAGTCCATAATTACCAGGATATACTGATGGCCCCGAGTGGACTTTAACAAGGGCCCCACGAGATCCATGGCTATTCTGTCAAACGGGACCTCTATAATAGGCATGGGAACTAGTGGGCTCCTGAAATGGGGTCTAGGGGCATGGTACTGGCATTCAGGACAGGAAGAACAATATTCAGACACTTCTTTATAAACCCCTGGCCAAAAGAACCTTTGTAAAACTCTTTCAGTGGTTTTTTCTGCCCCTAAATGTCCTGCTGTAACGTGACTATGAGCTAAATCTAGTACCGTTCTCCGATAAGGCTGGGGAACTACCAGCTGTTCCACCACATCCTCACCCTTTTTAACAATGTGGTACAAGAGCTCATTACAGATGGCCATGTGGGGATACGTAACCCTGTCACCTGGTACCACAGGTTCCCCATTAACGATCTTAACATTCTCTCTAGCCTTTATCAAGGTAGGATCCTTTAACTGTTCAGATGCAAACAGATCCTTGTTTACCTCCAGGTCAGGCACTCTTTCAGTTCTAACTACTATGTCTCTGTTCCCAGCAAGAGGGTCCTCACTGGACTCCCCATCTGTCACTCCAAACTAGCAAAAGGCAAAGGGTCAGAAAGTTCCGTAGACACACGTACATCCATGAAATCACTGGTATTATCAACTGGCTCTTTACTTCTCACATCTGTTGATAAACGTGATTCCCACAGTTTCCAAAAATGAGGAAAATCCCTCCCTATTATGGCCTTATGCACCAAGGTGGGGACCAGTCCTACTTTAACCATTGCTGACTCACAACAAGTTTCTATATTCACTTCAGCAGTGACATAATGTTGGGTATCCCCATGTATGCAAGTTACCCCAATAGGTATTTGCTGGACCTTTAAGGGGTTCACTAACCCAGCTTTCACGAGGGTAACTAAACTTCCTGAATCTAGCAAGGCCTCTACCCGGTTACCCTCTAAGAACACATCACACATTTGTTTTTCCAGCTCAGGTGAAGGTACCACAGTACAGGCTAACCTAGCAAAGAAAGACATTCTGCGACATTCAAAGGCAGCATCACCTTGTATGGGTTCTTGTGTGACTGGGCAATTGGCAATAACATGACCTGGCATACCACACCTAAAACATTTAACCACACGATTATCAACCCATTTGGGCAGCATAGACCATTCTAGCCCCATTGGCCTGTCTCTAGGGCCAGTGTTTACAGTCTCTCCAGCCTTGTGTTCTCTTAACCGCACAGCAACGTCTTCCCATGGAACAGTCTTACCGGTCTTTACTTAAGGGCGTTGTCGTGGATCTATGGGTTGCTGGGTGGTCATCAGTAGTTCCTCTGCTGCCAAATACCTCTGTACCATGTCCACTAATTGGTCAGCAGTACCCGGGTTTCCATGGCTCACCCACTTGCGCAGGACCATGGGCAAAGATCTCAAATAGCGGTCCATGACGACTCTTTCAACCACCTGGGGACCAGTTAATGTCTCTGGCTGTAACCATTTTTTTGTTAGCTGAATAAGGTTGTGCATCTGGGAGCGAGGAGGCTTCTCCATGGCGTACACCCAACAGTGCACCCGTTGTGCTCGTACTGACAGCGTGACTCCAAGGCGGGTCAGGATCTCAGTCTTTAGTTTATCATAGTCCCGAGCCTCAGCAGGGCTAAAATCAAAGTACGCTTTTTGGGGCTCACCTGACAGAAAAGGTGCCAGCAGACTGGCCCACTGTGCTTTCGGCCAGTTCTCACGCTCAGCAGTCCTTTCAAATGTGGTCAGGTAGGCCTCCACATCATCAGCCTCTGTCATTTTCTGCAGGAAGTGACTGGCCCGTATAGAACTAGAGCTGGTCGGAGCACTGACGGCCACATCTCCAATCCGGGCTGCAAGGCTCTGCACCACTTCTGTTAAGGCCTCTCTATCCTGACGCTGTTGCCTGTAAAGTTCGTCAACAGCCACCTGCTGCTGTCTCCTATTTTCCTCCATTGCCACCTGCTGCTGTCTGTTGGCCTCCTGCTGTAGTCTCCAATTTTATACCATTGCCACCTGCTGCTGTCTCCTATTTTCCTCCATTGCCACCTGCTGCTGTCTGTTGGCCTCCTGCTGAGCCGCTGTAGCTTGCAGCAAGGCTTTAAGCAGTTCCTCCATGTCGACAGATTTTTCAGGCGGCTTTGTAGCTGCTTTCACCCAGGACATATATCAAACCCTCAGGGGTGAGTCTCAGCAACTTCACACTGGGCTGTATCTGCATAAACCACCGTTTTCTGCAGGCCTCATAAAGCTGCTGCTTTCACTTATGCGCAGAACGGAATGCTCGCATTCTCCACCAAGTTGTAACACTGTAAGGGAACAAGGTGCCGTTTCGTGGGGTAAATGTTAGCAAGCAGCAGCTGAGGAATCACACAAGTCCGGTGTGTGGTGCAACTGGCCACGACCAGTTTTATTAAGCAGAAAACAAAACAAACATCAAAAGAAAATACCTTGCCTGTCCGGCACTAACTAAACACAAGACGTTCCTAACTGTCTCTAAACAAAAAAACACAGAGTTTTCCAGTCAACACTGTATGGCTCACATGTATAAGGAAGTGTATTTCTTTCACAGAGATCCTGCAGTCTTCCCAGGCAGTCTGCACACACTAATCAGGCTAGCAGCCCTATAACCCACTTACACAGCTGAAACCCTGATTAGCCCTCTGTGAGGCCAAAGATCCGAACTGGGCCCAACGTCTGGAACTTGCCCTATCTTTCTTTCAGGGCCCTTATCCAGCTTTTCCAATAAACTGAAAAGGTTCTGACAAAACAAAACATTTTCCTAATACAGGTAAGACAATGTTAGGGTCTCCTGCTCTGTGCTGCCACGTCGTCATGGCAACCGGGAGACAAGTGCTAGCGGAGTAACCTGAGCGTAGCTGATACTCCGGTTCGGGTCTTTTGCTGTGCAGTGGTTACAGGCTCTGTGCACGGCAGGGGATCCGGTGCTGGTTTTTGTGCTCACAGTCTGTGAGGTCTGAGTGGGGCGTGGACAGCACCTGCTATATAAACCCTCTTCTCAGGTTAGGCAGATGCTGCTGAATCTTTGTTGGTTAGTCAGTTCTTGAAAGCTAGCTAGTACTGTGTAAACTTTGTATTTGTTTGTTGCTTACTGCAAATAGGCCTTGGGATTTGGTATTACACTCTGCCAATCCAGACCTAGCAGTAAGACTGGAGTCAGTCGTTTAACCTGCTGGGGTTCTTTTGCTACACTGTGAACCTGATACAAAATGATTTGGTGGGTGTGGAAGAGCCCACATCTTACCAAACAGAAGAAATTCCTATATTTGGAGCACTCTTTTGATGATTAGATATGTGAAAAAGATGAAAACTGTCTATAATTAAAACTTAGCTTTTATTTATCCAATACTTAACTAAAATGAAATAACAGGGGTATACTAGACGTATCAATTGATTATTCCCCTTTTAAACAGTGGTAAAAATATGAATAAATCAAGAAGAGCAAATGTTATCATCTTGAAATTATTTATATATTTTGCTCAAAAATGGGTGATAAGAGAAATGATAGTAATCTATCAAACTTATCCAATAAGCAGCAGTAATCACAGAAATTAATGACAAAAAATGATAGTAATCTATCAAAAATATCCTGTGAGCAGCAGAGATGATATTGGTGATATAAAGTCTATGCAATCAGAAAGTTTATAGATAAATTCTAATTCAATATCTCATATAAGATCACATCTGATAATAGATTCATTCATTTAATACAATTAGTCTGGTGCAGGGTAAACCAAGTTTTGCCATACACTGTGAACCTATCAAGTTTGCGGCTGTATTCTCAGACTTGCCTGCCAAAATCCTTTCTCACTGTGCAAGGTGTTCAGGTGTCAGTTTAGTGGCAGTAAGCTGAACCAGTGCACTGCAAGTGAGGACTAGGATTGTGGAGACTCTCCTTGTGTCTATTATTCCATCTCTGACCAAGGAGTTTACTGCCATACCCGTTGGTAACCCTTTAGGGTTTTGCTGTTGCCCTTAGCAACAGCATTTCGGGTTCTCTACGTATTAAATCACAACACCTCGCTTCTTTCCATCTGAGCATTCCTAATACTAGGGAGACACCCAGTTTCTTAGCCTTTGGTCTTCTCTGTTCACTTTGTGTTTATTTTGTTACCCTATCACCTTCTGTGTATGTAATGTCATATTCCCCAGTCTGTCTGTGAGTTCATTTGTTTTGCATCCCTCTCCGTTCAGACACCAGTACATTCCTGCTGGCACTGGTGTGCATAACATATTCAGCAGCCCAATACTCCATTAAAATGCACACCTCGCAGGCCGCTGGCGGAGCTCCCGCAGCAGCAGTACCTTCAGGGGTTAAGGAGCCGAAAGTAAATCTCCCGGATCGTTATCTGGAGATCGCTCGCAGTTCTTTTGTTTCAAGGAGAGCTGCAAGCTATATTTCCAGCTTAGGCCTCAGTCTTCTGGGTCGGAGATTCAGCGGGTGGACATAGTGATTTCCTTGATACAAGGAGACCCACAGGTCTGGGCATATGGGTTGCAGCCTGACTGTCCGTCGCTTAAAAGTGTTGATGCTTTTTTTTACGGCACTGGGCATGTTGTATGATGACCCTGACAAGACGGCCTCAGCCGAGGCTCAGATTTCGATCCTTAAGCAAGGGCGAAGGCCAGTTGAGGTTTATTGTACGGAGTTTCGGAGGTTGGCCTATGATACCCAGTGGAATGACCCAGCCCTGAGACACCAGTACCGAAGAGGTCTTTCTAACCAGTTAAAAGACCAACTGGTACAATATCCCTTGCCTGATAGCTTGGATCAGCTCATGCAGTTATCCATTCGGGTGGATAGACGGCTGAGAGAGCGCAGGCTTGAAAGGGAGACCGAGGTTTCCTTCTTTCCCAAGGTAACCTCAGACTCTGAGGAATTTTCCGAGGAGCCTATGCAGATTGGGGCTACCCGCCTCTCCTCGCGTGAGAAGACGCGGAGGAGACAGCAGGGGTTATGTTTGTACTGTGGGAATAAAGGTCATGTGGTAGTATCATGCCCAGAAAAGCCGAAAAACTTCAGGGCCTGAGGGTGATGGGAAATATCCTGTCAGGCCAGAAGTCAGAATTTCCCAAGAAGACTTTTATCATTCCGGTGACCTTGAAGATCCTCGGTCAAACTGTCAAGACTGAGGCCTTTGTGGACAGTGGGGCCGACGGGGTTTTTATGGACCGCCAATTCGCCCTGAAACACTTTGTTCCCTTAGTACCCTTGGCATCGGAAATTGAGATTTGTGGGTTAAACGGGGAACCATTATCCCAGGGTAAGATTACCTCTTGCACTAGCCAGATTTCTTTGTTTATTGGAGCCACACACTCTGAAAAATTGTCCTTTTATGTGACTGTCTGTACTTTTGCCCCATTGGTGTTGGGGTTACCCTGGTTAAGGGCCCACAATCCTCAATTTGACTGGGTCTCTGGGGAGATTCTTAGTTGGGGTACTGATTGTTTCAGGAGTTGCTTGAGCCTTCCAGTCAGGCTTTCGCAGCTAAGTTTGCCAGGATTGCCAGGATGTTATGCAGATTTTGCGGACATGTTCTCCAAAAGAGTTGCAGAGGTACTACCTCCCCATCGCCCCTATGACTGTGCCATTAATTTGTTGCCGAATGCTAAGCTTCCCAAGAGCAGGTTGTACTCCCTGTCTCGTCCTGAGACTCAGGCTATGGCAGAGTACATTCAGGAGAACTTGGCTAAGGGATTTATCAGACCTTCACAGTCTCCAGTTGGGTCGGGGTTCTTCTTCGTGGGTAAAAAGGACGGTTCGTTGCGACCCTGCATCGACTTCAGGGAATTGAACCGTATCACGATTAAAAACTCATACCCACTGCCTCTCATTTCGGTCTTGTTTGACCAGCTTCGTACTGCCACCATTTTTTCTAAGATTGACCTACGCGGTGCGTACAATCTAATCCGAATAAGAGAGGGGGATGAATGGAAGACTGCCTTTAATACCCACTCAGGGCATTATGAATATTTGGTGATGCCTTTTGGGCTCTGTAATGCCCCGGCAGTCTTCCAGGACTTCATGAACGATGTGCTCAGGGAATATTTGGATAGATTCTTAGTTGTATACTTAGATGACATCCTAATCTTCTCCCATTCCCTGGAGGAACATCGGAAGCATGTACGCTTAGTCCTCCAGAAACTCAGAGACCACCGGCTTGGGGCGAAGCTGGAGAAGTGCGAATTTGAAGTTCAGCAAATCGCATTTCTAGGATATATTATCTCCCCAGAAGGTTTCCAAATGGAGGGTTCCAAGGTACAGGCAGTCCTGGATTGGGTGCAGCCCACTAGTTTGAAGGCGCTTCAGCGTTTTCTGGGCTTTGCAAATTTTTATAGACGATTTATCGCTGGATTTTCGTCTATAGTGGCGCCCTTGGTGGCACTCACTAAGAAAGGGGCGGATGTTGCTCACTGGTCTTGTGAGGCCAAAGCGGCTTTTGCCCGTCTCAAAAGGGCATTTGTCTCGGCCAAGGTGCTGCGACACCCAGATCCAGAGCGTCCTTTTGTGGTGGAGGTGGATGCCTCTGAGATGGGTATTGGGGCAGTGCTCTCTCAGATGGGGGTGTCTGATAATCGCCTTCATCCCTGTGCTTACTTTTCCCGTAAATTTTCGCCTACCGAGATGAATTATGACGTGGGTAACCGGGAATTGTTGGCTATTAAGGATGCACTCGAGGAGTGAAGACACTGGCTTGAGGGGGCTAAGTTTGTGGTCTCAATTCTCACCGACCATAAGAATTTGGCATATTTAGAGTCAGCGAAGCGCCTCAATGCCAGGCAGGCATGATGGGCTTTGTTTTTTGCTTGCTTTAATTTTTTTAATAACATATCGCCCTGGGTCAAAAAACATCAAGGCTGATGCGCTCTCGCGGAGTTTTGCTCCAATCCAGGAGACCACCGAGGAGCCATTGCCCATTGTGTCCCCATCATGTATTAAAGTGGGCATTACCCAGGACCTCTTGTCATTAGTCCTTAGAGCACAGGAGCAGGCTCCTCCAGACCTTCCGGTAGGTCTTTTGTTTGTGCCTCCTAGGTTAAGACAGCGAGTGTTCCTGGAATTCCATGCCAAGAAGTCGGCAGGTCACCCGGGTATTGCCAGAACTTGGGAGTTGCTATCTAGGGCGGTGTGGTGGCCCTCGGTGGCTAGGGATGTGGATCAGTGGGTTCGGGCATGTGACATCTGTGCCCGAAATAAGACTCCTAGAGGGGTTCCTGTTGGCCCATTACATCCACTCTCTATTCCATCTAAGCCATGGACCCACATTTCAATGGATTTTGTGGTGGACTTGCCCAAATCCTCGGGGATGACAGCCATCTGGGTTGTCGTTGACAGGTTTTCGAAGATGGCGCACTTCGTTCCATTGGTTGGGCTGCCATCGGCCAGACGCCTGTCTGAATTATTTATGCTGCATGTTGTGCGCCTCCACGGGTTGCCACTTGATGTGGTCTCTGACCGCGGATCCCAGTTTGTGGCCAAATTCTGGAGGGCATTTTGTTCCGATCTCCAGATTTCTGTCAGCTTGTCGTCAGGCTACCATCCGCAGTCTAATGGGCAGACTGAAAGGGTGAACCAGTCCTTGGAGCAGTTCCTCAGGTGTTATGTCTCCAAGTGTCAGACTGACTGGGTTGCTCATCTGTCCATGGCGGAGTTTGCCTATAACAACGCGGCTCACTCTGCTACAGGGATCTCTCCCTTCCTTTGTGTGTATGGGCATCATCCTAAGGCCAATGCTTTTGACCCCCTGAACTGCACGCCTGGTGGTTCCTCTGTGGTTTCGGTCCTTAGAGGTATTTGGAGGAAAGTGAAGAAAGCCCTTGTGTCTGTTAGAGATGTGCACCGGAAATTTTTCGGGTTTTGTGTTTTGGTTTTGGGTTCGGTTCCGCGGCCGTGTTTTGGGTTCGAACGCGTTTTGGCAAAACCTCACCGAATTTTTTTTGTCGGATTCGGGTGTGTTTTGGATACGGGTGTTTTTTTCAAAAAACCCTAAAAAACAGCTTAAATCATAGAATTTGGGGGTCATTTTGATCCCAAAGTATTATTAACCTCAATAACCATAATTTCCACTCATTTTCAGTCTATTCTGAACACCTCACACCTCACAATATTATTTTTAGTCCTAAAATTTGCACCGAGGTCGCTGGATGACTAAGCTCAGCGACCCAAGTGGCCGACACAAACACCTGGCCCATCTAGGAGTGGCACTGCAGTGTCACGCAGAATGGCCCTTCCAAAAAACACTCCCCAAACAGCACATGACGCAAAGAAAAAAAGAGGCGCAATGAGGTAGCTGTGTGACTAAGCTCAGCGACCCAAGTGGCCGACACAAACACCTGGCCCATCTAGGAGAGGCACTGCAGTGTCAGGCAGGATGGCCCTTCCAAAAAATACTCCCCAAACAGCACATGACGCAAAGAAGAAAAAAAAGAGGCGCAATGAGGTAGCTGTGTGACTAAGCTCAGCGACCCTAGTGGCCGACACAAACACCTGGCCCATCTAGGAGTGGCACTGCAGTGTCAGGCAGGATGGCCCTTCCAAAAAACACTCCCCAAACAGCACATGACGCAAAGAAAAAAAGAGGCGCAATGAGGTAGCTGTGTGAGTAAGCTCAGCGACCCTAGTGGCCGACACAAACACCTGGCCCATCTAGGAGTGGCACTGCAGTGTCAGGCAGGATGGCCCTTCCAAAAAATACTCCCCAAACAGCACATGACGCAAAGAAGAAAAAAAAGAGGCGCAATGAGGTAGCTGTGTGACTAAGCTCAGCGACCCTAGTGGCCGACACAAACACCTGGCCCATCTAGCAGTGGCACTGCAGTGTCAGGCAGGATGGCCCTTCCAAAAAACACTCCCCAAACAGCACATGACGCAAAGAAAAAAAGAGGCGCAATGAGGTAGCTGTGTGAGTAAGCTCAGCGACCCTAGTGGCCGACACAAACACCTGGCCCATCTAGGAGTGGCACTGCAGTGTCACGCAGGATGGCCCTTCAAAAAAACACTCCCCAAACAGCACATAACGCAAAGAAAAAAAGAGGCGCAATGAGGTAGCTGTGTGAGTAAGCTAAGCGACCCTAGTGGCCGACACAAACACCTGGCCCATCTAGGAGTGTCACTGCAGTGTCACGCAGGATGGCCCTTCAAAAAAACACTCCCCAAACAGCACATGACGCAAAGAAAAAAAGAGGCGCAATGAGGTAGCTGTGTGACTAAGCTCAGCGACCCAAGTGGCCGACACAAACACCTGGCCCATCTAGGAGTGGCACTGCAGTGTCAGGCAGGATGGCCCTTCCAAAAAATACTCCCCAAACAGCACATGACGCAAAGAAAAAAAGAGGCGCAATGAGGTAGCTGTGTGAGTAAGCTAAGCGACCCTAGTGGCCGACACAAAAACCTGGCCCATCTAGGAGTGGCACTGCAGTGTCACGCAGGCTGGCCCTTCCAAAAAACACTCCCCAAACAGCACATGACGCAAAGAAAAATGAAAGAAAAAAGAGGTGCAAGATGGAATTGTCCTTGGGCCCTCCCACCCACCCTTATGTTGTATAAACAGGACATGCACACTTTAACCAACCCATCATTTCAGTGACAGGGTCTGCCACACGACTGTGACTGAAATGACGGGTTGGTTTGGACCCCCACCAAAAAAAGAAGCAATTAATCTCTCCTTGCACAAACTGGCTCTACAGAGGCAAGATGTCCACCTCATCATCATCCTCCGATTCATCACCGTGTACATCCCCCTCCTCACAGATTATCAATTCGTCCCCACTGGAATCCACCATCACAGCTCCCTGTGTACTTTGTGGAGGCAATTGCTGCTGGTGAATGTCTCCATGGAGGAATTGATTATAATTCATTTTAATGAACATCATCTTCTCCACATTTTCTGGAAGTAACCTCATACGCCGATTGCTGACAAGGTGAGCGGCGGCACTAAACACTCTTTCGGAGTACACACTTGTGGGAGGGCAACTTAGGTAGAATAAAGCCAGTTTGTGCAAGGGCCTCCAAATTGCCTCTTTTTCCTGCCAGTATACGTACGGACTGTCTGACGTGCCTACTTGGATGCGGTCACTCATATAATCCTCCACCATTCTTTCAATGGGGAGAGAATCATATGCAGTGACAGTAGACGACATGTCCGTAATCGTTGGCAGGTCCTTCCTTCCAGATGTCAGCATCAGCAGTCGCTCCAGACTGCCCTGCATCACCGCCAGCGGGTGGGCTCGGAATTCTGAGCCTTTTCCTCGCACCCCCAGTTGCGGGAGAATGTGAAGGAGGAGATGTTGACAGGTCGCGTTCCGCTTGACTTGACAATTTTCTCACCAGCAGTTCTTTGAACCCCTGCAGACTTGTGTCTGCCGGAAAGAGAGATCCAAGGTAGGTTTTAAATCTAGGATCGAGCACGGTGGCCAAAATGTAGTGCTCTGATTTCAACAGATTGACCACCCGTGAATCCTTGTTAAGCGAATTAAGGGCTCCATCCACAAGTCCCACATGCCTAGCGGAATCGCTCTGTGTTAGCTCCTCCTTCAATGTCTCCAGCTTCTTCTGCAAAAGCCTGATGAGGGGAATGACCTGACTCAGGCTGGCAGTGTCTGAACTGACTTCACGTGTGGCAAGTTCAAAAGGTTGCAGAACCTTGCACAACGTTGAAATCATTCTCCACTGCGCTTGAGACAGGTGCATTCCACCTCCTATATCGTGCTCAGTTGTATAGGCTTGAATGGCCTTTTGCTGCTCCTCCAACCTCTGAAGCATATATAGGGTTGAATTCCACCTCGTTACCACTTCTTGCTTCAGATGATGGCAGGGCAGGTTCAGGCGTTTTTGGTGTTGCTCCAGTCTTCTGTACGTGGTGCCTGTACGCCGAAAGTGTTCCGCAATTCTTCTGGCCACCGACAGCATCTCTTGCACGCCCCTCTCGTTTTTTAAATAATTCTGCACCACCAAATTCAAGGTATGTGCAAAACATGGGACGTGCTGGAATTTGCCCATATTTAATGCACACACAATATTGCTGGCGTTGTCCGATGCCACAAATCCACAGGAGAGTCCAATTGGGGTAAGCCATTCTGCGATGATCTTCCTCAGTTGCCGTAAGAGGTTTTTAGCTGTGTGCGTATTCTGGAAAGCGGTGATACAAAGCGTAGCCTGCCTAGGAAAGAGTTGGCGTTTGCGAGATGCTGCTACTGGTGCCGCCGCTGCTGTTCTTGCGGCGGGAGTCCATACATCTACCCAGTGGGCTTAGATTTTTGAGTCCTTTTTTTACTGATATTTGGTGTTTTGGATTTTACATGCTCTGTACTATGACATTGGGCATCGGCCTTGGCAGACGACGTTGATGGCATTTCATCGTCTCGGCCATGACTAGTGGCAGCAGCTTCAGCACGAGGTGGAAGTCGATCTTGATCTTTCCCTATTTTTGGAACCTCAACATTTTTGTTCTCCATATTTTAATAGGCACAACTAAAAGGCACCTCAGGTAAACAATGGAGATGGATGGATACTAGTATACTTATGGATGACGAGTGACTGCCGACACAGAGGTAGCTACAGCCGTGGACTACCGTACTGCGTCTGCTAGTATAGACTGGATGATAATGATATAAAAAATATATATATATCACTACTGCAGGACAGGTATATATTATATAATGACGGACCTGCTGGACACTGTCAGCAGCAGACTCCTAAACTACTAGTATGAAGAAGATAGAAAAAAAAAAACCACCACAGGTAGGTATACAATTATGGACGAGCACTGCCGACACAGAGGTAGCTACAGCCGTGGACTACCGTACTGCGTCTGCTAGTATAGACTGGATGATAATGATATAAAAATATATATATATATCACTACTGCAGGACAGGTATATATTATATAATGACGGACCTGCTGGACACTGTCAGCAGCAGACTCCTAAACTACTAGTATGAAGAAGATAGAAAAAAAAACCCACCACAGGTAGGTATACAATTATGGACGAGCACTGCCGACACAGAGGTAGCTACAGCCGTGGACTACCGTACTGCGTCTGCTAGTATAGACTGGATGATAATGATATAAAAAATATATATATATCACTACTGCAGGACAGGTATATATTATATAATGACGGACCTGCTGGACACTGTCAGCAGCAGACTCCTAAACTACTAGTATGAAGAAGATAGAAAAAAAAACCCACCACAGGTAGGTATACAATTATGGACGAGCACTGCCGACACAGAGGTAGCTACAGCCGTGGACTACCGTACTGCATCTGCTAGTATAGACTGGATGATAATGATATAAAAAATATATATATATCACTACTGCAGGACAGGTATATATTATATAATGACGGACCTGCTGGACACTGTCAGCAGCAGACTCCTAAACTACTAGTATGAAGAAGATAGAAAAAAAAACCACCACAGGTAGGTATACAATTATGGACGAGCACTGCCGACACAGAGGTAGCTACAGCCGTGGACTACCGTACTGCGTCTGCTAGTATAGACTGGATTATAATGATATAAAAAATATATATATCACTACTGCAGGACAGGTATATATTATATAATGACGGACCTGCTGGACACTGTCAGCAGCAGACTCCTAAACTACTAGTATGAAGAAGATAGAAAAAAAAAACCCACCACAGGTAGGTATACAATTATGGACGAGCACTGCCGACACAGAGGTAGCTACAGCCGTGGACTACCGTACTGCGTCTGCTAGTATAGACTGGATGATAATGATATAAAAATATATATATATATATCACTACTGCAGGACAGGTATATATTATATAATTACGGACCTGCTGGACACTGTCAGCAGCAGACTCCTAAACTACTAGTATGAAGAAGATAGAAAAAAAAACCCCACCACAGGTAGGTATACAATTATGGACGAGCACTGCCGACACAGAGGTAGCTACAGCCGTGGACTACCGTACTGCGTCTGCTAGTATAGACTGGATGATAATGATATAAAAAATATATATATGTCACTACTGCAGGACAGGTATATATTATATAATGACGGACCTGCTGGACACTGTCAGCAGCAGACTCCTAAACTACTAGTATGAAGAAGATAGAAAAAAAAAACCCACCACAGGTAGGTATACAATTATGGACGAGCACTGCCGACACAGAGGTAGCTACAGCCGTGGACTACCGTACTGCGTCTGCTAGTATAGACTGGATGATAATGATATAAAAAATATATATATATCACTACTGCAGGACAGGTATATATTATATAATGACGGACCTGCTGGACACTGTCAGCAGCAGACTCCTAAACTACTAGTATGAAGAAGATAGAAAAAAAAACCCACCACAGGTAGGTATACAATTATGGACGAGCACTGCCGACACAGAGGTAGCTACAGCCGTGGACTACTGTACTACGTCTGCTAGTATAGACTGGATGATAATGATATAAAAAATATATATATATCACTACTGCAGGACAGGTATATATTATATAATGACGGACCTGCTGGACACTGTCAGCAGCAGACTCCTAAACTACTAGTATGAAGAAGATAGAAAAAAAAAAACCACCACAGGTAGGTATACAATTATGGACGAGCACTGCCGACACAGAGGTAGCTACAGCCGTGGACTACCGTACTGCGTCTGCTAGTATAGACTGGATGATAATGATATAAAAAATATATATATATCACTACTGCAGGACAGGTATATATTATATAATGACGGACCTGCTGGACACTGTCAGCAGCAGACTCCTAAACTACTAGTATGAAGAAGATAGAAAAAAAAAACCCACCACAGGTAGGTATACAATTATGGACGAGCACTGCCGACACAGAGGTAGCTACAGCCGTGGACTACCGTACTGCATCTGCTAGTATAGACTGGATGATAATGATATAAAAAATATATATATATCACTACTGCAGGACAGATATATATTATATAATGACGGACCTGCTGGACACTGTCAGCAGCAGACTCCTAAACTACTAGTATGAAGAAGATAGAAAAAAAAAACCCACCACAGGTAGGTATACAATTATGGACGAGCACTGCCGACACAGAGGTAGCTACAGCCGTGGACTACCGTACTGCGTCTGCTAGTATAGACTGGATGATAATGATATAAAAAATATATATATATCACTACTGCAGGACAGGTATATATTATATAATGACGGACCTGCTGGACACTGTCAGCAGCAGACTCCTAAACTACTAGTATGAAGAAGATAGAAAAAAAAACCCCACCACAGGTAGGTATACAATTATGGACGAGCACTGCCGACACAGAGGTAGCTACAGCCGTGGACTACCGTACTGCGTCTGCTAGTATAGACTGGATGATAATGATATAAAAAATATATATATATCACTACTGCAGGACAGGTATATATTATATAATGACGGACCTGCTGGACACTGTCAGCAGCAGACTCCTAAACTACTAGTATGAAGAAGATAGAAAAAAAAACCCACCACAGGTAGGTATACAATTATGGATGAGCACTGCCGACACAGAGGTAGCTACAGCCGTGGACTACCGTACTGCATCTGCTAGTATAGACTGGATGATAATGATATAAAAAATATATATATATCACTACTGCAGGACAGGTATATATTATATAATGACGGACCTGCTGGACACTGTCAGCAGCAGACTCCTAAACTACTAGTATGAAGAAGATAGAAAAAACAACAACCCACCACAGGTAGGTATACAATTATGGACGAGCACTGCCGACACAGAGGTAGCTACAGCCGTGGACTACCGTACTGCGTCTGCTAGTATAGACTGGATGATAATGATATAAAAAAAATATATATATCACTACTGCAGGACAGGTATATAATATATAATGACGGACCTGCTGGACACTGTCAGCAGCAGACTCCTAAACTACTAGTATGAAGAAGATAGAAAAAAAAACCCACCACAGGTAGGTATACAATTATGGACGAGCGCTGCCGACACAGAGGTAGCTACAGCCGTGGACTACCGTACTGCGTCTGCTAGTATAGACTGGATGATAATGATATAAAAAATATATATATATCACTACTGCAGGACAGGTATATATTATATAATGACGGACCTGCTGGACACTGTCAGCAGCAGACTCCTAAACTACTAGTATGAAGAAGATAGAAAAAAAAACCCCACCACAGGTAGGTATACAATTATGGACGAGCACTGCCGACACAGAGGTAGCTACAGCCGTGGACTACCGTACTGCATCTGCTAGTATAGACTGGATGATAATGATATAAAAAATATATATATATATCACTACTGCAGGACAGGTATATATTATATAATGACGGACCTGCTGGACACTGTCAGCAGCAGACTCCTAAACTACTAGTATGAAGAAGATAGAAAAAAAAACCCACCACAGGTAGGTATACAATTATGGATGAGCACTGCCGACACAGAGGTAGCTACAGCCGTGGACTACCGTACTGCGTCTGCTAGTATAGACTGGATGATAATGATATAAAAAATATATATATCACTACTGCAGGACAGGTATATATTATATAATGACGGACCTGCTGGACACTGTCAGCAGCAGACTCCTAAACTACTAGTATGAAGAAGATAGAAAAAAAAAACCCACCACAGGTAGGTATACAATTATGGACGAGCACTGCCGACACAGAGGTAGCTACAGCCGTGGACTACCGTACTGCGTCTGCTAGTATAGACTGGATGATAATGATATAAAAAATATATATATATATCACTACTGCAGGACAGGTATATATTATATAATTACGGACCTGCTGGACACTGTGTGCAGCAGACTCCTAAACTACTAGTATGAAGAAGATAGAAAAAAAAAACCCACCACAGGTAGGTATACAATTATGGACGAGCACTGCCGACACAGAGGTAGCTACAGCCGTGGACTACCGTACTGCGTCTGCTAGTATAGACTGGATGATAATGATATAAAAAATATATATATATCACTACTGCAGGACAGGTATATATTATATAATGACGGACCTGCTGGACACTGTCAGCAGCAGACTCCTAAACTACTAGTATGAAGAAGATAGAAAAAAAAACCCACCACAGGTAGGTATACAATTATGGACGAGCACTGCCGACACAGAGGTAGCTACAGCCGTGGACTACCGTACTGCGTCTGCTAGTATAGACTGGATGATAATGATATAAAAAATATATATATATCACTACTGCAGGACAGGTATATATTATATAATGACGGACCTGCTGGACACTGTCAGCAGCAGACTCCTAAACTACTAGTATGAAGAAGATAGAAAAAAAAACCCACCACAGGTAGGTATACAATTATGGACGAGCACTGCCGACACAGAGGTAGCTACAGCCGTGGACTACCGTACTACGTCTGCTAGTATAGACTGGATGATAATGATATAAAAAATATATATATATCACTACTGCAGGACAGGTATATATTATATAATGACGGACCTGCTGGACACTGTCAGCAGCAGACTCCTAAACTACTAGTATGAAGAAGATAGAAAAAAAAAAAACACCACAGGTAGGTATACAATTATGGACGAGCACTGCCGACACAGAGGTAGCTACAGCCGTGGACTACCGTACTGCGTCTGCTAGTATAGACTGGATGATAATGATATAAAAAATATATATATATCACTACTGCAGGACAGATATATATTATATAATGACGGACCTGCTGGACACTGTCAGCAGCAGACTCCTAAACTACTAGTATGAAGAAGATAGAAAAAAAAAACCTACCACAGGTAGGTATACAATTATGGACGAGCACTGCCGACACAGAGGTAGCTACAGCCGTGGACTACCGTACTGCGTCTGCTAGTATAGACTGGATGATAATGATATAAAAAATATATATATATCACTACTGCAGGACAGGTATATATTATATAATGACGGACCTGCTGGACACTGTCAGCAGCAGACTCCTAAACTACTAGTATGAAGAAGATAGAAAAAAAAACCCCACCACAGGTAGGTATACAATTATGGACGAGCACTGCCGACACAGAGGTAGCTACAGCCGTGGACTACCGTACTGCGTCTGCTAGTATAGACTGGATGATAATGATATAAAAAATATATATATATCACTACTGCAGGACAGGTATATATTATATAATGACGGACCTGCTGGACACTGTCAGCAGCAGACTCCTAAACTACTAGTATGAAGAAGATAGAAAAAAAAAAAACCACCACAGGTAGGTATACAATTATGGACGAGCACTGCCGACACAGAGGTAGCTACAGCCGTGGACTACCGTACTACGTCTGCTAGTATAGACTGGATGATAATGATATAAAAAATATATATATATCACTACTGCAGGACAGGTATATATTATATAATGACGGACCTGCTGGACACTGTCAGCAGCAGACTCCTAAACTACTAGTATGAAGAAGATAGAAAAAAAAAACCCCACCACAGGTAGGTATACAATTATGGACGAGCACTGCCGACACAGAGGTAGCTACAGCCGTGGACTACCGTACTGCGTCTGCTAGTATAGACTGGATGATAATGATATAAAAAATATATATATATCACTACTGCAGGACAGGTATATATTATATAATGACGGACCTGCTGGACACTGTCAGCAGCAGACTCCTAAACTACTAGTATGAAGAAGATAGAAAAAAAAAACCACCACAGGTAGGTATACAATTATGGACGAGCACTGCCGACACAGAGGTAGCTACAGCCGTGGACTACCGTACTACGTCTGCTAGTATAGACTGGATGATAATGATATAAAAAATATATATATATCACTACTGCAGGACAGGTATATATTATATAATGACGGACCTGCTGGACACTGTCAGCAGCAGACTCCTAAACTACTAGTATGAAGAAGATAGAAAAAAAAACCCACCACAGGTAGGTATACAATTATGGACGAGCACTGCCGACACAGAGGTAGCTACAGCCGTGGACTACCGTACTGCGTCTGCTAGTATAGACTGGATGATAATGATATAAAAAATATATATATATCACTACTGCAGGACAGGTATATATTATATAATGACGGACCTGCTGGACACTGTCAGCAGCAGACTCCTAAACTACTAGTATGAAGAAGATAGAAAAAAAAAACCCACCACAGGTAGGTATACAATTATGGACGAGCACTGCCGACACAGAGGTAGCTACAGCCGTGGACTACCGTACTGCGTCTGCTAGTATAGACTGGATGATAATGATATAAAAAATATATATATATCACTACTGCAGGACAGGTATATATTATATAATGACGGACCTGCTGGACACTGTCAGCAGCAGACTCCTAAACTACTAGTATGAAGAAGATAGAAAAAAAAACCCACCACAGGTAGGTATACAATTATGGACGAGCACTGCCGACACAGAGGTAGCTACAGCCGTGGACTACCGTACTGCGTCTGCTAGTATAGACTGGATGATAATGATATAAAAAATATATATATATCACTACTGCAGGACAGGTATATATTATATAATGACGGACCTGCTGGACACTGTCAGCAGCAGACTCCTAAACTACTAGTATGAAGAAGATAGAAAAAAAAAACCACCACAGGTAGGTATACAATTATGGACGAGCACTGCCGACACAGAGGTAGCTACAGCCGTGGACTACCGTACTACGTCTGCTAGTATAGACTGGATGATAATGATATAAAAAATATATATATATCACTACTGCAGGACAGGTATATATTATATAATGACGGACCTGCTGGACACTGTCAGCAGCAGACTCCTAAACTACTAGTATGAAGAAGATAGAAAAAAAAAACCCACCACAGGTAGGTATACAATTATGGACGAGCACTGCCGACACAGAGGTAGCTACAGCCGTGGACTACCGTACTGCGTCTGCTAGTATAGACTGGATGATAATGATATAAAAAATATATATATATCACTACTGCAGGACAGGTATATATTATATAATGACGGACCTGCTGGACACTGTCAGCAGCAGACTCCTAAACTACTAGTATGAAGAAGATAGAAAAAAAACCCCCACCACAGGTAGGTATACAATTATGGACGAGCACTGCCGACACAGAGGTAGCTACAGCCGTGGACTACCGTACTGCGTCTGCTAGTATAGACTGGATGATAATGATATAAAAAATATATATATATCACTACTGCAGGACAGGTATATATTATATAATGACGGACCTGCTGGACACTGTCAGCAGCAGACTCCTAAACTACTAGTATGAAGAAGATAGAAAAAAAAACCCCACCACAGGTAGGTATACAATTATGGACGAGCACTGCCGACACAGAGGTAGCTACAGCCGTGGACTACCGTACTGCGTCTGCTAGTATAGACTGGATGATAATGATATAAAAAATATATATATATCACTACTGCAGGACAGGTATATATTATATAATGACGGACCTGCTGGACACTGTCAGCAGCAGACTCCTAAACTACTAGTATGAAGAAGATAGAAAAAAAAAACCCACCACAGGTAGGTATACAATTATGGACGAGCACTGCCGACACAGAGGTAGCTACAGCCGTGGACTACCGTACTGCGTCTGCTAGTATAGACTGGATGATAATGATATAAAAATATATATATATCACTACTGCAGGACAGGTATATATTATATAATGACGGACCTGCTGGACACTGTCAGCAGCAGACTCCTAAACTACTAGTATGAAGAAGATAGAAAAAAAAAAACCCACCACAGGTAGGTATACAATTATGGACGAGCACTGCCGACACAGAGGTAGCTACAGCCGTGGACTACCGTACTGCGTCTGCTAGTATAGACTGGATGATAATGATATAAAAAATATATATATATCACTACTGCAGGTATATATTATAATATAATGAATGACGGACCTGCTGGACACTGTCTGTCAGCAGAATGCGTTTATAGAATAAAAAAAAACAACACCACACGAGTGTTTAACTTTTTCAGGCAGACAATATACTGGTGGTCACTGGTCAGTCACACTGGCAGCAAAAGTGTGCACTGTTATGTACTCCTGCTATAACTGCTCCCCAGTCTCCCCCACAATTAAGCTGTGTGAGCAGTGAGCACTCAGCACAGTCAGATATACATAGATGATATTATCATGCAGCACACTGAGGCTGAGCACAGATATGGTATGTGACTGTGTATCGTTTTTTTTCAGGCAGAGAACAGATTTTAAATAATAAATAAAACTGGTGGTCACTAGTATAACTATCAGCAAAACTCTGCACTCTCTGAGTACTCCTAATGCTCCCCAAAATTACTAAAATTAAATTACTAGTAAATCAAGTGTCTCACTCTCTATCTAAATGGAGAGGACGCCAGCCACGTCCTCTCCCTATCAATCTCAATGCACGTGTGAAAATGGCGGCGACGCGCGGCTCCTTATATAGAATCCGAGTCTCGCGATAGAATCCGAGCCTCGCGAGAATCCGACAGCGGGATGATGACGTTCGGGCGCGCTCGGGTTAGCCGAGCAAGGCGGGAAGATCCGAGTCTGCCTCGGACCCGTGTAAAAAGGCTGAAGTTCGGGGGGGTTCGGATTCCGAGGAACCGAACCCGCTCATCTCTAGTGTCTGTGTCATTAGTGACCAAAAGGGTTTTTGATAAGCGGAAAAGACCCTGCAGCTTCAAATTAGGAGACTTCGTCTGGTTGTCTACCAAGAATTTGAAGTTGAGACAGCCATCTCATAAGTTAGGCCCCCGGTTCATCGGTCCTTATAAGATCACTAGGGTTATCAATCCGGTGGCATTTCAGTTAGATCTACCCCGTTCTTTGGGTATCAATAAAACATTTCATTGTTCCCTTTTAAAACGGGCGATTAGTAATCCTTCTTCCAGTGGAAGACCTTCCCCTCTTCTGATACGTGGCCAGAGGGAGTTTGTTGTTGAAAGGATTCTTGACTCCAAGATGGTTCGGGGTCGGCTGTCATTTTTGGTGCACTGGAAGGGGTATGGCCCGGAGGAGCGGTCGTGGGTGCGCAGTTGTGATCTTCATGCCCCCAGACTGTTACGCTCTTTCTTCTCGCAGTTCCCCGATAAACCCGGTGGTAGGGGTTCTTTGACCCCTCGTCAGAGGGGGGGTACTGTTAGGGTCTCCAGCTCTGTGCTGCCACGTCGTCATGGCAACCGGGAGACAAGTGCTAGCGGAGTAACCTGAGCGTAGCTAATACTCTGGTTCGGGTCTTTTGCTGTGCAGTGGTTACAGGCTCTGTGCACGGCAGGGGATCCGGTGCTGGTTTTTGTGCTCACAGTCTGTGAGGTCTGAGTGGGGCGTGGACAGCACCTGCTATATAAACCCTCTTCTCAGGTTAGGCAGATGCTGCTGAATCTTTGTTGGTTAGTCAGTTCTTGAAAGCTAGCTAGTACTGTGTAAACTTTGTATTTGTTTGTTGCTTACTGCAAATAGGCCTTGGGATTTGGTATTACACTCTGCCAATCCAGACTTAGCAGTAAGACTGGAGTCAGTCGTTTAACCTGCTGGGGTTCTTTTGCTACTCTGTGAACCTAACAAGTTTGCGGCTGTATTCTCAGACTTGCCTGCCAAAATCCTTTCTCACTGTGCAAGGTGTTCAGGTGTCAGTTCAGTGGCAGTAAGCTGAACCAGTGCACTGCAAGTGAGGACTAGGATTGTGGAGACTCTCCTTGTGTCTATTATTCCATCTCTGACCAAAGAGTTTACTGCCACACCCGTTGGTTACCCTTTAGGGTTTTGCTGTTGCCCTTAGCAACAGCATTTCGGGTTCTCTACGTATTAAATCACAACATCTCGCTTCTTTCCATCTGAGCATTCCTAATACTAGGGAGACACCCAGTTTCTTAGCCTTTGGGCTTCTCTGTTCACTTTGTGTTTATTTTGTTACCCTATCACCTTCTGTGTATGTAATGTCATATTCCCCAGTCTGTCTGTGAGTTCATTTGTTTTGCATCCCTCTCCGTTCAGACACCAGTACATTCCTGCTGGCACTGGTGTGCATAACAGACAAGAACCTGGGACAAACATACCTGCCCTCAAACACTATTCCAGTGTTCTTGTCACAATATATATATATATATATATATATATATATATCAGTGATAGCACTTGTTATAAGGAGGCTTCTCAGTAGCAGGGACTGGAAATATTGTCAGGCTGTATGGGCAAATAAATGATCCTCATTACAGAAAAATCCTCTAGAAAACCTGCTTCCCTCTGCCAGAAAGCTCATACTGGGGAGGAAGTTTGTCTTTCAGCAGGACAATGCTCCAAACCACACTGCAAGAGCAACTCTGAAGTGGCGTAATATGAAGTAAATAGATGTCCTTGAGTGGCCCAGACAGAGCCCTAACCTTAATCCCATTAACATTTTGTGGCAAGACCTCAAACTAGCTGCCCATTGCCGCTCCCCAACTAACCTGGCCCAGCTTGGGCATGTCTGGAATGGACTAATATTGTCATTGTTCAAAGATGAAAGAGACTGCTGGCTGCAATCGCTGGCAATAGGTGGTTATGCTAAGTATTCACCAAAAGGAGGATGAATATGTATTAAATGCTGATATTTTATGGTTACTTTTTTCATGTTATGGTTTAGTATAAGACAGAGTTACTTTTGTAGGGGGCTCTATAAAGATAAATGTGTCTCTTGAATAACATTCCCATCATGTTGCAACACACTGACTTCTGCACAACAGTTATTTTCTGTACTTGCAGTAACTATCTAGTAGGTCAAACAAACAGGTAACCCACTCATTTTTCAATCAGTGTATTTTTATAAACTGGCATAAGACAGAACCAAAATCATAATAATTAAATGTAACAAACTGAAAAATTCACACCCAGGAAACAGAAAATCTATTTTGATGGGAATTATGTAGACATTTATTTAAAATAATAGTGGGGGAATTGTCATTTGTCACCCAGTTTTGCAAGTTATGTATAGAGCATGGTCTACTGGGGGCCATACATCTACATTGCAATTCCCCAATTCCCAATGCCAATCTGATCATTGGCAGATTGATGATCGGTTATTACATGGGGATCAGCAAAATCTAACATGTGAAAAAATTCCTGACTCACCAATTCCGATCATTTTTGGGTCGGAATCAGTGGATCAAGGATTTTCAGTATATTGGATTTTGCCGATGACCAAACCCAGACTGGCAGAGTAGGGAATTGCCCCGATTCATGCCTGATGTATGGGCCCCTTAAGCATAACTGCATTTCTTATTATCACAAGATTTTGAGATACATTGGCCAGTTCACCCTGTTTAATAATCCCACAACAATCGTGGATTAGGGCAAAAAGTGTCTCTTGTTTTTCTTTAACATCTTTCTACCAGCAGAAGCTTGTGAGCTGTTATGCAGAGACAAATAGCTGCCACCAGAACTCAATTTAGATCCATTTAAAACCGTATCGCTTACACAGATTGTTCTAGACAGTATTGATATTGCAAACTAGTAAACTCTGAAGGTAAACTCATTACTTGTCTGCAGGTAAGAAATTAAAAGTGCTGCTTGCATATTATTCAACCCTTGCAGACTAGTACTTGGCAGAACCACCTTTTGCTGCAGTAACAGACTGTTGGGAAAGTCACTATCATGTTTGCCCACTGAGAGTGATTGTTGTCCATTCTTCCTTGCAGGTTGTTCCAGGTTGTTCAGGTTGGTTGGATGATGATTGTGGATAGCAGTTTTCAAGTAATGTCACAGATTCACGGTATTGGATTGAGATCTGCACTTTGACTTGGCCATTGTAGAGCATTCCCCATTTTGTGTTCAACTACACCATTGTACTACTGAGAGGTGACCTTTCTCCCAAAACGTATAATTTCTTGCAGACTAAAGCGGGTCGTCTTGCAGTATTACACCTGTACTGTGCATAATCCACCAATCCTTACATTTTTACAAGATGCCCAATCTCCAGTGAGGAAAAGCATCTCCACAAATGATCCTGACACCCCCCATACTTCACAGGTTGGAATAGTGATTGCTGTCACTGTGGAATGAGCAGTGTTACGTTTGTAGTGTACCACATAAAGCATTTTCAATTGAGGACAAAAAGCTCAAATTTTGACTCATCTGACCCCAAAACCTTACCCCACATTTTAATTGAATATTTCTAATGTTTTCTGTCAAAATACATAAGTGTATTGATATGTTGTTTTTTTAAATTTAATAAATGCTTCATTCTAGCCACTATCCCATACAGGCCAGTTATATGCAGAGCTGTTGATATGTGTGACTGGTGCACCTTCAACCAGTCTCAGCCCTGAACTCTGTAGCTCCTTCAAAGTGACAGCTGGTTTCTCATTGGCTTCCCTTCTAAATCTAGCCAAAACTGTCAGCATTGTGATCTGATGCTGAGTATTGAGAGACATCCTTATCTAGGCTGTGCCTGGGTGGTGTAAGCATCTTGCATTTCCTCACTAGTGATTCAACAGTGCTCACTTGGAAGCCAAACACTTGGATATTAGTATGTAGTCTTTTATTATCTTGTGTATAATTCTATCTTTCATTTTCTTAGAAAGCTTTCTGGTCTTAATCTTCACAGAATTTCTCAAGATTAACAGTATGAACAATGTTATTAGAATTAGATTGTGTTTTATCCAAATAAGCTACCTTTAGTGATTCACAGGTTAATGTTAATGTTAATTGAAAGCCATTTATAAGGGCAGTAACTTTCATCTGTGTATACTTGGAGCTTCCACAGCACAATGGTTGATTACTTATGCAAGCAGCATTTTTTAATGATTTTTTTTAATGTACAGACAAATAATGAATTGAAAATTTTCTTTCAGAGACTATTTGTCCATAATAAACAACACTGTATGTAACAATCTGTGTGAGTTTTTAGGGGGTTCAATACTAAGTCACTGTATTTGCTTATGTTTATCAATTGTCTGCTTTTATTTGAATATATATAGTAAAGTGGTCCATGCTGTTTTAATACTGCTTCCAAAGCAGGAAAATATCCTGGAAAGCTGTGAAATCCACAATTGGCTCAATGTGTATGACCCAGAACTATTTGCTATGAACCCATTAGATTACCAATTAGGGTTTCTTTGACTTCTCCATTCCTCTTTTCGTCTATCGTGTCATTTCCATACATTTCAGATACATTTTTCCCCTTCCTGCGGTGAGCCTCTAATGTTGCATTATCACCGGTTTCGTGTTCCTCTCTGACCGAGGGAGGCGTCTGCTATGACTTCCAAAACCAGTTTAGATTTCATTTTATTTTCTTCTGCCTCTGTCTCTGATTCATTTTTATAAACCAACTTCCCCACACAGAGCTATTTTTGTGTCTGTGGAGAGCTTAACTCGTTCACTGCAAGAATTAAATTAAATGTAACAAAACACTATGTTAAACATATTAATATTATGATTATGCTAAGGCAACTCAATACGTGTAACTGGAGGTCATACATAAACCTAAATGCACAATAATCATGGTTTTGCTCCGGTGCTCAACTATTCTCTGCTCAGCCCTCATCAATGCTCAACTCTTCTATTCGTCCTTCATAACTGCCTCTACATAAAAGTGTACGGACAAGTGGTGAAACCTTACAAGGCACAATTCACATAGGTATACACATCATATAAAAGTACCTCCCACTGCAATCAAATAACATTAAAGTGTTCATCTATAACAGTGCTCGGTTTACCGAGTTCGGTGTGTTATCCCGGTTGTCAGGATGCCGGAGTTCACATGACTGATACCGGCATCCCGACATTGAAGATTCCGACGTCGGAAGGGGTAAGTATTGTCACCCTCCCCACTCCACTAGTCTCACCCTCCGGGGGTGGCAGCTGGGACTAAACATTGGGAGATAGTGGCTACAGCTAACCCTAACCACCCCTAGTGCCTAGCCAACTCAATCCGCCCCCCCACTTGCCCCACCCAGGTCCTAGCTCTAACATTGTCCCCGATACTTACCTTGAGGATGTAGGCTGTTACTCTTCCAGCGATGGTCTCAGAGTGGTTCGGGATTCATATGACCGCCGGCATTCAGTCCTTCGGAATGATGAACGCATCCCAGTTTAGCATCTTATAGTAACCATACCTGTGTAGGTATATGGGGACTTCATTATAGTTGGTCATTTTGTGTTTTAATGCATTACATGGAGTGCACCTAAAGGTCTTGATTCATAGATGCACGCAATGCCGGTGTTCACAGAGTTGAGTGATTTTTATTATTTTTTTGTTGCTCCTATGCGTGCGCAAAATACCTTAAAACTTGAACAGCGCATAAGATACACATGGGTAAATGTATGAAGCAGTGATAAGAGTGGAGAAGTAAGCTGGTGGAGAAGTAGCCCATGGCAACCAATCAGAATTGAAGTAACATTTATAATTTGCATACTATAAAATTAGACAGAGCAGCTGATTGGTTGCCATGGGCAACTTCTCCAGTGGCTCACTTCTCCACTTTTATCACTGATTCATACATTTACCCCAGAGTATGTATGCACAAAGGTGCTGCTGCAAGTGAGACACGGTTTCAGAAATGACTGGGAAATGTGCTGGGCGTTCCTGGGCAGTCATTGGGAGCTGGCAAACAGATGCACAGAGATAATCTATCATATGGCATGTTATGGGAGTGTTACAGGCATGCCACTGAAGTGTTTGCATACACAGCTGTGCAATCATTCACATAGCAGGCCATGCTGAGATGGAAAATTTACACCGGGCAAGTTGCGATCGTGCGACTCATGACGGCATCGCAAAAAAGCACCAAGCGGTATTACAGTGTTACAGTTGCTCAAGGTGGGCGTTTCTTTCACAATCATAAGCACAGATCTACACCAGGCAAGGGCTATGTATCGCCAATTTCATAAAAACGCGAAGGGACAACCACTGTAAGACACAGTCTCATCAGCATCCACCGCTGCATCAGGCCCAAAGTGAAAGGCAACGTGCAGGTGTAAAACAAATCCCATGAAAATTTAGGGTCATACCCCATCTCCACTATTAAAGAGCTACGATGAGGAAAAATGTAAGTAATTTTGTTGAGTGGCAAAGTCTCCATTCCATCCATTTAATTTTAATAACTAAGTTTGGGAACTTCCTGTGGCCAGGCCAACGTAAATGATCGCAGAATTCCACAGCTCTGCTCTCCTCGCTGTGTAGCCTGTTGCCTGGAGACGCAGGAGGTGCTTCTTCACCACCCTGAGGCACTGTTTGTCATCTAGGCTGTTCCCTGGACTTCGGTAGTAGTCTGAGTTGCCATGTTGGGCAGTACATATTCTGCCAGAGACCAGCCACAGTGACCGCGGCTCCCTGCCACTGCCATTTTCTTGCAACCTTTGTGGTTTGCTGCTGGGGAAAATAAGAATTTACTCACCGGTAATTCTATGGGCACAACTAAAAGAAAGCTTTAGACTAACTGGTGTGCACTGGCTCCTCCCACTATGACCCTCCTCCAGACTTCAGTTAGGATACTGTGCCCGGAAGAGCTGACACAATAAGGAAGGATTTTGAATCCCGGGTAAGACTCATACCAGCCACACCAATCACACCGTATAACTCGTGATACAATACGCAGTTAACAGTATGATAACAACTGAGCCTCTCAACAGATGGCTCAATAACCCTTTAGTTAAACAATAACTATATACAAGTATTGCAGACAATCCGCACTTGGGATGGGCGCCCAGCATCCACTACGGACTACGAGAAATAGAATTACCGGTGAGTAAATTCTTATTTTCTCTGACGTCCTAAGTGGATGCTGGGACTCCGTAAGGACCATGGGGATTATACCAAAGCTCCCAAACGGGCGGGAGAGTGCAGATGACTCTGCAGCACCGAATGGGCAAACTCTAGGTCCTCCTCAGCCAGGGTGTCAAACTTGTAAAATTTAGCAAACGTGTTTGACCCCGACCAAGTAGCTGCTCGGCAAAGTTGAAGAGCCGAGACCCCTCGGGCAGCCGCCCAAGAAGAGCCCACCTTCCTCGTGGAATGGGCTTTCACTGATTTAGGATGCGGCAGTCCAGCCGCAGAATGTGCAAGCTGAATCGTACTACAGATCCAGCGAGCAATAGTCTGCTTTGAAGCATACAGGATAAATAGCGAGTCAGTCTTTCTGACTCCAGCTGTCCTGGAAACATAAATTTTCAGGGCCCTGACTACGTCCAACAACTTGGAAGCCTCCAAGTCTTTTGTAGCCGCAGGCACCACGGTAGGTTGGTTCAGATGAAAGACTGATACCACCTTAGGGAGAAATTGGGGACGAGTCCTCAATTCTGCCCTATCCATATGGAAAATCAGATAAAGGCTTTTACATGACAAAGCCGCCAATTCTGATACACGCCTGGCCGAAGCCAAGGCCAACAACATGACCACTTTCCACGTGAGATACTTCAATTCCACGGTTTTAAGTGGCTCAAACCAATGTGACTTTAGGAAATCCAACACCACGTTGAGATCCCAAGGTGCCACTGGAGGCACAAAAGGGGGCTGAATATGTAGCACTCCCTTAACAAAAGTCTGAACTTCAGGTAGTGAAGCCAGTTCTCTCTGGAAGAAAATCGATAGAGCCGAAATCTGGACCTTAATGGAACCCAATTATAGGCCCATAGTCTCCCCTGACTGTAGGAAGTGCAGGAAACGGCCCAGCTGAAATTCCTCCGTTGGGGCCTTCCTGGCCTCACACCACGCAACATATTTTCGCCATATGCGGTGATAATGGTTTGCGGTTACTTCTTTCCTAGCTTTAATCAGCGTAGGAATGACTTCCTCCGGAATGCCCTTTTCCTTCAGGATCCGGTGTTCAACCGCCATGCCGTCAAACGCAGCCGCGGTAAGTCTTGGAACAGACAGGGCCCCTGCTGCAGCAGGTCCTGTCTGAGCGGCAGAGGCCATGGGTCCTCTGAGATCATTTCTTGAAGTTCCGGGTACCAAGCTCTTCTTGGCCAATCCGGAACAATGAGTATAGTTCTTACTCCTCTTCTCCTTATTATCCTCAGTACCTTTGGTATGAGAGGAAGAGGAGGGAACACATAAACCGACCGGTACACCCACGGTGTCACTAGAGCGTCCACAGCTATCGCCTGCGGGTCTCTTGACCTGGTGCAATATCTTTCTAGCTTTTTGTTTAGGCGGGACGCCATCATGTCCACCTGTGGCCTTTCCCAACGGTTTACAATCAGTTGGAAGACTTCTGGATGAAGTCCCCACTCTCCCGGGTGAAGGTCGTGCCTGCTGAGGAAGTCTGCTTCCCAGTTGTCCACTCCCGGAATGAACACTGCTGACAGTGCTAACACGTGATTTTCCGCCCATCGGAGAATCCTTGTGGCTTCTGCCATCGCCGTCCTGCTTCTCGTGCCGCCCTGTCGGTTTACATGGGCGACCGCCGTGATGTTGTCTGACTGGATCAGTACCGGCTGGTTTTGAAGCAGGGGTTTTGCCTGACTTAGGGCATTGTAAATGGCCCTCAGTTCCAGAATATTTATGTGTAGGGAAGTCTCCTGACTTGACCATAGTCCTTGGAAGTTTCTTCCCTGTGTGACTGCCCCCCAGCCTCGAAGGCTGGCATCCGTGGTCACCAGGACCAAGTCCTGTATGCCGAATCTGCGGCCCTCTTGAAGATGAGCACTTTGCAGCCACCACAGAAGAGACACCCTGGTCCTTGGAGACAGGGTTATCAGCCGATGCATCTGAAGATGCGATCCGGACCACTTGTCCAACAGGTCCCACTGAAAGGTTCTTGCATGGAACCTGCCGAATGGAATTGCTTCGTAGGAAGCTACCATCTTTCCCAGGATCCGCGTGCAGTGATGCACCGACACCTGTTTTGGTTTTAGGAGGCCTCTGACTAGAGATGACAGCTCCTTGGCCTTCTCCTCCGGGATAAACACTTTTTTCTGTTCTGTGTCCAGAACCATCCCCAGGAACAGTAGACGTGTCGTAGGGACCAGCTGTGACTTTGGAATATTTAGAATCCAGCCGTGCTGTTGTAGCACCTCCCGAGATAGACTACCCCGACTAACAACTGCTCCCTGGACCTCGCCTTTATCAGGAGATCGTCCAAGTATGGGATACTTAAAACTCCCTTCTTTCGAAGGAGTATCATCATTTCGGCCATTACCTTGGTAAAGACCCTCGGAGCCGTGGAGAGACCGAACGGCAACGTCTGGAATTGGTAATGACAATCCTGTAACACAAATCTGAGGTACTCCTGGTGAGGATGGTAAATGGGGACATGCAGGTAAGCATCCTTGATGTCCAGTGATACCATGTAATCCCCCTCGTCCAGGCTTGCAATAACCGCCCTGAGCGATTCCATCTTGAACTTGAATTTTTTTATATATGTGTTCAAGGATTTCAAATTTAAAATGGGTCTCACCGAACCGTCCGGTTTCGGTACCACAAACATTGTGGAATAGTAACCCCGTCCTTGTTGAAGTAGGGGCACCTTTACTATCACCTGCTGGGAATACAGCTTGTGAATTGCCTCTATCACTGCCTCCCTGCCTGAGGGAGTTGTTGGCAAGGCAGATTTGAGGAAACGGCGGGGGGGAGACGTCTCGAATTCCAGCTTGTACCCCTGAGATACTACTTGAAAGATCCAGGGATCCACCCGTGAGCGAGCCCACTGATCGCTGAAATTTTTGAGACGGGCCCCCACCGTACCTGGCTCCGCCTGTGGAGCCCCAGCGTCATGCGGTGGACTTAGAGGAAGCGGGGGAGGACTTTTGCTCCTGGCAACTGGCTGTATGCTGCAGCTTTTTCCCTCTACCTCTGCCTCTGGGCAGAAAGGACGCGCCTCTAACCCGCTTGCCCTTATGGGGCCGAAAGGACTGTACCTGATAATACGGTGCTTTCTTTGGCTGTGAGGGAACATGGGGTAAAAATGCAGACTTCCCAGCTGTTGCTGTGGAAACTAGGTCCGAGAGACCATCCCCGAACAACTCCTCACCTTTATAAGGCAAAACTTCCATGTGTCTTTTAGAGTCTGCATCACCTGTCCACTGTTGAGTCCATAACCCTCTCCTGGCAGAAATGGACATTGCGTTTATTTTAGATGCCAGCCGGCAAATATCCCTCTGTGCATCTCTCATGTATAAGACTGCGTCTTTAATATGCTCTACGGTTAGCAATATAGTGTCCCTGTCTAGGGTATCAATATTTTCCGACAGGGAATCTGACCACGCAGCTGCAGCACTGCACATCCATGCTGAAGCAATAGCTGGTCTCAGTATAATACCTGTGTGTGTGTATATACAGACTTCAGGATAGCCTCCTTCTTTGACAAGCGTGTGAGCGCTTTATCCACCTTTTAGAAATTACTAGTTTCTTATCGGGGGAAGCCCACGCTTCTTCACACACTTCATTTAACTCCTCAGATGGAGGAAAAACTACTGGTAGTTTTTTCTCTCCAAACATAATACCCTTTTTTGTGGTACCTGGGGTAACATCAGAAATGTGCAACACATTTTTCATAGCCTCAATCATGTAACGTGTGGCCCTATTGGAAGTTACATTAGTCTCATCGTCGTCGACACTGGAGTCAGTATCCGTGTCGACATCTGTGTCTGCCATCTGAGGTAGCGGGCGTTTTAGAGCCCCTGATGGCTTTTGAGACGCCTGGGCAGGCACAGGCTGAGAAGCCAGCTGTCCCATATTCGGTATGTCGTCAAACCTTTTATGTAAGGAGTCGTCACATTTATAGGCATCTGCTCCGCCTCCACATAAGCCTCCTCATCAGACATGTCGACACAGCCATACCGACACACCGCACACACACCGGGAATGCTCTGACAGAGGACAGGACCCCACAAAGCCCTTTGGGGAGACAGAGAGAGAGTATGCCAGCACACACCAGAGCGCTATAATAATACAGGGATTAACTGAATTATTTCCCCTTATAGCTGCTATATAAGTTATACTGCGCCTAAATTTAGTGCCCCCCCTCTCTTTTTTACCCTTTGTAGCTTGATACTGCAGGGGAGAGCCAGGGAGCGATCCTTCCAGCGGAGCTGTGAGGGAAAAATGGCGCCAATGTGCTGAGGGAGTTAGCCCCGCCCCTTTTTCGGCGGACTTTTCAGGAATTCTGGCAGGGGTAATTTATCACATATATAGCCCTGGGACTATATACTGTGATGATTTGCCAGCCAAGGTGTTTATATTGCTGCTCAGGGCGCCCCCCCCCCCCCCCCCCAGCGCCCTGCACCCATCAGTGACCGGAGTGTGAGGTGTGCATGAGGAGCAATGGCGCACAGCTGAAGTGCTGTGCGCTACCTTGTTGAAGACCGAGGTCTTCTGCCGCCGATTTTCCTGACCACTTCTTGCTTCTGGCTCTGTAAGGGGGACGGCGGCGCGGCTCCGGGACCGAACGATCGAGGTCGGGTCCTGTGTTCGATCCCCCTGGAGCTAATGGTGTCCAGTAGCCTAAGAAGCCCAAACTATCTCCAGTCAGGTAGGTTCGCTTCTTCTCCTCTTAGTCCCTCGCTGCAGTAAGTCTGTTGCCAGCAGATCTCACTGTAAAATAAAAAACCTAAATATACTTTCTTTCTAGGAGCTCAGGAGAGCCCCTAGTGTGCATCCAGCTCAGCCGGGCACAAGATTCTAACTGAAGTCTGGAGGAGGGTCATAGTGGGAGGAGCCAGTGCACACCAGTTAGTCTAAAGCTTTCTTTTAGTTGTGCCCAGTCTCCTGCGGAGCCGCTATTCCCCATGGTCCTTACGGAGTCCCAGCATCCACTTAGGACGTCAGAGAAATGTTATTATCTCTACCTCTCCCATTGGCTTCACAGTCTTCTGTGGAAGCCTTGTTACAGTGGCTGCCTTCCCTGACTGACACAGGCTCAGTGAGGTATCCAGGGACAGGCAGCTAGGTGGGCCATGCTGTAAGTACGATGTGATTCTTCATCAGAGAAACACAGCTGCATCTCCCCTCCTCAGGTTGCCCCGTGGCAAGACTGCTTCCACTGCAATTGGAGTAAGTCCTGTGTGCATTTGTGCGTCCACTACAGACTCACATTGTAGTCACAGGTCCCCCTCAGTAGGCTACCTGCAAAACTGTGGTTACATCTTTTCCTACCCATGGTGTTTTTATTATTATTATTATTATTATTATTATTATTATTATCTTTTATTTATATGGCGCCTCAAGAGTACCACAGTGCCTAACAAAGTACATAAACACATGAACACACAAGAAAACAGTGAATTACATTACAAGACAAAGCAAAACAAGTTGTTTGTTTATAAACATTGCTAAATCAGTGGTCATAGCACTCAAATAAGCAGCATGGTGACATAAACCAATGGTTACGTGCCATTAATGGAGCATGAAACAGATGATAGTATCAGTAAGGAAGCTAAAGCACATGAGGAAAGAGGGCTCTGCTTCTGAGAGCTCACATATTAAAGGGGAGGGGCAGATGGACAGGGATGAGCAGTGTCGGACTGAGGCCTGATGGGCACACCGGGGGAATGCAGTGGAAGGGGCCCATGTTTAAGGGTGTGGCCAGCTGCCACAGAGGTTTGGGCCGGGGCCCTTGATAAAAATATATAAAAAATACTGCTAGTCCATGCATAATAATGTACCAGGTTAATAACAGCAATGCACTGTAAAAATAATCCACCTTAGTCGTGTGCAGTATAAGGTAACATATGTATAATGTATAATTTAAGTGCACACTCTGAAACTTAATACTTAAAGGAGGAGACGGGGCCCCAGGCAGTGGGGCCCACTGGGGGTTTCCCTGTCCCCCAGTGGGCCAGTCCACTGCACATGCTGAGGGCCACCCAGCAGAGGGCAAGGCCGGCCAGCATGTGTGGGGCCACCTCCCGATGCATCCGCAATTTAATTGCGAACGCATCAGATAGCAGCGCAGCATGGCCGGCCAGCATGTGTGGGGCCACCTCCCGATGCATCCGCAATTTAATTGCGAACGCATCAGATAGCAGCGCAGCATGGCTGCACTACCAGGTGGTATGCGGCTATTTTTATTTCAGAGTGACCGCATGTGATGTCATGCAGCTGCCCCGAAAACGGTCCCAGCCTGCCCCCATTTTTCCAGCACTGCCCCCACAACGATGAAACCCCACCCCCGCAACAGCCTTGCCTGGCAATCACATTGTGGTCGTATCCATCGGAGATATGACCGCAATGTGTATGGTCACGGCATTGCCTGTCATTTACATTGCGGTCGCATCCCTCACGGATGCGTCAGCAATGTGTATGGCCGCGCAGCAGCAGCTAGTACGGAGAGTGATGTTAACCTCCACTTTTGAGTAGGCTATGGACAAGTTTCTACACAAACTAAACATTTCTAAAATGAGGTGCACAAAACAAATATACCTAAACCTCATCTTACAGGGGTTTCTCTCCTGTCCAGGCCTTTCCAAGGATCGCAAACCCTCGGTTGCACCTGTGGCCCCAGCTCCACATTCTGCAGCCCAGGAACTTACTGAGGTGATTTCTTCACTGGAAAGGAGAATTGATGGGATTCAGTACTCCTTGACTCCCTTATTTCACACCTGGAATCTAATACCAATTGATTTGGGGAATTTAAACAGCACACCAGTGACACTGAGTACATGGTCCTGAGCATCCAAAATAGGCCAGAAGAGGACTTATTGTACATCGCTACAAGTGGAAATTGGATGACCTGGAGAATCGTAATTATGCAGCAACCTCTGGTTCATCAGGATTCCGGAAACTATTCAGGGCCCTGACCTTATGAACCATATTAGCATGGATATTATTAGGTACTCCAGGTTTCTATTCTGATGGACACAGTCACTATTGAGAGCACCCATAGGGTTCATCCTGACAGAGCTGATGCACCCCCCCCAAATATCTGGAATACCGTTTCTGGCCATACTTCTGCCTGCGAGAAGCCCAGAGATGAAAAGCAGCTTAGCACTTTGGGGGCAGGGCTGAGCTTCCACATCATTAGGCCCTGTCCCATCATGGTAAATCCTGCAAATCGCGGGTCCTTAAGGGAAGGGAATATCTAAAATGATGGCTATTTGCTTCATTTTAGCCCCGACCCTTCCATTGACCCACAATTTCCATCATTATCTCCCTTTCCTGCCCACCTCCGGTGATGTGGGGGACTACCTGAAAAATGGGGAGTCTCCCGCAACTATCAGGAGATTAGGTAAGTATGCCCTAATTTAGAGGTGTCCAGGTTTTTTTTTTGAGTGCCATATTAAGTAAACTACATTGAAAGGAGCGTCACAAGTTTTTGTCCTATAGTTAGTCTCCTAGCAGCTAGGGGGTCTCTTTACTAAGCCTTGGAAAAAGATACAGTGGAAAGAGATAAAGTACCAGCCAAACAGCTCCTAACTGCCATGTTACAGGCTGTGTTTGAAAAATGACAGGAGCTGGTTGGCTGGCACTTTATCTCGATCCAGCTTATCTCTCTCCAAGGCTTAGTAATTAGACCCATAGGTAAGGGTTATCTTATTCTATAAAACTCAAAACTAATAAAAATTAGAGGTTTGCGCAAGACCATTTTTGCCGGTTTTGGTTTTGGATATCGACCATCATTGATTTTGCTTTTCCCCAAAATTTACAAAAAAAGGTAAAATCAGATATTTTACCTCACAGCTCACAATATTGTTTTCATCCGCTTTAGGCCAAAGGCTGCATCCAAAATAGGCAAGAAGAGGACTTATTGTACATCGCTACAAGTGGAAATTGGACGACCTGGAGAATCGTAATAATGCAGCAACCTATGGTTCATCAGGATTCCGGAAACTATTCAGGGCCCTGACCTTATGGACCTTATTAGCATGGATATTATTCAGGTACTCCAGGTTTCTATTCTGACGGACACAGTCACTATTGAGAGCACCAATAGGGTTGATCCTGACAGAGTTGGTGCCAACCACCACCCCTCAAATATCTGAAATACCATTTATGGTCATAAGGAGAATGTCATTATGACCATAAAGTGAGGACTTTGACTGTTCAAGACTTCTCAGTTTTGGTTGTTCAGGATTTTTCTACCCTCCTAGTGCAGAGGAGAAAGGCCTTCACCCCGAATTGTAATTATCTTTTTGAGCACAATTTTAAATTTGCTCAGTAATTTTCTGCCAAACTTAAAGTTGTCCTCAACAGCAAACCTAATTTTTTTGATGACCCTGTAGCAGCCAGGTCTCACTATAATATTGATACTTCTAACACTCGGGGGAAACAGATATGCCAGATGAAAGTCCCATTTCACTGACAGGGCGTCCACAAAGATTGCATTGGGATCCTTTGTTCTTGACCCGTATGTGGGCACTTTGTTGTTCAGATGGGATGCCATGAGATCTATCTCTGGCAATCCCCACTTGTCTACTAGAGTCTGAAAGACCTCCGGGTGTAGAGCCCATTCGCTTGCCTGAATGGCGTGTCGACTGAGAAAGTCCGCTTCCCAGTTTAGGACTCCCGGAACGAATACTGCGGACAAGGCTGGGAGATGGAGTTCTGCCCACTTTAGAATGTGACTTACCTCCTTCATTGCTTTTTGACTGTGAGTTCCTCCCTGATGGTTGAGGTACGCTACTGCTGTCGCATTGTCCGAGCGGATCTGGACTGGTTTTCCTTGAAGAGTGTCCTTTGCCTGAATCAGTGCCATGTATATGGCCCAGAGTTCTAACAGGTTTATTGGCAGGCAACTTTCTTCTGTGGTCCATTGTCCCAGGAACCATAATTTCCGGACACTGCTCCCCAGCCCTGAAGACTGGCATCTGTTGTCAGGATCTCCCAATCTGATATCCAAAAGGGTCTCCCCTTGTCTAGATGGGATGTCTGTAGCCACCATGCTAATGACTTTCTTACCTTTACTGGAAGTACCGTCTGTTTCTTTATTGTCTGATGTACTCCATTCCATCTGGCCAGAATCAGATGCTGCAGAGGCCTCGAGTGGAATTGCACATACTCCACCATGTCGAATGTTGACACCATAAAACCCATCACTCGCATTGCTGCGTGAATTGATACTGTTTGACTTTGTAACAACTCCTGAATCTTTGACTGTACCTTGGATATCTTGTTCCGAGGTAAAATTACCTTCTGCAGACTTAAATCCAGTACAGCCCCCAAGTGAGTCATACGTTGTGCTAGAACCAGAGACGACTTTGCCCAATTTATGAGCCACCCATGCCTCTGCAGACATGTTATTGTCTGTTGGAGATGGCACAGGAGCAATTTCTGTGATTGTGCCAGGATTAAAAGGTCGCCGAGGTATGGAAAAATTGTTATCCCCTGATTGCGGAGATAAGCTGCCATAACAACCATGATTTTGGTAAAAACTGTGGGTGCTGTGGCTAACCCAAAAGGTAAGGCCTGGAACTGAATATGTTGCTGGAGGATGGCAAACCTGAGATAACACTGATGGGACAGTGCTATAGAAACATGTAGGTATGCATCCTGAATATCCAGGGATACCATATAATCCCCTGGCTCCATGATCAAAACTATGGAGCGTAAGGTATCCATGTGGAACTTCGGCACCCAAATATATTTGTTTAGCATTTTGAGATTGAGAATGGGCCGAAATGACCCATTTGGCTTCTGGACCAAAAATAGGTTGGCGTAAAAACCCTGCCCCCATTGTGCCGGGGGGTACTGGAATGACTACTCCTGACTGAAGCAATTTCTGAACTGCTTCTTGCAAAGCCCTGGCCTTTGTCTTTACCTGGGATGGGCTGGTGCAGAAGAACCTTCGAGGATGATGCTTCTTGAAGGGGAAAACATAACCTAGAGATACCGCTTCTTGCACCCAGGCATCTGTTGTAGACTGTTGCCAAATCTGTGCAAACTGAAGAAGCCAGACCCCTACCCTGGGATCCCCCAGGTGGAGTCCCGCACCATCAGGCTGATGGCTTATTGTCTGGTTTGGAAGCTGGCCCTCTGGAAGCTCAATGCTTTTTTGATTTATCAAACTTATTGTATTGGGTCTGTTTGTGATCACTTTTTCCCTTTGGTTTTCCTTGAGACCGAAAGGGTCGGAAGCTCGTACCCCTAGGTTTGGGGTTATATGTGGAAGGAAACTTGACCTTCTTGGAGTCTGCTTCTGACTCCAGAATATCTGTCAATTTTTTACCAAACAGAATATTTCCTGAAAAAGGCAAAGATTCCAAAACTTTCTTGGATTCTGAATCAGCTTTCCAAGTACGTAACCACACTGCTCTACGAGCAGCTATTGTTGAGGCTGATGCCCTAGAAGCAATAGTACCCATATCTAGTGTAGCTTCTTCCAAGAATACTGATGCTTAATTAATATAGGCTATATAAGACTTTTGCTCTCTAGAAGCTGATGAAAAATCACCTGAGAAAACATCCTCTTCCAGTGCCTCAGCCCAGGCAGCCACTGCCTTTGCTATCCAAGCAGAAGTCATGGCTGGCCTTATGACTGCTCCAGACAGGGAAAATATGTTTTTTAGAAAACCATCCACTCTCCTATCTGTGACATCATTTAAAGATGTTGATGGCAAAGGCAATATAGATTTTCGCACTAATCGAATCACTTGCATATCTACCTTAGGAGCTACCTCCCTTTTTAAACAATCCCCGGCTGGAAAAGGATAATTATTATCCCATTTTTTGGGAATTCTATATTTTTTGTTGGGTGTTGCCCAAGCCTCTTCCATAATTTCTGTCAGTTGGGCTGACCCTGGAAACTCAGTCTTAACTGTCTTGGGACGTTTAAACACAGGTGCCTTGGTTTTTAACACAGGCTCTGCTGAATCTTCTAAGGACAGAATGACCTTCATTGCTCTGATTAATTCAGCTACATCCACTGAGCTGAGAGCTTCTTCCTCCACTTCGTATACTGAAGTAGAGTAAATAGAGCTTTCATCATCCGATGAATCATCATGTGTAGCCTGTGAAGGTGAAGATTTACTTACCATCGGTTTATCAGCTTGTTTCATTTGAGAAGCTGCTGGGGGAAATGATATACTGTACCACTGTTAAGTTCAAATATATTTCTAATAAATATTTATAATGCCAGTGTTAATATATGCTGTGGACGCAAGGCGCATCTTATTACCATATACGATAAAAGTGCGCTGTACATCGCAAACACTACATCCCTTAAGAGAAAACAAGCACTCGCACACATTGTCTGAGTTCCAACGCTCAGTGATGTATATATTTGATATTAAAAGGATATGCATACAATATAACACATGTATAGTATATATGGTTACAGATTTACAATTACACAGGAAGCAGTTGTTACAAAAGAATCCATACAGCCAGCATACATACATTACCCTTTCCCATAGAACATTTCCTCCATTTCCTCCATCTCTCCTTCTCACCCTCTCTCTCATTGCTCAGTGAACAGTTGTCTCCATCTTTAGCTCTGCCTCAACACCAACAAACAGCAACTACCAGCAGCAGAAAAACAGCAAACAGAGCTTCTTGTGTGACTGGAATCGCCTATATACTGTGTATTTTGGGGGAGTACATGTCTGGGACTGAGTCTTCTGTTATTGGTCCAGGGGAGGGAACTTTCTCATTCATGATGTTTTATTGGTCAGTTCATATGCAAGCAACGTCCAGCCTTGAAGAAGACATCATAGGGGTTGGCCACTGGTTTCCTGCCCACATGCTTTCTTTCAGGAATGTCCTTTTGTTCTAATAAGAGTGACCTTAGCTTTCATACATTTAATCATAACTACTCATTGCAATGTGCTACAATCTAAACACAGGTATCAAATTGACACACTCATTCCCCTGATTATTTTGACACCAAGTATGAAGTGTTTATCTTGTTCCTTTCCATTAATACATATACATGATGTTATACTCTATTATATAATTTAATACATTATAATGTCTGGTGCTTGACATGTTTAATTTATGTGTGGTATGAAATATGTGTTGAATGAGTATGCTACCATATATCGCTGTGCACGCACAGCGACCCATATGATTGGAGTTTACATGTGGTGTGTATGTAATATTTTTGACTTTGACACCGTAGGTAAGGAGCTGCATGTATGGGTACCCTATACCTGGCACCGAAGCTGTAGGAATTATCCGTTCAGCTATACTGGACAAAGTCTGTGCAAACATAGCCCAAGGTGGATCCATCTGTACCTGATGTTGTACAGGGATCTGCCTTGTGTTCTGCTGAAAAGCAAAACAATTTGCACATAAACTATCCTGAACCAGTTCCTGAGAGGATAATACAGTTTTGCAAGACAAACATGATATGAGTGTTGCTATGAGTGTACCTTCGTCACCTTTGCTGCTCTTAGACATGATAATCAGCACTTTCACAGTGTACTACACAATTTGTGACTGTAATCACTTTAACCTTTTAAAGTGATATCAATCTGACCCTACCCATGCACCAGCATTGAGGATCAGAAGAAACCACCTGACAAACATATATTAAAGTCAGCAATCACTCTAGCAGTCAGTCACATGTTATATATTAGTCATATGAGCATATCATCAACTACAATCACTTTTTAAAGTATGTAGGCGAACATTTACTGAATCTGTATAAACAGATCTAACATATTCAGACGCAATGCGAAGAAAACCACAGTAACTGTACACAGACTCATATGCAATAGGCACTTAACGTAACTATTCGTACTTGACAAAGTAGATAGAAATTTAGTGCTGTATAGCCCGTACTCATTAGAGTGGGATACAGGGAGACTCACCTCGCTTCTAGTGATCGATCAATACGTTAGCGAATGCTGAGTGGATCCAGACGCTACTAGTGTACACTGCCGCTCCAGGAACCTCTAGCGGACACAGACGCTCAGTGAACACAGATGCACCGGTCTTATGGTAACGTTCAGTGAGCACAGACGCAGTGATTACACAGCCGCCTATGATGCGACCGGATCTCCCGTGGAAGCGCTTAGTGAACACTGACGCAGCAGCCTATGCTGCGACCGAGTCCCCTCTGGTAGCGCCTGAGACGGAAGCGAGGAAACAGTTCATAGCGGGAGACTCAACAGAAACTGGTCATGAACCGGGGGGAGGGGCGACCAGGAGAGCGTCTGACTCCCCACCGCTGACATCAACCCTAGGGATCGCAGCCTCACACTATTCCTGGTGCCTCTGATCCCTAAGGCCTAGCGCTGGAGCACCTGTGGTGGCGGCGCGTCAGCTACTGTATGGTAGTCTCCTCCCAAAACAGTGCGGCTGTGTCCGTATTCCATCTACTAAGCGGAATCGATGCCTTACCTTCCATCCATGCTCCGGCCACAGCCTGGTAACGTCTGATGGACCTGCTAGTATATCCGACACAGACGCCCGCCGAAACAGCACTGTACTCGTGGGTAAGCATTGTCGCTACCCGGCGGAGAGTTGTTGGAGCGACTCTTTCCAATATGCGTATAAGACGCTGTTTGGAAAGATCACTCAAAAAAAAACGTAGGACTATAAAAATAAAACAAGAAAGCTTGGGCTGCTCGTGAAACAGCAGCCCTCTGACCATGGTCCAGCTCCTGCCGCACCAAACAAAAAACTGATTTGCCTGAGCCAGTAGGCGGGGATAAATGGACGTTGCATCCCGGGAGGCCTGAAAGCTTTTGAGTGTTTGGTGTCAATCCGCTGTCGCTCCATCATATCCCATTGTTATCCTGTGGATAACCTGTGGACCCTGCCGGAGAAATATTTTGTGTTTGATAAGTCACTAATGCCTTATTTCTCTCTTTGTATGGATTGACTTAAGGAATTTTGCTGTCTCAACCATTGTTGATGGGCTTAATGTTTCTGAGATGAGGCCCTCACTTCTTCAAAAAACCATGAATGGTTGATTTAACTGAAATTGGATGACCTTGCCCATCCCTGACACTTCATCCTCGGCAGTGTCTACCTCATAAAAAATTGAATGTTATTTCATGAATGTGGCAAGTAACTTCATCCAGAATGTAATGCCACCTGAGTCCATGCGGCAGCCGGCGGCCATGCGGAATGCCATCCGAACTCGGATGTTTTTTTAAAGGGTCAATCTCTTGCAAGGCAAAACCATGCTTAAGAACCCTCATACTATTACTTATTCGAAGTCCCAATTGGATATAGCCAACCAATTCTATAATTACTGTACCTCACTGTATATTGCTTCCCCGTCCAACTCTTCTATAATTACTGTACCTCACTGTATATTGCTTCTCCATCCAACTCCTCCTTGTCCTATCTTTGCTTGAAGAAGCTGATCTTCTGATCCTGACTGCCCAGGGATCCGGACTATTGGTCGACATACATTACGTCGACAGTCATTAGGTTGACAAAAGGTAGACATATTAAATGTCGACACTGGAAAAGGTTGACAGTTTCAAAAGGTAAATAGGTTAATATGGTCGACGTGACAATGGTCAACACACGTTTTGGGGGTTTTCATATTTTTGGACTTTTTCCTTCTTTATCCATGTCACAGATTATAAACTTTAGTAACCTTGTGGCAAGCAAAGCGAGAATCCATGCTTGAAGCGTGGCAAGCAAATCGTTTCAACAATTAATGGCCCAGATGCTGAAACTATCCACACTAACCCAAAAATGCAAAAAAAGTGTGTTGACCATTTCTGTGTCTCTTGTCATGTCGACCTTTTGTACCTGTCAACCTCTTACAATGTTGACCTTTCATATGTCAACCTTTTGTCCATGTTGACCTAGTGCTTGTCGACCATATGGGGTTGACCTAATGACTGTAGACCTAATGCATGTAGATCTTCTATACTACACATGACTGCCCAACAGAGGGAAATTTTAAAGGAGGATATTTCAGAAAAGGAGATACTGTGCACTATTCATTCTTTCCTCTCTGGTAAGTCCCCAGGCCCTAATGGGCTGAGTGGAAACTATTAAAAGATATTGGGAGAATACATTTGGAGCAACAATTGTTCCCAACAATCTCTGTGATGTATTTTCTTCACCTTCATTGCCAAGAACTATCCCCCTCTATGACCGCTACCTCCTCGTTGATGTTGTCCTTTTTTTTATCCCCCTGCTGTACAATGTGGAAATCCAGAATGAGGAAGCTTGCTCTCCTTTTAAGGCCTGGGCACGTCAAAGTTTACAAACTACTGTTACTGTATGTTTATTTATTCACTTTCGGGTAAATTACTCCCTTTCTCTGAAGTGTACTCTAAATATGATTTTCATAGACAACATACATCTTCTTTTTTGTGCGTACAACATTATAAAGTGGGTAGTTCCGCGACAGGTTGAAACATCAGACTATAACCTTTGATGGATATTAGTCCCTAACCGACTGTATTACCAATTTACACATGGGCCAATATTTACTAAGAATTCAAGTTTGTCCGATTTGTGTTTTTTTTTCTAAGTCCCAATCCGGGAATTCACTAAGCACCAATCTCGGCAGTGTTTGGACTATTCGTAATGGTTTGATTTGCAAAGTTCCGAAATACGAATGAATAGACCATCGGTCAAACGCGGCTGATATTTCATACAATACGGGCATTCACTATTCATTCGTATTTGGGTGTTGGTTTCTGAGTGCTCAAGTGCGGGTCTGTTTTTTTTCGAATTGTTAAAAAAAGCAGCAAAAAAATAGACCTGCTTTTTCCAGTCGAGTTTGGATAACCATGCACGGATCAGTGAGATCTGTGCATGGTTATCTATGGGAAAGGGTCTGTTTAGTGTAAAATCTGAAAAAAAAATTGCGTGGGGTCCCCCCTCCTAAGCATAACCATCCTCGGGCTCTTTGAGCAGGTCCTGGTTGAAAAAATATGGAGAAAAAAATGACAGGTGTTCCCCCATATTTAATCAACCAGCACCGGGCTCTGCGCCTGGTCCTGGTTCCAAAAATACGGGGGACAAAAAGCGTAGGGGTCCCCCGTATTTTTGAAACCAGCACCGGGCTCCACTAGCTGGGGAGATAATGCCACAGCCGGGGGACACTTTGCTATCGGTCCCTGCGGCCGTGCCATTAAAACCCCAACTAGTCACCCCTGGTCGGGGTACCCTGGAGGAGTGGGGACCCCTTCAATCAAGGGGTCCCCCCCCTCCAGCCACCCAAGGGCCAGGGGTGAAGCCCGAGGCTGTCCCCCCCATCCAAGGGCGGCGGATGGGGGGCTGATAGCCTTGTGTGAAATTGTGAATATTGTTTTTAGTAGCAGTACTACAAGTCCCAGCAAGTCTCCCCGCAAGCTGGTACTTGGAGAACCACAAGTACCAGCATGTGGTGGAAAACCGGGCCCGCTGGTACCTGTAGTACTACTACTAAAAAAATACCCCAATAAAAACAGGACACACACACCGTGACAGTACAACTTTATTACATACATGCACACCAACATACACACATACTTACCTATGTTCCCACGAGGCTCGGTCCTCTTCTCCATGTAGAATCCTAGGGGTACCTGTGAAAAAAATTATACTCACATAATCCAGTGAAGAATCCGACCTTTGAATAATCCACGTACTTGGCAAAAAAATAAAATGGAAACCCAACCACGCACTGAAAGGGGTCCCATGTTTACACATGGGACCCCTTTCCCCGACTGCCAGGACCCCCCCTGACTCCTGTCAAAGAGGGTCCCTTCAGCCAATCAGGGAGCGCCACGTCGTGGCACCCTACTGATTGGCTGTGTGCTCCTGTAGTGTCTGTCAGGCAGCACACGGCAGTGATACAATGTAGCGCCTATGCGCTCCATTGTAGCCAATGGTGGGAACTTTTATGGTCAGCGGTTGACCGAAAGTTACCTCACCGCTGACCGCAAAGTTCCCACCATTGGCTACAATGGAGCGCATAGGCGCTACATTGTATCTTTGCCGTGTGCTGCCTGACAGACACTACAGGAGCACACAGCCAATCAGGAGGGTGCCACGACGTGGCGCTCCCTGATTGGCTGAAGGGACCCTCTTTGACAGGAGTCAGGGGGGGTCCTGGCAGTCGGGGAAAGGGGTCCCATGTGTAAACATGGGACCCCTTTCAGTGCGTGGTCGGGTTTCCGTTTTATTTTTTTGCCAAGTACGTGGATTATTCAAAGGTCGGATTCTTCACTGGATTATGTGAGTATAATTTTTTTCACAGGTACCCCTAGGATTCTACATGGAGAAGAGGACCGAGCCTCGTGGGAACATAGGTAAGTATGTGTGTATGTTGGTGTGCATGTATGTAATAAAGTTGTACTGTCACGGTGTGTGCCCTGTTTTTATTGGGGTATTTTTTTAGTAGTAGTACTACAGGTACCAGCGGGCCCGGTTTTCCACCGCATGCTGGCACTTGTGGTTCTCCAAGTACCAGCTTGTGGGGGAGGCTTGCTGGGACTTGTAGTATTGCTACTAAAAACAATATTCACAATTTCACACAAGGCTATCAGCCCCCCATCCGCCGCCCTTGGATGGGGGGGACAGCCTCGGGCTTCACCCCTGGCCCTTGGTGGCTGGAGGGGGGGGACCCCTTGATTGAAGGGGTCCCCACTCCTCCAGGGTACCCCGGCCAGGGGTGACTAGTTGGGGTTTTAATGGCACGGCCGCAGGGACCGATATCAAAGTGTCCCCCGGCTGTGGCATTATCTCCCCAGCTAGTGGAGCCCGGTGCTGGTTTCAAAAATACGGGGGACCCCTACGCTTTTTGTCCCCCGTATTTTTGGAACCAGGACCAGTCACAGAGCCCGGTGCTGGTTGATTAAATATGGGGGACCCCTGTCATTCCCCCCCCCATATTTTTCCAACCAGGACCGGCTCAAAGAGCCCGAGGCTGGTTGTGCTTAGGAGGGGGGACCCCACGCAATTTTTTTCTGAATTTTAAAGACTTTAATCAACTTTTTAAGGTACACAATGAAGCCCTGCACGGATCTCACAGATCCGGCCGGGATTCCTTGTATTTTGTCAGGCAGTGTTTTACTCATCACTCCCGTAAAACACTACCTGATATTACGAATCACATCGACATCGGAAAAAACGATTGTATAAAACTCGGCAGCTTAGTGAATGATCGTATCAGGATTCAAACAGTTGCAGTAAAATGCACCCGATACCATTCGAGTCCAAACACCCTTCAAAACGGCCAAAACACGAATCTTTGTAAATATACCCCATGGTGTGTTGATTTCAAATGTCGGTAGAATGCATAGCAAAAAAGAAAGAGAAAAAAGAAAGACTCTGTGTTGGGGCACTCTTATGATTGTAGTCAGACAATAAAACTTAACTTTTAATTCAATATTTAAATAATAAGATTAAGTAGCACACAACTTCAAAGAGTTATTTTATGTATATATGCAAATTACCAGTTTATTTTGCATAATTGACACCCCATAAATGGAGTTGTACTTGATAGTGAACAACTGCCTAGGTGAAAATATTTGACTTAATAAATTACTCGAATGTCACTGTCTATACTCAATATCACAAGACAAATTAATTATCCCCACAGGGTTCATCGTTCAGCGGTCTCTATAGTTGCAAAAAATGTCTTAATATCGTCACTCTCAAAGGTACAAGTCATAGATCTCAGTGAGTAAAAGTAAAAGTGTTGCCTCTATGGGTACTTAAACACCTGCTGCTCTACGTTGAGACAGTGGTGTTACCACAAGGCTTTTTAATTCAAAGGATTAGAACTTCCTTGAGGTCTAACCATCAAAAAGATATTGGTTACAAAGCCTGTATCTCTAAATGCCCCTTGCAGAAGGGGGGCTATTAGTATCTGGTATCCCCTTTGTTGTGGGGGATCATGATACCTAAAACGGATCCATATCACATACCCCTCGTATTTTTATAAAGAAGGTCTTACATAGAATGTCCAGGTAGGCTCTGAAAATTAAATCGAAAATAGATGGTAGGTGGGTAGTTTCCTTCTGCTGTTCAGCATATAGGTGTTATGATTCTGATACTCAGGTCAGGGGTGATCTTATACGGTAGGACCTGAATACCAGAACGTAATGCTGGGAAAGGGGAATGGAAAGGGAATAGCCCCTGGCACCCTATCTCCGTTGTCTCGCCCGTGCTATCAGTACACTCTTGTGAGACTATGGTTGCTTGGGCCCATGGCAGCCGCATTTGAAGGGCGGATTACGTCTGCCCAACTCCGATGCCCCCTCAGGTCTTAATGAGAGACAAAGAGTGAACCGAGACAGGGTGATAACAAGGGGCCCTGTAACTGAACAACAAAGCCAGGGGCTACTAACAAAGCTGAAACTAAAGTATGCGCGGATTTCCGCCAGGGAAAAGAACAACAAAGGAAATGCTGTCCACACGCCGACACAATACTTTGTGTATCGGCGGTGACAGCATAAGCAGAACCCTCCGCAAAACACCAGTGACAGATATAACCAAGGAATACAGCGGCCTAGGCCGACGGACGCGGCAGAGCCGCTACTCACGGAACCGGTACAAATACTGGCAAACGGACAGGAACCCCCAACGCTGCCGACACAGACTCTCAGAACTGGAGGACAGGCAGAATCCCAAACGACAGACCGGTGGACACCAAGAAGCCAGAAACTCGACCAGGCATAGGCAAAGCCACAGGACTTCTGGACAGGAACGCTTCACGGCAGGACACGGGATCAGACACAGGAATCGACACAGGGACTGACACAGGAATCGACACAGGAAGCAGCTAGACAGACAGGAACAAGCTCAGAACTCAAGCAGACTGGAAACCTAGAAATATCACCAGCGTCTGTGTATTGCACTCAGCCTGCATATAACAGAGAGGCCTAATTAATTATGTCATGCAGCTGCCTTTTGCATAACTCCAAACTGACAAGATGCAATTAGCAGCCAGGTGAGGCTGAACACATGGTAACAAGCTGCAATTACACAGACTCACCACTGGCAGCAAACAAGAGTATTCTTAAACAGAGCAACGGGAAATCCTGGCCTGCAAGACAACTTATAAACATAAAATACATAACCAAAATGCAAAATGGAAATGAGCCACAGCCGTGGCTCATAACATTACCCCCCCCCCCTTGAGGAGGGGTCAAAGGACCCCAAAATTCAGACTTTCCAAAACAAGGGATACAAAAAAAAACCTGACACACTGGTCTAACAGAAACAAGCTGTGACAACAGCTAGTAACGGTGCCCCCCCCCCCCTTGACGGTGGCCACTGGACACAAGACAAGGAGAGAAAAAAATCTTTTTTTTTTTTTAACAAGGCAAGAGTCAATAATCATTTCTTTTTCTTCTTCTTCTTATTTTTACAAAGTTCTTGAGGTCTGACCAGGGTAATTCCCCAAACATTGTCTGAACTGATGGTACCTCCCAGCAAGGCTAGGTTCAAATCAGAGATTGGTTTCTTAACCTTGGGAGCTGAACTTTCAGGCAAAGTACTACTATAAGAAGAAGACGACAGAAAAGCACATCCTGCAGTCAAAACAACGGGCTGCGACTCTTGTGCCGAGTTTACAGTATTTGGTGGACTCTCAGCAGACAAGACGGGTGACTTAGAGGAACCTGAACCAATTTCTTTGGAACCATATCTTTTAATAACTGCATCACTGAATGCTGGGGGATCCTGAAGAATGGGATCTTCAGCTTTCATTAGGCTGGTCGCCCACTCAAAAGGCTCTCCTTTAAAAGAATATATCAGATAGAGCACTAGGTTCTCTGAAGTGATGCCCAGAAATGGTCTAGACAACAAAATGGTGTAATAGTGTTTGTAAAGCGCCAGAAATTGGACTAAGTCCCCATCAAAGATTATAGATGTTGAGATATCAACAGAGTCAGGATCTGCTTCCTTCCCATCTGACTGACTAGAGTGCTTTGCTAGGACCTGGTCACTATTGACCTTACTTGAGGCTGAGACTTTCTGAACCCCACCTGGGGCAGTGACTTTCTGAACCCCACCTGGGGCAGTGACTTTCTGAACCCCACCTGGGGCAGTGACTTTCTGAACCCCACCCGGGGCAGTGACTTTCTGAACCCCACCCGGGGCAGTGACTTTCTGAACCCCACCCGGGGCAGTGACTTTCTGAACCCCACCCGGGGCAGTGACTTTCTGAACCCCGCTCGGGGCAGTGGCCTTCTGAACCCCACCCGGGGCAGTGACTTTCTGAACCCCACCTGGAGCAGTGACTTTCTGAACCCCACCCGGGGCAGTGGCCTCCGGGAACCCCGCTGGGGCAGTGGCCTCCGGGAACCCCGCTGGGGCAGTGGCCTCCGGGAACCCCGCTGGGGCAGTGGCCTCCGGGAACCCCGCTGGGGCAGTGGCCTCTGGGAACCCTGCTGAGGCAGTGGCCTCCGGGAACCCTGCTGGGGTTAGCACCTCGGATTCGTCGGCCTCCCCCACAGGGACCGAGCCATTGGCCTCCCTCACTGGGACCGAGCCATCGGCTTCCCTCACTGGGACTGAGCCATTGGCCTCCCTCTCTGAGACGATAATTATCGAAACTTCTCCCTGGACTATGACTTCCGGGACTTTTGCTGAAGCTATAACCTTCAGAACCTCCACAAATGCTATGCCTCTTAAGTTCTTTCCTGGGGAAGCGACCTCTAGACCCTTCTTTGAGGCTGCGTCTCTCGAGACCCCACTTGGGGATATTACTTCAAAGATCCCTTCTGGGGTTTTGCTTCTCGAGTTCCCTTCTAGAACTATGGTTTTAGACACCCTTTCTGGGGTTGCGCTTTTCAAGTCCCTACCTGGGGTAACAGCTTCTGAGACCCCTTCTGGTATGGAAACCTGAGCTATAATATTTGATGTCCCTCTATAAGCTAGAGCATCGGGTACCGTTCCAGCGCTCTGGGCATCGGGTACCATTCCAGCACTCTGGGCATCGGGTACCGCTCCAGCACTCTGGGCATCGGGTACGGCTCCAGCACTCTGGGCATCGGGTACCGCTCCAGCACTCTGGGCAACGGGCACCACTCCAGGATCCTGGGCAACGGGCACCACTCCAGGACCCTGGGCAACGGGCACCACTCCAGGACCCTGGGCAACGGGCACCACTCCAGGACCCTGGGCAATGGGCACCACTCCAGGAACCTGGGCATCAGGCACCACTCCAGGAACCTGGGCATCGGCACCACTCCAGGAACCTGGGCATCGAGCACCACTCCAGGAACCTGGGCATCGGGCACCACTCCAGGGGCTTGCAACTCTGCTTCAACAGGAACCTCAAGAGAGGAGAGAAATATTCTCTTTTGATTCCTGAATCTATAATGGGGCTCCCTTGCCCAAGGACCCCAATTATAGGACAGAGAGCTTTTTAGTGTGGGTTCTGTGACAAGTACCTCTGCCACAGTAGAGACAGGAGTAGGTCTTGTATCCTGACTCAACTTGGCCAGAGGGCAAGACTTGTCACCACACTTTGGCTTGCGCAACTCACAGGTCTGCAGATAGTGGCCTAAACCCCCACAATATAGGCATAAGTTTAAGTTTCTATGACGCAGACGCTCCTCTTCTGAGAGCCTGGGCCGCAGAAAACTTTTAAACCTTTTCTCTTCAATTAAACCAGAGGATTCTCTTGTCACTATACTGTGAACAAGAGTCTCTTTAGAGATAGATGTACTCTCAACGACTTCTGGCAAGATGAGCAAGATTTTAGTCAGAAGGTTTTGCAGTTGCTTTAAGGATTGCTGCAAAACTTCTAGTCGCTCAGGTTTCAAAGCACTGAAAGCAGAGTTCAGGGCTGAGAGAGATGCCTGCAGGGCTTGCATAGTAGACATAGGAGGATTTAAAACTAGACAAGACAAGACAAGGCAAGACTAGACAAGGCAAGACTAGACAAGGCAAGACTGAATTTTTAAACTAGACAAAACAAGACTGGATTTTAATGTTTTTTTTAAAAACCGGACTGGATTTTTTTAAACACCGGACTGGATTCTAAACACCGGACTGGATTCTAAACACCGGACTGGATTCTGCACACTGAATTCTAGACAGGACTGGATTCTAAACACCGGACTGGATTCTAGACTAGACACTGGACTGGGCCAAAAAAGAAAAAAAGTTTTATTTCTTTTTTGTGGTATGGCTGGTGATAATGTTATGATTCTGATACTCAGGTCAGGGGTGATCTTATACGGTAGGACCTGAATACCAGAACGTAATGCTGGGAAAGGGGAATGGAAAGGGAATAGCCCCTGGTACCCTATCTCCGTTGTCTCGCCCGTGCTGTCAGTACACTCTTGCGAGACTATGGTTGCTTGGGCCCATGGCAGCCGCGTTTGAAGGGCGGATTACGTCTGCCCAACTCCGATGCCCCCTCAGGTCTTAATGAGAGACAAAGAGTGAACCGAGACAGGGTGATAACAAGGGGCCCTCTAACTGAACAACAAAGCCAGGGGCTACTAACAAAGCTGAAACTAAAGTATGCGCGGATTTCCGCCAGGGAAAAGAACAACAAAGGAAATGCTGTCCACACGCCGACACAATACTTTTGTGTATCGGCGGTGACAGCATAAGCAGAACCCTCTGCAAAACACCAGTGACAGATATAACCAAGGAATACAGCGGCCTAGGCCGACGGACGCGGCAGAGCCGCTACTCACGGAACCGGTACAAATACTGGCAAATGGACAGGAACCCCCAACGCTGCCGACACAGACTCTCAGAACTGGAGGACAGGCAGAATCCCAAACGACAGACCGGTGGACACCAAGAAGCCAGAAACTCGACCAGGCATAGGCAAAGCCACAGGACTTCTGGACAGGAACGCTTCACGGCAGGACACGGGATCAGACACAGGAATCGACACAGGGACTGACACAGGAATCGACACAGGAAGCAGCTAGACAGACACTGCTAGACTAGAGCTCAGGAATTGGCAGGAACAAGCTCAGAACTCAAGCAGACTGGAAACCTAGAAATATTACCAGCGTCTGTGAATTGCACTCAGCCAGCATATAACAGAGAGGCCTAATTAATTATGTCATGCAGCTGCCCTATTACATGACTCCAAACTGACAAGATGCAATTAGCAGCCAGGTGAGGCTGAACACATGGGAACAAGCTGCAATTACACAGACTCACCACCGGCAGCAAACAAGAGTATTCTTAAACAGAGCAACGGGAAATCCTGGCCTGCAAGACAACTTATAAACATAAAATACATAACCAAAATGCAAAATGGAAATGAGCCACAGCTGTGGCTCATAACAATAGGTTTACTGCACCTGGTATTCATTGCGGGTCCCCCCATCAATTACTTACCAGGCCTACCAGAGATTGGCTTCCAAGATCGGATGAGATTGGACTTATCCTGTGAAGTATGGCAGTAATATTTGCTGAATGAGTGAGTACTCTTACCAAGCAGGAAAGAAGTGCTTCTGCTGTCCAACCGGATGAGAGAGAGCACGATTTAGAATAAAGAAAAGAGAAGAAAGAAGAGAAAGGAGAAAGAAGAATAGAGGAAATGACAAATGATAATGCAGCTAGCCAAGTTTTACAGGTAAAGATATGCGTAAGGTTGGCAATCCACGGTTACATAGTCTTATTCGCGGCAAAATGACCAAATTGTGACATGAATTAAGTTCAAGAATCATATGAGAAACTGTATGTTCAAAATCTGCACCAGGGATGCACCTGGTTGATAAATGAGACAGCTCCTATAATTAGGAGACCGATATATTAACTGAAAACAGAGGCTTATCCTGCTGCAGAGAAATTATGGTATATCACTCAAAAAACTAATCGTCTGAGTGCAAAAGAAGAAAACACTTATTTCTTACAACTGATTTGCTGTTTACCCGCAAGGGTTAAATAAGATTATAGGTGGATATTTGTCTTAGAGTATGTGATGTTCGGCTGTTGTATCACATGCCTGTTAGACCAGAGAGTGAATGGTAACCTGTGAGATACTAATCATACCCAAATAGAAACATTCACATTGTATGACTTCTCAGTATCTACTAATTACTCAAGTGTTAAATCAGCAACTTCAAAAATTACACTTAAAAGTAAGCATATAGAGTACAATCAAAATAAAGGCCCAAATGGGCGCTTACTGGACCGGGGAACCCATGGAGTGGGTATGGGCTGCGCAGTCCCAATACCCACGTGGACCAAACGGACCGTTTCACCTCAAGTGGGCTTGTTCACTGGTCAGTCACTTGAGTAATTAGTAGATACTGAGAAGTCATACAATGTGAATGTTTCTATTTGGGTATGATTAGTATCTCACAGGTTACCATTCACTCTCTGGTCTAACAGACATGTGATACAACAGCCGAACATCACATACTCTAGGACAGGGGTGGGGAACCTCCGGCCCGCGGGCCGTATAAGGCCCGCGAAGCCGTTTGCTCCGGCCCACCCGCTTCTCCCAGTGAGACACGCCGCCGCTCAGTCCGGCGGCAGCGTGTCTCAGCTGTCAGTGTCAGGACAGGGAGGAGAGCGCGGCGGCGGCGTGTAGAACTTGAAACCAGCCGATGAGCCAATCAGAGCTCGCGGACCGGCAGCCAATCAGGAGCCGCGGCTGCCGGTCCGCGAGCTCTGATTGGCTCTCGAAGCGGCGGCTGGTTTCAAGTCCTACACGCCGCCGCCCAACATAGCCGCGCTCTCCTCCGTGTCCCGCCGAAAGGAGCGGTAAGTAGCACGGAAGGGGGGGGGGGGCACTGTGGGGGCATCTGTATACCTGGCACTGTGGGGGGCATTTGTATACCTGGCACTGTGGGGGGCATTTGTATACCTGGCACTGTGGGGGTCATCTGTATACCTGGCACTGTGGGGGCATCTGTATACCTGGCACTGTGGGGGGCATTTGTATACCTGGCACTGTGGGGGGCATCTGTATACCTGGCACTGTGGGGGCATCTGTATACCTGGCACTGTGAGAGGCATCTGTATACCTGGCACTGTGGGGGCATCTGTATACCTGGCACTGTGGGGGGGCATTTGTACACCTGGCACTGTGAGGGGCATTTGTACACCTGGCACTGTGAGGGGCATTTGTATACTTGGCACTGTGAGGGGCATTTGTATACCTGGCACTGTGGGGGCATCTGTATAACTGGCACTGTGGGGGGCATTTGTATACCTGGCACTGTGGGGGGCATCTGTATACCTGGCACTGTGGGGGCCATCTGTATAACTGGCACTGTGGGGGCATCTGTATACCTGGCACTGTAAGGGGCATTTGTATACCTGGCACTGTGGGGGCATCTGTATACCTGGCACTGTGGGGGCATCTGTATACCTGGCACTGTGGGGGCATTTGTATACCTGGCACTGTGGGGGCATCTGTATACCTGGCACTGTGGGGACATCTGTATACCTGGCACTGTGAGGGGCATTTGTATACCTGGCACTGTGAGGGGCATCTGTATACCTGGCACTGTGAGGGGCATCTGTATACCTGGCACTGTGAGGGGCATCTGTATACCTGGCACTGTGGGGGCATCTGTATACCTGGCACTGTGAGGGGCATCTGTATACCTGGCACTGTGGGGGCATCTGTATACCTGGCACTGTGAGGGGCATCTGTATACCTGGCACTGTGGGGGCATCTGTATACCTGGCACTGTGGGGGGACATTTGTACACCTGGCACTGTGAGGGGCATTTGTACACCTGGCACTGTGAGGGGCATTTGTATACTTGGCACTGTGGGGGCATTTGTATACCTGGCACTGTGAGGGGCATTTGTATACCTGGCACTGTGGGGGCAATTGTCGATCTGGCACTGCACTATTGGGCATATGTGTATCACGTCCAATTTTAACTGGCCACACCCATTTTTTTGGCACGCGCGCCTCCGGCGCGCACACACAGTACCTCTATGGGGCAGACCTGCTAGGGAGCAGAGTAATTTTTTAAGTTGAGAATTTTTGTATGGCCTCCGAAGGATTTTATAAATATCCAAATGGCCCTCGGTAGAAAAAAGGTTCCCCACCCCTGCTCTAGGACAAATATCCACCTATAATCTTATTATTCTCACTTAACCCTTGCTGGTAAACAGCAAATCAGTTGTAAGAAATAAGTGTTTTCTTCTTCTGTACTCAGACGATTAGTTTTTTGAGTGATATACCTGAATTTCTCTGCAGCAGGATAAGCCTCTGTTTTCAGTTAATATATGTGATACAACAGCCGAACATCACATACTCTAGGACAGGGCAGGCCAAACCAGTCCTCGAGATCTACCAACAGTTCACATTTTCCAGACCACCTAGCTGGTGCACAGGTGTAGTCATTACTAATTAAGATGTGCTGCATTCATTCCTAACAGACAATTCTACAGATCTCCAGGAGGCCTGGAAAACATGAACTGTTGGTAGATCTCGAGGACCGGTTTGGCCAGCCCTGTTCTAGGACAAATATCCACCTGTAATCTTATTTAACCCTTGCTGGTAAACAGCAAATCAGTTGTAAGAAATAAGTGTTTTCTTCTTCTGCACTCAGACGATTAGTTTTTTGAGTGATATACCAGAATTTCTCTGCAGCAGGATAAGCCTCTGTTTTCAGTTAATATATCGGTCTGCTAATTATAGGAGCTGTCTCATTTATCAACCAGGTGTATCCCTGGTGCAGATTTTGAACATACAGTTTCTCATATGATTCTTGAACTTAATTCATGTCACAATTTGGTCATTTTGCCGCGAATAAGACTATGTAACCGTGGATTGCCAACCTTACGCATATCTTACCTGTAAAACTTGGCTAGCTGCATTATCATTTGTCATTTCCTCTATTCTTCTTTCTCTTCTTTCTTCTCTTTTCTTTATTCTAAATCGTGCTCTCTCTCATCCGGTTGGACAGCAGAAGCACTTCTTTCCTGCTTGGTAAGAGTACTCACTCATTCAGCAAAGATTACTGCCATACTCCACAGGATAAGCCCAATCTCATCCGATCTTGGAAGCCAATCTCTGGTAGGCCTGGTAAGTAATTGATGGGGGGACCCACAATGAATACCAGGTGCAGTTAACCTATATGCTGAACAGCAGAAGGAAACTACCCACCTACCATCTATTTTCGATCTAATTTTCAGTGCCTACCTGGACACTCTATGTAAGACCTTCTTTATAAAAATATGAGGGGTATGTGATATGGATCCATTTTAGGTATCATGATCCCTCACAACAAAGGGGATACCAGATACTAATAGCCCCCTTCTGCAAGGGGCATTTAGAGATACAGGCTTTGTAACCAATATCTTTTTGATGGTTAGACCTCAAGCCTTGTGGTAACATCACTGTCTCAACGTAGAGCAGCAGGTGTTTAAGTACCCATAGAGGCAACACTTTTACTCACTGAGATCTATGACTTGTACCTTTGAGAGTGACGATATTAAGAAATTATTTGCAACTATAGAGACCGCTGAACGATGAACCCTGTGGGGATAATTAATTTGTCTTGTGATATTGAGTATAGACAGTGACATTCGAGTAATTTATTAAGTCAAATATTTTCACCTAGGCAGTTGTTCACTATCAAGTACAACTCCATTTATGGGGTGTCAATTGTGCAAAATAAACTGGTAATTTGCATATATACATAAAATAACTCTTTGAAGTTGTGTGCTACTTAATCTTATTATTTAAATATTGAATTAAAAGTTAAGTTTTATTGTCTGACTACAATCATAAGAGTGCCCCAACACAGAGTCTTTCTTTTTTATCTTTCTTTTTTGCGTTCAACATTATACAAGTACAGTTTTGTCCCTTTTGTCACTGGTTGTTTCTAACAAACTAGACTTAGCCCCTCGCCAATCCTCAGATTCTTGTTTCTGCCATTACTCACTGGTACAAGTTGCTGTATGTTTCCCATTATGGTAGTGATAACCCCTCTAGTATGTCTACCTGGTTGGTTCATTTCCCTGAATGAACTTTGGAGTAATTGTCCACGGCTTTACGTTTTGTTAATAGAATTTTGTTGTCCACCATGAACCAATAAATGCAAGTGTACTACGAAAGCTACCTGTCTCTCTCTAGAGACTCTTATATTGGCCCCAGCAATCTCCCGTGTGTACCAAATGTTCCTGTGTTAACACATCTCTTTGCCACTGCTTATGGGGCTGTCCAGTGATCAAGAAATTCTGGCTCCAGGTTAAGACATTCGCTCTACGTGATCTTTTAAATGTTGTACCTTTGTCACCGGAATGGGCTATCTTTGCTGTTACTTTTGATGATGCAAAAATTACTAAAGCATGCAGGAAACTCTTGGGGCCAAATGTAATAGAGTGAGAGTTTCAAAAAGTGAGAGATTTGGTAAGGTTTTGCAGTTTTTTTAAAGTGGCAATCATTTACACAGCAAGATCAACCTGGTTTTGCAGTGTAAATGATTGCCACTTTACAAAAACCTGAAAAACCTTACCAAATCTCTCACTTTCTGAAACTCTCACTCTATTACTTTTGGCCCATAGTGCTCATTTCTACGGCATCAAAATAAATGTATTTTACAACAAGTCTTTCAACTCTACCACCCATCCATGACCCTTTATCTTTTTAGAATGGATTATAGTTGGAGCCTACACTGCACCACGAAGTGAACGTGACTGCTTTTTTTGAAGTCTGGGAGCGTTATATAGATGCTTTGCTGTACTCTATCAAACCGTTGATTCCACCAATGATTCCACTCCACGAGTTGGTTTGAATGGAGGAACTTGTTACAGGGCCCCCATATCTTTGTTTATTCATGAGTTATTTTTTTAAGGTCGATAACTGATGGTAGCACCCACTTGACCCCTCTTTCCCTCCTGAAGATGATATTAGAAATGTAGGTAAGTATGGTTCATTATGTAAATAAAAGTAACTTTTTTATTGGCTACATACACTCATGCCAAACTACAGTCCACAGGCCAAACACTGCCCACCTTCTGCTGGAATCTAGTCTACTGTCAGGATAACAATATGGACGTCAGAGATGTCCGCCCTCCCCAATGCCATTTTTATCTGCCTTTAATGTAACAGAGAAGTATCTGGCCTTGCTAATGGCAGGGTGTGACGCCGGCGTGCGTCCAGCACCTAACACATTCCCAGCACTTTGAGCATAAGCTCCATTTACAATGCAGAAAGGAATTCTAAAGAAGATATGACTGCGCTTGTTCCCAGCTCCCAAGATACTGTGTAGTAAAAAAGAAGAATGAAATGTTAACTGTTATTTAGTAGTAGTACTCAATGAGATGTACAAAGTGAGTATGGCAAATAACCCATTCATTTTATCAGTAATATGCTGTATTTAATTACAGTAATATGCAGTTGCCTCCAATCCAAAACCACAGCCCTCTTGCCAGTGCCGTAACTAGCCATTTTAGCGCTGTGTGCAAGAAACGACAGTGGCGCCCCCCCCATGTAAGACAGGGGCAGTGCGCACCGCAGGCGCGCGAAAAATTTATAGGGGCGTGGCTTCACGGGGAAGGGGCGTGGCCACAAAATAATAGCAATTCATACTACGGTGCACAGTAGTCTACATTATTCAAATTACGCTGCACAGTAGCGCCACTACACCAGGTAGAGCCCCTTTTTACACATTACGGCAGCCAGGGCGTCCCCCTTTTTTACACATTACGGCAGCCAGGGCGTCCCCCTTTTTTACACATTACGGCAGCCAGGGCGTCCCCCTTTTTTACACATTGTGGCAGCCAGGGCGTCCCCCTATTTTACACATTGCGGCAGCCAGGGCGTCCCCCTTTTTTACACATTGTGGCAGCCAGGGCGTCCCCCTATTTTACACATTGCGGCAGCCAGTGCGTCCCCCTATTTTACACATTGCGGCAGCCAGGGCGTCCCCCTATTTTACACATTGCGGCAGCCAGGGTGTCCCCCTATTTTACACATTGCGGCAGCCAGGACCCCCCCTATTTTACACATTGCGGCAGCCAGGACCCCCCCTATTTTACACATTGCGGCAGCCAGGACCCCCCCTATTTTACACATTGCGGCAGCCAGGACCCCCCTATTTTAGAGAGAGAGAGAGAGAGAGATACTTACCTTCTCCCGCTGACAGGCTCCTCGTGCTGGCAGGCATCTCCCTCTCTGTGCAGTGTGGCGTGTGCAGGCAGTTGAGAAGAAGGAGGAGGGAGGGGGATTGGAGCCGCAGCAGCGCTATTTGATTGGTAGTAAGCGCCGCTGCAGCATACCCCTCTCCTTCTGTATTGGCTGCCTGGCGCTGCTTTGGATGCTGGGATGGAGGAACCGCATCCCAGCATCCATAGCAGCGCCGGGCAGCCAATACAGAAGGAGAGGGGGATGCTGCAGCGGCGCTTATTACCAATCAAATAGCGCTGCTGCAGCTCCAATCCCCCTCCCTCCTCCTCCTTCTCTCCGCTGCTCGGCGCTGGTCTCTTCTACACAGTGTCACAGCGCGGCGCACACAGAGGCGGCATGTAATGAGTCAATTTGACTCATTACATGCCGCTGGCCGTTGCGCCCCCAGGGCAACTGCGCTGTGTGCCAAGCCCCCTTGGCACACACGTAGTTACGGCCCTGCCTCTTGCCTGACATCACCCACATCGTGCAGGCAGAGGGCCTGACACGGAGCTGCGTGCAATGCAGATGTTGAGAGGTTATTTGAATGCGTGGAAAGATCTGAGATCCCCTACGGCTCAGGGGTGCTGCTGCCATCGGGACATATGTAACGAGGGCAGTGGAAAGTGTGGCGGAACAGTGAAGGACGTTCCTGGGCAGTGACTGGGAGTTCACACACAAAATTGTCCATTCTGTGGTCGTATTAGCGTTGTTGACGTATAAGTGCCATGTGCCGTGTCCACAGATGCACAGACATAAGTATAAGAGGCCGCGGTCAGACAGTGACTGTGGACATGCCATAGGGCTGGTGCGAGCTTCGATCCTGCGACTGATGGTGGCATATGAAGACGCACCAATCAGTATTACAGCGTGTACAGTCGCTAAAAGTAGGCGTCTCCGTCCTTACATATATGGCTACATGAATTACACAAGGGAAGGAGTGTGTAGGCCATTTGCATAAAGTTGCAAACGGGTGACCACCAGTAGACGCTGCTTCATGTGCAGAATCAGGCCCAAAGCTACAGCTCCATTGTTCATATCAGTACAATATGTCAGCAGTGAGTTATAGTGCATCTAAAATCATTCTAACATATGTTTCAAAATCTTTTTATTAGAAATGAGTGGCTTGGAGTTTAGGAAATCCGAGCGCACCCAAACTTCCGAGATTTCCCCCCAGGCTCAGATTCCAAATGAAGGCAAAATGTTATCCTCCTGGCGTTGGATTCTCTCGGGTTTTGTATTCAATATAAGGGGGCCACGGCCGGGACTCTGCATCATTTCACTCCAGTCCGGGCACACTGCTGCATGTTGTGCTCTGCTTTAAATGGCTGTGCGGAGTCTATATCAGTGGAAATGCGGTGTCCATCCACAAGTGTCTGTTCAGTGTCCATCCACAAGTGTCTGTTCAGTGTCCATCTCAGTGGCTGCAATGTGTCCATCTCAGTAGCTGTGCTATGGCCATCTCAGCAGTAACGTGCAGTGAGGTCATAGGCTGGGGAGACACTGAATGATATATATATAGATATATATATATCAATGCAATACCCATCCCAGCGGCCCCCCTCTCTCACCTGCGTGTCAGTGTAGGCGCTGCTGCTGACTGGCTCCACTGCTGCTCACTGCTGCGACCCTCTCCACTGCTGCTCACTGCTGGGACCCGCTCCACCGCTGCTCACCACCGGGACCCACTCCAACGCCGGGACCCGCTCCACTGCTGCTCACCGCCGGGACCCGCTCCACCGCTGTTTACCGCCGGGACCCGCTCCAACGCTGCTCACCGCTGGGACCCGCTCAAACGCCGGGACCCGCTCCACCGATGCTCACCACCTGGGCCAGCTCCACCGCTGCTCACCGCCGGGACCTGCCGCCACTTCCGCCCATCGCACCGCATATGGGTGATTGGACAGGATCCGCTGTCCAATCACAGCTGTCTTACTGACATGGGGGTGGTGTCCCTGTCAGCGAGGCACTTGTAGATGTGCCGCTTTCAGCATTTTTTTAATGGGATTTTACAGCCCAGTGCTTGGCCCCGCCCCCCGCTCTATTCCCGTTCCCATTGTCTATGGGAGGCAGTGTAATCAGTGCCTCCCAAACAGATTTAAGGAGTTAAAATTATTTTAATAAAATAAAGAAGATACTTATGACACAGAATATGTGTCATAAGTATCTTCTTTGTATTATTTTAATAATTAATCACAGGGGAGGCACTGCCTGCCCTGACTGCACGTCCCTGCATCTCAGTGACTGTGTGGTGTCCATCTCAGTGAATGTGCTGTGTCCATCTCAGTGGCTGTGCTTTTTAATATCAAACATAAGGTTGGGTGGGAGGACAATTCCACCTTGCACCACTTTTCATGTCTGACACTGCTGTGTGGCAATGTTTCTTAGATGTGCTATAATCTGCCCTGTGTTTGTGCAGCTGCTCTGTCGCTTAGTAACCAGCTAGCTCGCTGCAGCCAGGGCCGTTTCTAGCCAATTTGGCTCCCAGTGCGAGATTTAAAAATCCGCCCCCCCCCTCCCATTCACATAAGAAAAAATGTGCCCCCCCATAGATATAAAGAGGAAAAGTATGCGCGCGCCTTCGGCGCGCGTTCTCCCGGCAAGCAAGCATGACCTTGTTAAAATGGGCGTGGGTTTGTTAAGATGGGTGTGGCCTCATCTGATCTCATCATCACGGCCACCACACGATAAAAAAAAAAAGTCCTCATTTTACACATTACAGCAGGCACGCGACCCCATTTTACACAGCACGGCAGGCAAGTGTCCCCATTTTACACAGCACGGTAGGCAAGTGTCCCCATTTTACACATTGCGACAGGCACGTGCCCCCATTTTACACATTGCGGCAGGAAAGTGTCCCCATTTTACACATTGCGGCAGGCACGTGCCTCCATTTTACACAGTACGGCAGGCAAGTGTTCACATTTTACACAGTACGGCAGGCAAGTGTCCCCATTTTACACATTGCGGCAGGCACGTGCCCCCATTTTACACATTCCGGCAGGCAAGTGTCCCCATTTTACACATTACGGCAGGCAAGTGTCCCCATTTTACACATTCCGGCAGACAGGTGACCCCATTTTACACATTCCGGCAGACAGGTGTCCCCATTTTACACATTCCGGCAGACAAGTGTCCGTATTTTACACATTCCGGCAGACAAGTGTCCCCATTTTACACAGTACGGCAGGTGGTGGTGGGGGGGGAGGGAGAGAGAGAGAGGGAGAGGGGCTGACTTACATTTGAAGCGGTTCTTCCCGCTCTTCAGCCGCCTCTCCCTCGTCTGCGCAGCGCAGGCCGTCTTGGCTCCCCCTTCTCCCTCCTTCCGAGTGCCCAGCTCGTGACGTCACGACGCAAACGCATCATTCCACGAAATCCCGCCCCCCGAGCTGGGCACTCGGGAGGAGAGGGGAGGGGGGTTTGAAAGTGCTCAGGAAGTGCCGCGGCGGGCGCCCCGTGCGGTTGCACGGGTCGCCCGCCGCAAGAAACGGCACTGGACATTACAGGCTCCCTTGCGCACCACCCTTTAAAAAAAAAAGAGAAACTATTATATATATATATATATATATATAATAGTTTCTCTTTTTTTTTAAAGGGTGGTGCGCAAGGGAGCCTGTAATGTCACCTTATTTTATTTTAAAAGGGTGGGGGATTGATTGATTGATTGATGTATGCAGCCATTGCTGCTTTTTGGATTTTTTTTTTTATTCGTGTGGTGTTTGGGTGGGGTAGTGCGTTCCAAACACATTACCCCACCCTGGAATAAAAAAAAAAGAAGAAAAAACCCTAAAAGCAGCAATGGCTGCATATATCAAACAATCCCCCACCCCTTTAAAATAAAACAAGGTGACATTACAGTTACAGGCTCCCGTGCACACCACCCTTAAATTTTTTTTATTTTATTTTTTTAAAGGGAAGGGTGGGGGAGGGGGAGATGACATTGAAATGGCAGGCTCCCAACCATGACATGCACTACACCAAACCCACCCTGGAAAATAAAGACATTGCCACCATTTAAAAATAAGTTACTTTATGGGATTCCATTGCTCTGGGGGGCACCTCACAATCAGACTGCTGGCTTGCTGTGTTTTTTTTTCAGGGAGGATTAGTGTCTTTCCGGGGGAGGGGGGGGGGGGGGGGGGGGGGGGCAGGTGTAAATGGAGGCTATAAATAGGAGCCTGCAATTTATCCCCCCCTCCACCCAAAAAAAAAGGGTGGATTAATACATTGCAGGCTCCTATCTACAGCCTCCATTTACCTACACCCCCCCCCCCCCCCCCCCCCCCCTACCCTCCCTGGAAAAAGACACAAATCCATCCTTAGAAAAAACCCAGCAAGCCAGAAGTCTGATTGTGAGGCAACCCCCAGAGCAGCATGGAATCCCATAAAGTAACTCATCTTCAAATGGAGGCTATAGATAGGAGCCTGCAAGAAAGACACAAACCCAGCCATCCTGAACAAAAACGAGCAAGCTAGCAGTGTGATTGTGAGGCGCCCCCCAGAACAGCATGGAATCCCGTAAAGTAACTTATTTTTAAATAATTTATTTCCTCTCTCCCCCCCCCCCCCAAAGACACAAACCCAGCCTGAAAAAAAAAGCCAGCAGTCTGATTGTGACTGTGTGAGACTGACTCACTGACCGCGCTTATTCAGCAGCCAGCAGTCTCTCACAGTGAGAGACTGCTGGCTGCAGAATAAGCGCGGTCAGTGAGTCAGTGCTACGCTACCTTTGAAATGCGGCTTCCAGCTACTCCTCTGCAGCCGCTCCACCATCAGCAGCCACTGCCAGCCAAATTACCTCAGCCTGCCCCTGGCGCCTTCCTGAGTGACGGACTTGTCACTTTTAAAATGGCGCCCACCCGCTCCTCCGCGGCGTCTACCTAAACCCCCGGTGTTTGACGTCATCGCGTCAAAATGCATAACTCCGCCCAGCGAGCGGAGTAAAACGGAGGGGAGGGGGGAAGCAAAACACTGAAGGCAGCAGCTGGCAGCATGAGCCGCGGTGGGCGCCCCGTGCAAATGCACAGCTCGCACGCCTGTAGAAACGGCCCTGGCTGCAGCCTTTGGCCTATAGCGGATGAAAACAATATTGTGAGCTGTGAGGTAAATTATCTGATTTTACCTTTTTTTTGTCCATTTTTGGGAAAAGCAAAACCAATCACGGCCGATATCTAAAACCAAAACCCGCAAAAATGGTCTGGCGCAAACCTCTAATTTTTATTAGTTTAGTGTTTCATAGAATAAGAGAACCCTTACCTAGGGATCTATTTACTAAGCCTTGGAGAGAGATAAGCTGGATCGAGATAAAGTGCCAGTCAACCAGCTCCTGTCATTTTTTAAACACATCCTGTAACGTGGCAGTTAGGAGCTGTTTGGCTGGTACTTTATCTCTTTCCCTGTATCTTTTGCTGAGTAAACAGACCCCCTAGCTGCTAGGAGACTAACTGTAGGACAAAAACTTGTGATGCTCCTTTCAATGTAGTTTACTTAATATGGCTTTCAAAAAAACATAATAACCTGGACACCTCTTAATTAGGGAATACTTACCTAATCTCCTGGAAGTTGCTGGAGACTCCCCATTTTTCAGGTAGTCCCCCACATCATCGGAGGTGGGCAGGAAAGGGAGATAATGCTAGAAATTGTGGGTCAATGGAAGGGTCAGGACTAAAATGAAGCAAATAGCCACCATTTTAGATATTCCCCTTCATTAAGAACCCGCGATTTGCAGGATTTACCATGATGGGACAGGGCCTAATGACGCGGAAGCCCAGCCCTGCCCCCAAAGTGCCAAGCTGCTTCTCCTCTCTGGGCTTCTGTTATGATTCCAGCACTCTGGTCTGAGGAGATCTTTTTGCGAGGACCGGAGCACTGGAACGAAATGCTGGGGAAGGGAGCGGGAATGGAAAATAGCCCCTGGCGCCCTAACTCCGTTGTCTCACCCGTGCTGTCGGAAATCCCCTGCGAGACTATGGTTGCTTGAGCCCATGGCAGCCGCGTTTGAAGGGCGGATTATGTCTGCCCAACTCCGATGCCCCCCCAGGTCTTAATGAGAGACAAAGGGAAATCCGAGACAGGGTGATAACAAGGGGCCCTCTGACTAAACAACCAGGCCAGGGGCTACAAGCTAACTTAAAACTAGAATATGTGCGGAAACACCGCCAGGGAAAAGGACAACCAAAATATCCACTTGTCCACTTCTCCTACCCGGCACCGCCGAGTTCCAGAGAGGACTTGTGGAAGCGGAACCCTCCGCAAATGCTCCAAAAACAGAATATATAAAGATAAAGCGGCTGAGCCGCAACACACGGCAGAGCCGCAACTCACGGAACACCACTCGATATACAAAGGTGATCAGTCAGGACAACTGGGGACCAAACGACTTCCTGGGATGAGATGACAACTCCCGAATACAGGACTTCTGAGGACAGGAATGACCGGATACAGCAGGACTGGAACAGACTCTCGGCAAACCAAGGCAGCATGCAGGAAGCTATTACCGGCGTCTGTGAGAAGTACTGGGAAGGTATTTAACAGGGAGTCCTCCAATCAGCTGCTTAGAGCCTGATTGGGAATAAATGCCGTGCAGCTGCCTTGCTGCATGGCCAGAGGACAAGTGTGTGTGCTTATTAATTAGGCCCTGCAATGAGGAACGCGGTCCACCCGTGGCGTCCCCGTTGCTAGGGTCCGTGCGGCTCAGCGCGCCCGGCGTCTAGCGTTGCTAGGGAGCCGGCGGCTGAACGTGCACGGCGTCCCTAGTTGCTAGGCGCCGGGCCGCGCGGACATGCGGACCCCGGCGCCTAACAGTACCCCCCCCCTTGAGGAGGGGTCAAGGAACCCCTAAAGCCAGGCTTCTGAGGAAATTCCCAAAAAAATGCCCTCTTGAGCCTAGGGGCATGAAGATCCTTATCTAGGACCCAAGACCTTTCCTCCGGACCATAGCCTTTCCAGTGAACTAAAAAATAAAGCCGACCCCGGGACAATTTGGAATCAAGAACTTTCTCTACCAAGAACTCCTGTTGTCCCTGTACATCCACTGGAGATCTACCCTGAGAGATCCTCCGAGGAAATCTACTGGAAGAAACGTATTGTTTCAACAGGGAACAATGAAACGTATTTCCAATCTTGAGAGATCTTGGTAAAACGTAGCCGAAAGGCAACTGGGTTGACTCTTTTAATAATAAGAAATGGTCCAATAAATTTGGATCCCAGTCTATCCGAGGATTGTCGAAGCCTGATGTTGCGAGTTGACAACCACACCTTGTCTCCCACCTTAAAAGTGCAAGGACGTCGGCGCCTGTCAGAAAATTTCTTTTCTCGAAAGGCCGCTTTTCTGAGAGCAAGGTGCACTTTTTTCCAAATTGCTCTGAGATGGGAGGTCAATGCCAGCGAGGAGACTGGAGAATGATGAAAAAAAGAATTAGCTCTGGGGTGAAAACCAAAAACTGAAAAGAATGGAGACTCTTTAGTGGAGGAATGACAGGAATTATTGTAAGCAAATTCAGCCAAAGGAAGAAACTCGGACCACTCATTCTGGAGTTTGGCTGAATACAAGCGCAGATATTGTTTTAATGACTGGTTAACTCGTTCGGTTTGCCCGTTGGATTGTGGGTGATAACCGGATGTTAATGACAGTTTCATCTTTAATGAAGCACAAAAACATCTCCAGAATTGTGCGATGAATTGTGGACCCCGATCAGAAACAATATCAGTGGGTAACCCATGAAGCCTAAACACATGGCGGAGGAACAAAACTGCCAACCCTTGAGCAGAAGGCAATCGGGGAAGAGCAATAAAATGAGCCATTTTACTAAAACGGTCCACTACCACCCATATGACTCGGAATCCGGCTGAAAGGGGAAGGTCAACCACAAAATCCATGGAAATATGAGACCATGGCCTGAGAGGGACACTAAAGGGCATAAGTTGCCCGATAGGCAAGGAACGGGGAACCTTATGCTGTGCACAAACCTGACATGAAAAAACAAATTCCCTAACGTCTTTAGACATACTAGGCCACCATACTGAGCGAGAGACTAACTCCAATGTCTTAGTGATTCCCGGATGCCCTGAAACCTTGTTGTCATGGAATTCAGTTAAAACAGTAGCTCTCAAAAATTCAGGAACGTAAAGACGACCAGCAGGAGTAAATCTAGGAGCTTGGTGTTGAAGCTGGTTTAACTGGGTAAATAAATCCTGTGTGAGGCCTGCCCGGATGACCGAAGATGGAAGTATTGGGGTAACCACAGGATTGTTATTGTGAACCGGAAGAAAACTACGTGACAGGGCATCAGCTTTAGTATTCTTGGAACCAGGCCTGAAAGTGATTATAAATTTGAAACGAGTAAAAAATAATGCCCAACGTGCCTGCCGGGCATTAAGCCGTTTAGCTGATTCAATGTATTGCAGGTTCTTATGGTCAGTCAATACCGAAATAGTATGCTTTGCTCCTTCCAGCCAATGCCTCCACTCCTCAAAAGCCCACTTTACCGCCAGTAACTCCCGATTACCAACGTCATAATTGGATTCAGCGGAGGAGAACTTCCTGGACATAAAGGCACAAGGATGTAAGTCCAAAGACACCGGATCCTTTTGAGAAAGGACAGCCCCCACTCCAACCTCTGAGGCATCAACCTCCACAACAAAGGGCAATTCCGGATTAGGATGTCTGAGGACTGGAGCTGAGACAAAGGCTTGTTTCAGGGCCCGGAAGGACAACTCAGCTTCATGCGACCAGTTGGTAGTATCCGCTCCTTTCTTTGTCAGCGCCACAATGTGTTAGGGTCTCCTGCCCTGTGCTGCCACGTCGTCATGGCAACCGGGAGACAAGTGCTAGCGGAGTAACCTGAGCGCAGCTGATACTCCGGTTCGGGTCTTTTGCTGTGCAGTGGTTACAGGCTTTGTGCACGGCAGGGGATCCGGTGCTGGTTTTTGTGCTCACAGTCTGTGAGGTCTGAGTGGGGCGTGGACAGCACCTGCTATATAAACCCTCTTCTCAGGTTAAGCAGATGCTGCTGAATCTTTGTTGGTTAGTCAGTTCCTGAAAGTTAGCCAGTACTGTGTAACTTTGTATTTGTTTGTTGCTTACTGCAAATAGGCCTCGGGATTTGGTACTACACTCTGCCAATCCAGACCTAGCAGTAAGACTGGAGTCAGTCGTTTAACTTGCTGGGGTTCTTTTGCTACTCTGTGAACTTAGCAAGTTTGCGGCTGTATTCTCAGACTTGCCTGCCAAAATCCTTTCTCACTGTGCAAGGTGTTCAGGTGTCAGTTTAGTGGCAGTAAGCTGAACCAGTGCACTGAAAGTGAGGATTAGGATTGTGGAGACTCTCCTTGTGTCTATTATTCCATCTCTGACCAAGGAGTTTACTGCCACACCCGTTGGTAACCCTTTAGGGTTTTGCTGTTGCCCTTAGCAACAGCATTTCGGGTTCTCTACGTATTAAAACACAACATCTCGCTTCTTTCCATCTGAGCATTCCTAATACTAGGGAGACACCCAGTTTCTTAGCCTCTGGGCTTCTCTGTTCACTTTGTGTTTATTTTGTTACCCTATCACCTTCTGTGTACGTAATGTCATATTCCCCAGTCTGTCTGTGAGTTCATTTGTTTTGCATCCCTCTCCGTTCAGACACCAGTACATTCCTGCAGGCAACACAATGGGAGCAATCAGGTCAGAAAAAGAATGAATGAACCTCCTATAATAATCGCAAACCCTAAAAAGCGCTGAATTGCTTTTAAATTGGTGGGTTGCGCCCAATTAAGGATGGCCTGAAGCTTCTTAGGTTCCATGGAAAATCCCTGAGGGGAAATTATGTACCCTAAAAAAGATACTTTCGTGACGTGAAATTCACACTTCTCCAGTTTGGCATATAAATGATTCTCACGTAACTTTTGAAGAACCAGACGCACCTGGGTGATATGTTGTTCCATCGATTCAGAAAAAATCAAGATGTCGTCTAAATAAACGACCACGAATTTCCCTAGGAAGTCACGGAGCACATCGTTAATGAGGTCTTGAAAAACTGCTGGAGCATTAGACAGGCCGAACGGCATCACCAGGTATTCGTAGTGACCCGACTGAGTACTGAAAGCCGTCTTCCACTCATCTCCAGATTTAATTCGGATGAGGATGTAAGCTCCTCTCAGGTCAATTTTAGAAAAAATCACAGCAGAACGTAACTGATCAAAGAGTACAGAAATCAACGGCAAAGGATAGGTGTTTTTGACTGAGATTTTATTCAAGGCTCTAAAATCTATGCATGGTCTAAGCGAGCCATCCTTTTTCTCCACAAAGAAAAAACCAGCACTTAAAGGGGATTTTGATGGTCTAATAAAACCTTTCTGTAAGCTCTCCTGAACATAGTCATTCATAGCCGAAGTTTCTGGCCCGGACAATGCATATAATCTCCCCTTTGGCAATGCGGCACCAGGGATTAGCTCAATAGCACAATCATAAGGCCGATGGGGAGGCAGAATGTCCGCATTGCCTTTGGAGAATACATCGGCAAAGTCCTGGTATTCCACAGGAATGAGTTCTGGAATGATAGCTGCTACTCTAACTGGAAACGAAATACATTCCTTAGCACAAAAAGTACCCCATTGTGAAATCTCCCCGGACCGCCAATCAATGGTGGGATTATGAAAGGCCAGCCAAGGGTGACCCAGAACAACTGGAACTGCTGGGCAATGTGTTAGATAGAACTCGATCTTTTCCGAATGTAAAGCTCCTACTGTAAGTACTACGGGAGGTGTACGGTGAGTAATAACCCCGTTGGAAAGCGGACTCCCATCTAAGCCATGCATGGTGACACACCTACCCAATGGTAACTGAGGAATGCCTAAGGCCTTAGCCCAAGTTAAATCCATAAAGTTTCCTGCAGCTCCACTGTCAACAAAAGCCGACACCAAAGAACTGAGGCTGCCAAAGGAAACCTTAACTGGGACTAAAAGAGAGTTATTCGAGGAGATAAGCTGCAGACCTAGGTGAACCCCCTCACTATTCACCTGGTCAAAGCGTTTCCCGACTTGTTCGGACAGTTACGAGCAAAATGTCCCTTACCACCACAGTACAAACAAAGACCGGAATTTTGCCTTCTGGCCCTTTCCTCAGGAGACAGCTGGGAGAGACCCATCTGCATGGGCTCCTCTACGTCTTCTGGAATGGAATAAACACAAGGACTTGACCTTACAGGTGTTCCTCTTTCAGCCCTCCGCTCTCTGAGACGACGATCAATCTTAATAGAAAGCTCCATGAGTTTATCGAGAGTCTCAGGAGCGGGGTACTGGAGGAGACTGTCTTTAATAGACTCTGATAAGCCGAGGCGAAACTGACTGCGCAGGGCTGGGTCATTCCAGCCACAGTCGTTCGACCAACGGCGAAACTCAGTACAATAAACCTCTGCAGGATTTCTTCCTTGTTTGAGAGCGCGCAGCTGACTTTCAGCGGACTCCTCTCTATCTGGGTCATCATACAAAAGCCCTAAAGACTTAAAGAAAGCGTCTACTGACAACAACGCAGGATCCTCTGCCCTTAAACCAAACGCCCAGGTCTGAGGATCCCCCTGGAGTAAAGAAATAATAATCCCAACCCGCTGAGATTCAGAACCAGAGGAAGTAGGTATTAAACGGAAATAAAGTTTACAGGATTCTTTAAACTAAAAAATTCTTTTCTTTCGCCAGAAAAACGGTCAGGCAAATGCATCTTTGGTTCAGGGACTACCTTTGGGGAGGCTCGCAAAAGATTTTCCTGCGACCTCACCCGAAGGGAAAGATCCTGAACCATCTGAGTAAGTTCTTGAATCTGATTGACTAAGAGCTGGCCAGGGTTTGGCCCTAAACCTGTCGGATTCATGAGGCCAAAAAATTTTAACAAAAACTGAATGAGAGGAAAAAATTAAAGCCCTGTTTAATTTTAATTTTTTGGTATGGCCGGTAATAATGTTATGATTCCAGCACTCTGGTCTGAGGAGATCTTTTTGCGAGGACCGGAGCACTGGAACGAAATGCTGGCGAAGGGAGCGGGAATGGAAAATAGCCCCTGGCGCCCTAACTCCGTTGTCTCACCCGTGCTGTCGGAAATCCCCTGCGAGACTATGGTTGCTTGAGCCCATGGCAGCCGCGTTTGAAGGGCGGATTATGTCTGCCCAACTCCGATGCCCCCCCAGGTCTTAATGAGAGACAAAGGGAAATCCGAGACAGGGTGATAACAAGGGGCCCTCTGACTAAACAACCAGGCCAGGGGCTACAAGCTAACTTAAAACTAGAATATGTGCGGAAACACCGCCAGGGAAAAGGACAACCAAAATATCCACTTGTCCACTTCTCCGACCCGGCACCGCCGAGTTCCAGAGAGGACTTGTGGAAGCGGAACCCTCCGCAAATGCTCCAAAAACAGAATATATAAAGATAAAGCGGCTGAGCCGCAACACACGGCAGAGCCGAAACTCACGGAACACCACTCGATATACAAAGGTGATCAGTCAGGACAACTGGGAACCAAACGACTTCCTGGGATGAGATGACAACTCCCGAATACAGGACTTCTGAGGACAGGAATGACCGGATACAGCAGGACTGGAACAGACTCTCAGCAAACCAAGGCAGCATGCAGGAAGCTATTACCGGCGTCTGTGAGAAGTACTGGGAAGGTATTTAACAGGGAGTCCTCCAATCAGCTGCTTAGAGCCTGATTGGGAATAAATGCCGTGCAGCTGCCTTGCTGCACGGCCAGAGGACAAGTGTGTGTGCTTATTAATTAGGCCCTGCAACGGGGAACGCGGTCCGCCCGTGGCGTCCCCGTTGCTAGGGTCCGTGCGGCTCAGCGCGCCCGGCGTCTAGTGTTGCTAGGGAGCCGGCGGCTGAACGCGCACGGCGTCCCTAGTTGCTAGGCGCCGGGCCGCGCGGACATGCGGACCCCGGCGCCTAACAGCTTCTCGCGGACAGAAGTATTTAATTGGCGGCAAGTATGAACTAGTGGTGTGCAAGAGGTGACACCACACAGGGCGCAGTGCACCCTGTGCAGGCCCTGGCCCCAACCTTCATGACATCATGCTTAGGGTGCAGGGCCCTTGTTCTCGTGGAAGTAGAGCTCTGTCTGGAGTATTTATAGAATGCTCCCGAGTAGGCGCACAGGATCCTCTATGCAGAGCTCTACTTCCCAGAACAGGTGGTCCCTCCCCCTAGGTGTGACATCATGAGGTCACTGGTTTAGGGGTCAGGACCAGCACAGGGCACATTGCCTTCCTGTTACATGCTGCTTCTATTAACAGAATAGATCACATGGCCCATAAATCCTAGCTTAGTTAAACAGCCAAAAAGATGATTTTATCCATGAAGATTTTGATTAAATCTTCTTTTGGACTGCTAACCCACTGTTGCTATTACTTTTTATGGAAAGCTTCTAGTCACTTCATAGATAGTAACAAGTACAATCAGAATGTTATACCTCAAACCATCAGATGTGATAATAAAGCAGTACAATTTATGATGTTTTCCAATTAAATACATTTTTAAATATAATTATTATTTCATCAAGCAACATGTTGTGTTTCAATGATAATTCTCCTTTAAAAATTTAGCATCAACCACCAGCTAACTACAAAATGAAATACAACTGTTATTATGTAACCAAAAATTGCAGCTATAAAACAAGGAATGGATCTGTAACACAAGTGACCAGACTATAGCTGGCAGCATTAGATCAGCAAGCTCCAAATAGCGGCCTCATGGCTAGAGGAAGCACAAACTGACTGTATTTTCCCGAAAGATATAACTTGCAGCAGTGAGATTTCTATTTGATGGTTCACCCTCCAGTAGGGGAGTTTTAAGAGGAGAAGTGTCCTCATAGGCGTGCGCAGACACTGACAGGCGGGTGCCGCTCCGGACTTCCCCCCCTCCACGGCATTATAGTGTTCTCTCACCTCCCCTGTCCTGGATAAAGACTGCTCACCTGGGCGGTCCATAGACTGCTCACCTGTGCGGCCCAGGTAAGCAGTCTATATCCAGGATAGGGGAGGTGAGAGAACACTATAATGCCGTGGAGGGGGGGAAGTCCGGAGCGGCACCTGCCTGTCAGTGTCTGCGCACGCCTATGGGTGTCCTCTATGTACCGGGCACACTTACCATGCAGCGGGACCACCCCCCAATACCTGTGTTGGCGAGCCAGTGTATCCATGTGGCACCCATCCCCCCTCTTCATACATACTCTTTCCATCAAGATACACCAGCTTGGTCACACCAAAATGTAGAAAAAACGACCAAAGGGAAAAAGTAAAAGCTTGCACCGACCTGAACTTGCAGGATCCTATGACCACCTGAACCCTGTTTCCAACACAATGGAGGAAAGTGCTAAATCTCTCAAAAAAGGCACTCATACAGACATCCCATAGGGCTAGGCAAGCACTTGTCTACGAAATATTCGTTATCCAAGCAAAATCCCATGAACCTGGAGCAGGGGCGTCTTCAGAGAGGAGGTGGCCTGTGTGCAGTCTCCTTCTCTGCCCCTCCTCTCTAGCCGACAGCGCTCTTGACTCTGAGCACTAGCGTCACTAGGTGACCCTTGCTCTGTCCCAGAGTCTAGTGTGTATGTGCAGGTCTCAGGGAAAATGGCGCAGCAGCCATTTTCCCAGTGCTTCCTGCAGCTTTGCTGCTGCAAGGCGGGACTCTTGAGGGTAAGTTCAGGGTGTGCATTGTGGACCGGACACACTGCTCCTATTAAAAATATGACCTGGAGTTAGAATGCAGGGGAAGCAATGAAAGGCAGACTCAATATCAATCTTTCCCAGGAGAACACAGAACTAAGGACCCTATTCAGTATGTATTGCAAATTCTGCTAAAAAGAACAATTTGCAATCCATTCTTTCGAATATTGGGAGCTGCCCATCACAGGGCAAGGCCGCCCACATGCTACCTGTGGCTCACCAACTGCGACCACAATCTAATTGTGATCGCGCCGCAATTAATGCAGAAACTAGGAAAGTCTCCTGTTGGCGCAGCCGCCATTTTATCAATTGGAGCGGATGCGTGTGATGCCACCAACGCCAAAACTGCCACCGACACGCCCCCATTTTCTCTGTGCCACCCCCACAATGGTCCGCGAGCGCACCCTGTCCGCCACCGCGAACACCTCTGCCTGTCAATCAGGCATAGGCGTTTGCAGTTAATGCAACCCGACCGCATTAACTATGCGCGCATGTGCAGGATGGGACCTGCCCGTGCATGCTGCTGCCCCATCTCAAAATTTTCGGCTGCATCCCGTTTGTGATGCAACCTGAATAAAGCCCTAAGTACCACCTCCAGACTGATATTCCTCGGAGCAGACTTCCTACAGGAAGGCGTCATTCACAAGCCGCTCCACCGGGTAAGAAAGCATGTTGAATCAACCAAAATATGGCTGCTTTTTTGGGGAACCACGCCCACAGGAAACCGCATGAAATTCTCCACAGGCCACACCTCCTTCAGCACTTTAGCACCTCAGGAAAATCCCTAAAAGGTTCTATGAGCAATCAAAAGACACCACCTCTGAAAATGGTAAAAAGAAACTAAATGGAAACCTGATTGACATTTTGCCTCCCCCCCCCAGCCTTGCTTAAGCCACTTTCTGCATATTCTGCCCTCAGTTCTTTGACAGCACATTGCAATTGCATGCTATCTTATGCAATTAATCTCACATTATTAATCACCTGCGAGAAAAAAAAACCTCCTCTTTTTTTATTTTTATAGAAATCATCATTTAAGCAAATTTAACATAGCACAAGTGGAAGCCGTTAGCAGGACAGGACATCTTTCTTTGATTTTGTGCCACATCACACTGAATGTGCATATATCCGCCCACAAGGAGGATGGGGTAATAAGGTTAAACCATAGGAAATATGGGTAGATTATCGAGAATGCACACACATTGCACAATATCAGGACCTTTTAGAAGATATTTTCTGTCAAGGCTGACCGATGGAAAATCGTAGGCGAGCATTTCTGGCTGTTTTTGCCCATTTATTCAGTGTTTAGTCAAAATTCTCATTTGTATACACTATACTATAAAACAGGACAAGCACCAGATTATTGGTAAATCAGTCCAATAATTGTATAGTGTGTACCTAGCTCTGTACAAGATTCTTTAATTCAGTTGAACATTCCTGCCTGGAATAACCTAAGATCGTTGGGGGAAAGTAAGTTTCTTATATCTTATCTATTAAACTCCATCACTAAAAATGAATCATGTGAACCTCATGGAAGGCTATTCAATTACAAAGTTGAGGAACTGGAAGAAGATGGCATATACAGCGATTCACATTTGCTTGTGTAGCAGAGCATAATCTAAACAACTGGTCTCTGTCATACAAATACTCTCAAAGATTAAGCCACTAAAACTTGTCCATGCAGACTTGAATCTGGAGTGGCCTGGGAGTCCAGGTGAGGTATAACCATGCCCCCCAACCCCCCACTCTATCCCCAGCAATGCCACAACACAGCTCCATGCACAGCACTGCATAGTAACTGACACAACAGTGGTGGTGTGTAGCGTAGCCATGTTCCCTCAGCTAGCCACGCCTTCCAGGGGGTGTGGTATGGTATGCTGGCGGTCGGGCTCCCGGCGACCAGCATACCGGCGCCGGGAGCCCGACCGTCGGCTTACCGACAGTGTGGCGAGCGCAAATGAGCCTCCGCCACGAGGGAGAATAAGTGTCGGTATGCCGGCTGTCGGGATTCTGGCGCCGGGATCCCGACAGCCGGCATACTGAAGACCACCCCTTCCAGGATTGAGGGCCCATACAATGTCACAGCGTCCCTGTCTAGAACATTAAAGGAGTATTGGGTCGCACATATGCTGTAAGCTGAAAATGGAACCTAAGCCTGAAACATATGGGTACTTATATAAATATAAAAAACTATTTGTGCAAATATGCAGGATCCCCAGGATTTAAGGAGAAACCAAAGCCATGGCTGCTAATGCCATTGGAGATTCTAGGATGGCCATGCATGCTCAGTACATGTGCTGATGTCGTACCCTCATATCGGAGCCCAATACCCCCCAACATGACCCATTTAATTAGGTACAAAGGCCCAAATGTATTAAGCCTTAAAAAGTGATAAAGTGGAGAGTGATAAAGAGTGATAAAGTACCAGCCAATCAGCTTCCTAACTGCCATGTTACAGGCTGTGTTTGATAAATGACAGTTAGAAGCTGATTTGTTGGTTCTCACTCTTATCACTCTCCACTTTATTACATTTTAAGGCTTAATACATTTGTGCCAAAATGCTCTGTTTCTGGATTTCCTTGCCAATGGCAGTTGCAGAAGTGGGGGGTGCAGCGCAGTCCAAAAATCATTTATCAGATCCTCACTAAAATGTGGTTTGTCATAGATAGGGCCCATAGGAGGAGATGTATCAAACCTTCTAAAGAGGACAATCTTATATTATATAAAAGATAGGTAGAAGTTGATTGGTAGTTATGAATAACGTCTGCACTTGTCGTCTTTGGAATGTTTGATACATCCTCCCCCATATTCACTATTACACACTTAGGTGCACTTTTAGGGCCTAATTCAGTAAGGATTGCAAATTCTGCTGATTAGCAGAATTCACAATCCTTTTGTGCACATGCTGGTGGACGCCCATCGCAGGCAAAGGCTGCCCAGCATGCTTACCTGCCGTCCCACCCCCCCTTCAACAAGAAGAAATTGCGATTGCAAGAAATTAAGGTTGCCAGGAAGCCTGCCGCCATGTTTCTGAATGCGGCGGCTGCGTCTGACGTCACGCAGCCACAGCAATCATGCCCATGCCACGCCCCCATTTCTAAAACGCCACCCCCATTTTCCACCCTCTGCCCCCGCAACGCTCCGTCTCCGCCATGGGGCACATGCGCAGGACGGGCGCTGGGCATGCACCCGCGGGGCAAACGCAATAATTCAGGTTGGATCGCGATTTGCGATCCACCCTGAATTAGCCCCTTAATTTGGAGAGGAATGTCCTGAGAGAGACGTTTTTGTGCGCAGGGTGGTCCATCCTGACAATGTCCTGCAATACCAAGGTGTATGGGAGCACTTTAAAGTAGCTGACTGTGTTTATGATTTTCGTATGTTGAAAACATAATGTACTTATGATAGGCATTTTCGCTGTAAAACCTGCGAATTTACTGCAAATCGAGAAAAGTCTAGTCAGTTGTCCGCGAAAAACAGATTGCGGTAATTTTACAGCAAATTTCAATTCATCACCTCTGAGCAGGTGAAAAGTTGAAAAAAAAGTCCTATAAATTAAAAATTTCAGGATTTGGTTTAGAGTCGTTCTCAAATTCGGTCCTCAGGACCCCACACGGTTCACGTTTTCCATGTCACCCAGCAGCTGCACTGTGTATCACCAACTGTCACATTTTTAAAATCTACAGGTGACCTGCAAAACATGAACCGCGTGGGGTCCTGAGGACCGAGTTTGAGAACCTGTGGTTTAGAACACCTGGGACAGTTGCCTGAATGACTAATATTAGGCACTTAGAAGTTTTTGATTATTTTTAATTGCCCAATAATGACATGTCATTATTGGAGTGAAAAAGTGCAAAATGATGGAACTTGGGGTACAAGCTATGGAGACAGGTATATTAGGGTGTTTTATGAGTGGGATAAGTCTTTTTTACACTTGCAGGTGGGAGTATTTTTTTTTTTTTTTTTTACTTTTTCAAAGTGTCGTAAAATGACCCTGATATATACTTTTACCCATTTTTATGTACTCCCAATTTAATTTTAGCACTTATTTTGATGAAAGATACTTGCTTTCTATAATTTTTTCACTTAAAAAAGGAATATAACTGCCATTTGCCCCGATTTCAGTACTCAAAATACTTTTATTATTTAACCAATAATAAACTTCTATACTGCTATCGGATGTTAATAAGCTTTTTTAGGGGTACAGGCAGATTCACCCATTGTTCACCGCCGGCAAATATTTTCGCAGTAATCCCATTTCCCTGACTTTGCTATTGAATAGGCGAATCACAGGAGCATGCATACCTGTGAAAAGCCCGTTTTTGCAGCAAAACAAGCAGCAAAAGCCGCAAAAACGGCAATGATGGTAAATTACTAAAATTTGGCCCAATTTCGGCCCAATAAGTACTGATAATATTGCATTGCTGAGGAATCATCTATGTACTGGGAAGACATCGGTAAGATGTACACGTCACTCTCACTTGTCAGTGGAGGGTTTTATACATCACATATTCTCATTTTACATTTTATAACAAACAAAAAAGCTGCCCCCCACTTTTCTGCATTTGCAGCTCTGTGTCTATACAGTTTACATATGGATTTCAGAATGAGCAGAATCACAGCCTCTCCATCTGGAGGTGGCTTGGCTTGTCCCTCAGAGCATTGTACAGATCATGGCGCCACGTGGCGGTAAACTTCAGAACAACCACAGCCCTTGGGGATGCCTGCCAAAGACTCCCAGCTTGTACTCAGGCCAAGTTTGCACAGGAACCAGACCAAGAATAAGGTGAGTTAGTTAGCAAAAGGCATCCAGCCACCCAAGCAGTGAGTATACAGCTCAGCGCTGAACATGGGAGACGAGGAAGGCAGGATGTCATGCCCTTATTTAAAAACTGAACTAAAAAAAAACCCTAATTATAATTATACATCAAGCATGAAGTTAAAATGGACTTTTTCATTTTTTACAGGTTTCATATTGTGCAGTAGTTGGATTTTATTTGCTGTTTTAGGAATCCCACCTTTGAATATTAAAATATGTATCATACTCTGTGTATTACTAAACTATGAACTGACTTGGAATAAATGAAGTAGGCATTGTTTTTCTATGTACTTGGTATTTATTAACTAGTATATGCTATAATTATTCAGTTATCAATCATTTCCGGAATACTCACGAATTTGGGAGAATTCACCCAAAGAATTCATAGCACTCACGCAGCCCATTCACTTCTTCAGGTATTTGCTGTTTATTGTATTATCATTGCCCAGCCCCTAGGACATAATGCTACCGGCATGGTGTGGTAGAGGGGTATCATGCACCCTGCCCCTCCCGCCTGGACCTCCATGCATCTCTCGGAGCACAGTAAATAAATGATAGATAGATAGATAGATAGATAGATAGATAGATAGATGAGGGTTGCACCAGATTCTTTGAAACATCAAAAAGGAGAGAGGGGAGCGTGACAATGCGACAAGGGGGGTTGAGAGGAGCAGTGTGTGTAAGTAAGGGAGAAGGGGGAAACTGAGATGACCAGGGTTGTGCCAGGTCCAATATACTGGCTTGTATAAAAATATATGGATAAATATAGGCACCCTGGGCGAGAAGGAAGCGGAGAGGGTACTGATAATTAGGGCCAGGGCCTCTGTAAACAAACAGACCCACTTGGAGTCTCAGCAACCATCTATTGTCAGAGGTAGGTTTATATAGGCATGTTGATTCAAACTTGCGATGTCAGTGGTCACATGACCACAGGTATTAAGTGCGGGAAGAGCCGTGTGTCTGCCCCTATAGGGAGAATGATAAGGGTAGGAAATAATCTGATACACTACATTTTAACAAACCTGCAATGGAAAATCATCCAGGTCAGGGGGCATATTTAGTAAAGAATATTTGCAGGCTATCCCCCAATTTTTATCTGAATACCAAGCATTTAACATATTATGGTCCCTCCATTTCCGACTGCAAAGGTTTCTAGAAGCTGCTGTGACCCCCCCGGTCCAAAGGTGTGTAGTGCTCCAACTGCAGCTGACGATCTTCGGGAATTTCATCGTAATCAGCACACCGTGACAGAGAGGCAAGCGTAAAACTCCCCTTTCTTGAGCAGACACAGAATGACCCGCAGCAGGTACAACACAATTTTATTGTAACACACTGAGCAATTACAATCATAAAGGTGACATTGACAGAGTATGAAAATTATGAATAGAGAACTTATGTTTACATACACAAGTGGAAAGGAAACTTGAGGATAAGCTGGCATTGTCTTTAAATGGCACAGTCTCGTATAACCAGCAATAATAATAGGCAGGTAAATTGCGGGAACAGGTAAGTAAGCCGGCATTGACTTTCCAATAGGACAGTCTTGTATAACCACTTGCTGCGGCGCTTGTGCCACCTCCGACCCTGGTCCTGATCTTCAGCGCAACCTGGGATGCAGAGCACTGCGCCGGGGATGCACCCTTGATCAGAGGCTGGAGCAGGGGTCCTCTTCTTTACTTCCAACGGCAGCAGGCGCTCCTCTCCCAGCTGGTCCTCTTTCACCCGACTGCGCAGTCCTCTCTCAAGCTGCTAGGGGTCCTCGCCACGAGTCCTCTACCCGGAGTCGTCGGGAGCAGTGCACGTACTCCTGTCCACCACCAAGTCTCCTTCTCCACCGCTGGGCTTCCCTCGCTGGACTTCTCCTGAAGACTCCTGGTCCGCATCGCGACCGCCTCCTCTGCGAACCCACTGCCTCTTACTTCCAGGTGGTCCTCTGTCTTCACCAGCGGCAGGCACCGGCTTGGGCAGCTCCTCCAGCATTCAGGGGTCCTTCGGGCCCGGGGCCGCTCTGTCCTCCTGCCTCGGTCACTGGTGACTTCCAGCACAGCTCCGGAGCAGGGCAATCCCAGTCCTCGAATCCCGGAGCAGTTCCTCCAGCACTCTCCGCTCCGCTGGGCAGCCTCTTCTCCTCTGTCCTCCGGACGGCAACTCCAAATCTCAGTCCCGGTCCAGCAGGAAGGCTGTTCCTTTTCTCTTGCTGGCTACTCCTCTAGGGCTCGCTCGCTCCTCTTCCTGCGCTGTGCTGCTCTTTTTAAAGGGTGAGAGCTCTACAGACCACCCCCGTCTCTTCTCATAACTGGCTCCTCGGGCCCTGGTAACAGCCCTCCCAGGGTTCTTCTGCCTTGCAACCTGGGGGGCCAATCAGTGTGGGGTCCAGTTTCCCTGGCTCCGTTGTTGAGCAGGGGGGTTTAATTATAGGAGGCAGTGGCACCAATCTCTCCCTGTGTAGGCTGACAGGGTCAACAAAAGAGCAACCTAACTGTTGTATGGGCTCTATTGATTTTACCCAAATGTGAGGGGAAATTGTACCTAGGGGGACCCCTGTATATGTATATTAAAAAATAAATGTAGTGTGGGGGTATTACACTGCCATGCTGTTGGACTTTCACGTTACCCTATATAAGACTATAGGTTACTGTATCTGCAGTTCTTTCAGGGAAGGATCACCCCTGATTACGTATGATGCTAAATGTTGATATCGAACCAAGAAGCAGAGTGATTGTAAAAGCTATCACTCTTCTTCCAGCTCTTCACCCGGTATGAGCTCTTATCGGAGCTTATGCCCTGGCAAGAGAAGAATACTATGGGGTATATTTACTAAAGGTTGATTTTGTGTTTTCCACCTATTTTGCATATTGGAGATTTACTGAAGGTAAAAATCGACCAAATCGACCAAAAATCTATTTTTATAAATATGGAATTTTGTCCATATTTGTCGGTCGAGTTTATCGGTCAATTTGTTGGTCGAGTTTATCGGTCAATTTGTGGTCGATTTAACCCCTAAATATGCCTAGAATTTGCATTTTCATGTTGAAATTATTTATTTAAAATAGGGGATATTATAAATTGTCTTCAAAGACTTTCTAATGCATTTTATGTTATCGTTTAATATACTTTTTTTGAGTTTTGTCATATAATTAAGTGACCCTGTGTTTTTATTAAGCACATATGTGTTACTTACTTTCTGTACTACTTGAAAGTATTAGCTATTTTGGGTTAATAATATAGTTTGCACTTGAAATCAGTATTATTATTACACCTTTCCTGAATTCTTGTTAAAGTGTATGTTTTACGTGTACTGTAATGTAGTAATCTAGGCTGATAAACATCTGCTTGATGTTACTGAATAAATAATTTTGGCTAAAGTCCTTATTTCATTAAAACATCACATTTTCCCGATAAAACTGTTCTTTGAGCAAATTGTGACTACTAGGGGGAGATGTACTAAACAGTGATAAAAGTGGAGTAGTGAGCCAGTGGAGAAGTTACCCATAGCAACCAATCAGCATTGACTTACATTTATAATTTGCATACTATAAAAGTATACAGAGCAGCTGATTGGTTGCCATGGACAACTTCTCCACTGGCTCATTTCTCCACTTCTATCACTGCTTAGTACATGTCCCCCTAATTTCCCTGTACATACTTTTATCTCACCAGCTTCACCTGTACACAGCAACCCAGGGGCGTTTTTAGGCCTGAGTGCACCCCCCCCTGGTATGCCGACTAGCAGGGACTATTCCTACTTGCGAGTGTCCATAACACCCATAGAGTGGGAAATAGAACCCGTGGCGAGAGCAGCTCGCCACTGAGCCTGCACCATGGAGAGCGCAGCGAGCCCACAAGGGGCTTGTTTCACTCGCTCCCCCCTCCCGCCGGCCATCTTAATGCCGGGATCCCAGCGCCTGTATGCTGACCGGCTGTCTCCTGACCGCCAGTCACGCATACCCAACCCTTTCCAATTATAGATTTGGAACAATGGGGGATGCCAGGAAGTGCCAGGGTCTTTGCTGTTCCAGTGTAGATCCATCTTTCTGAATATATCACCAGAAAAATGGTGCCATCAAACGAGTAAGGAGGGGGCGTATTGATCAGCGCACGGTGTGTGGCTTCCTTGGACCCATAAGACCATGTACAGTGCATGAGTACCTGCACCCATGATAGAAATGCCACTGTAGCATGCTGATGAATGGGTGAGGGTGTTACATATAACTCCTAAACAACAATGATGAGTAAATAAAGCATCTTACTGCATTTTTCGTGTCTGAGTGCAAAAAATATCTACAGATCTATCATTAATCTATCTTTCTACTTAAAAAATGTAAGAATTTTTTTTAACATGCTTAAGTAATAAGCACAAAGCCTCATTGTGAGGATTACTGACTTTAATTAATTTGTTTTCTAGATGTTAGATAAATAACAGCAGAAAATGCATTTTTGTTTATATTAAAAATTGGGCATCGGAGCACGGTGGCTGCTACTTATAATAAGCAACAGTGTTCTGTTCCTCATGGTCCAAACCCCAAATGGGGCCTGCACAGAGCTGGGAGGGTTGTGGCTTTTCTATTTTAACTCCAGAAGGCAAGGGATAGCCGCACTCTGAATCAGTGAATGGATTAGCCTCTGACACACCACCAAAAATGTCAACAACTGCAATTAGAAATCCCCAAATCAGGACCAGCTGCGAAAAAAGGACGGGGGCATGCTGCCAGGTAGGGATGGGCAAGCTCCGGAGTTTATTTTGCATTTCTCTCTGTCTTTAAGCGGTCATTCAACCATTACAATCTGTCTATTTCTGCAGACGGTCATAAAAACATGTAACTGTAAAGTCCACCTTTGTGGATTCATTTTAGCACTTAAATGTGCAAGAATTTATTTTTAATGTTTAACCCCTTATTTGCATCTAACCATTTGCAAGATGCATTATCAGAGGACCCCGTATAGTTGGTGGAATATCTCATTATATGTATTTTACCAGAGAGCACAGCTACGTAAGCTAAGTAAGGAATAGATGTAGAAAGGTGACTGTGGGGGTGATTCAGATCTGATCGCTGCTGTGCTTTTTTGCACAGCGGGCAATCAGGTACTAACTGCGCATGTAACGCAATGCGCACGCACATTACATCCGTGCAAATCCGTGCAATCAGATTTTTTTGCACCATCCCGTCGCTGACCGACGATGCCCTTTGCTTTGTGCATTGCGGTGCATATGCATGCGCAGTTAGTACCTGAAAACGCACAGCAGCGATCAGGTCTGAATCACCCCCATGGTACATTCTGTAAAGTGTAGCCCATAGACTACAATAGCTAATGCCATCTGAGCATGGTAAGTTCGACATTTTAGCGACCCCAGTTTTCATCCTTTAAACAGGCACAGACTTCATGTCTGCAGCCGTTCTGATTCCGTCGACGCAGGACCCGTACTGCACATGTGCAAAGTAGCGAACATCAGTTCTTTGTTTAGATGAGCAGCAGAAACAATGGGATATAAATCATGCCCCCTATTACTTAAGGGGGGTACTCAAGGAGCGATATTCTAAGCAATCTGACTAGATTGCTTAGAATATAAGCCTGATCGCTCCGTGTGTAGCCCTTACAGCGATAGCGATGCGCAGCCCCAGTGCAGGGCAATTTAACGGGTCGCTCACTTCACCCGCTGGGTGAAGTGAGCGCCCCCCCCCCCCGTCTCCCCCCGCACGCTCAGCACAGATCGCGCTGTGCTGAGCGGCAAGAGAGATGTGTGCTGAGCGGTTCGCTCAGCACACATCTCTAGCCGCATTGGCCCATCTATATGGGCCTTTAGACTTTTCAGGTTTCAGTTCAGCTTTTGAGAATGGTGTTTTTCTTCCTCTAAAGACTCAATTTAAAACTATTACTGTGGACTGAAAGAAGACGTGTGTTAATGAGATTGCAAATCATACCCAGATTTATCAATCCTTGGAGAGTGATAAAGAGCACGGTGATAAACTACCAACCAATCAGCTCCTAACTGTCATTTTTCAAACCCAGCCTGTAACATGGTAGTTAGGAGGTGGTTGGCTGGTACTTTATCTCCGTCCACTTTGTCACTCTCCAAGGCTTGATAAATGAGCCCTATAGAGTATGTAATAAAAGCTTATTTATTTTTTCACTCTTTCTGCCTTTGGGCCTTATGTTATACCCAGTGTCGGACTGGGGCATGTAGGGCCCACCAGAGGAATACAGCAGTAGGGGCCCATGTTTAGGGATGTGGCCACTATCTAGAGGGGGTGTGCCCAGCCACCACATTGGTTTGCCTAACCATTTTGCAAGTGTTGGTCCCCTAGATAAATATATACAGTAAATACTATAGTGCATGCATGATAATGTACTAGATTAGTAACAGTACAGTCTGAAACCTGGTCCCTAGAGGAGGGGGTGGGGCCCCAGGCAGTGACGTCTATGCGTTCCACACGCGATCAGGAAGAAGATGATCGCGCGTGGAACGCATAGACGTCACTTCTGGTGACGCACTTCCGGTGGTAGCGTCAGGAGGCGCTAATTTTGAAAGTAATGAGACAGGGTATAAATAGAGACAAACACAGCATGTCCCTTATGCTTCTGAGGAAGGACATTGATGTCCGAAAACGCGTTTAAGCAGCAGGGATTCCTTTTTGGACTTATCCAGTGGCAGCACCGGCGGTATCCAGAGGGACTTTCTTTCTATGGTTTCCGGAGCTCTAGAGGGACCCTTCTTTTGACCTTAAACATCTAGTGTCAATTTGGATCGTATGGTGCTCCATGGGGAGATTATCCAATATTGGTGATATGCATACTTTGTTTTTATCTATGTGAGTGCATTTTGTTATTAAATACGTGTTTTAAAAAATAAAACAGTATTGCGCTATATATATTCATTTTAAGTTTTAGTTATAAAGAAGACGACTTAAAGATTGAAGATATTATGCCATATGAGGATGATATGCAAATAATCCATTTGCTCAATTGTGAGTGGGACCAATAAAATCCATTATTTGTTCATTCTGTCTATTGTACTGCACCATTATTTGTTCTCCTTCTGAATTTGAGACACTGGAGGCCTTAAAGATACGATCATATTTATGTAAATGGTTGTATATCTATATGCATATCCTGAATGGTAGCGCCGTGTGATATCATTTTCTAATTTATGCTTAGTATGAGCTCTAAGCCACTTCTGCACCCAATGTTTCTCACTCTTCGGGCAATTCAATAGTTTTTACGCCCACTCTTGTGCCTGATCACGTCTTTTTAGATGAGATGATATTAAATTGATGGTGCCGACAGGAGCAAGTAAACGCCGCACAGTACTTTCCCACTGCTCGTGCCCATATGGACTGGGTACAACCACTTTACACGAGAGGAGCCAGCCAGGTTGGCACAGCAGGGGGCATGCAGGGGAGTGTGGAACAACATTGGCAGTTAGGAGCTGACTGGCTGTTGCGTTATCACCTTGCACTTATCACTGCTTTATCACTTCTTTATCCCTTCTCCAGGCTTAATACATCTGCCCCAATGAACGCAGTCTAATTGGAAATCAAACTCCACGGAGGGGGGGCTTCCTTAACGCGTTTCTCCGCTGTGCCTACAGTGCGGTTTCATCAGAAGGGGTATACAGGTGTCAGTCCCACCTGATATTTAAATGGTCAAGCAACCAATCCACAGAGTTCAATCATTATGGAGTCCAGGTGTGTAACTCATTAAAAACGAGTGCTCAACAATTCTAATTTCATTCAAAAAGATATATATAATTTAAAGAAATCTATATTACACGATAAACACAATATTCTATACATAAAGGTTTTTTTTCCTTTCAAACATCCTCCTATCCGAATAGATGGTATCATTCTATCCTTTCCATCTCTCGAGATATTGTGTTCAAAGAGGGAGAATGGAAAAGGAAAACAACCCAATGTAAATGAAGACACAGGATAATATACAGTGGGGCAAAAAAGTATTTGGACAGCCACCGATTGTGCAAGTTGACCCACTTAAAAAGATGAGAGAGGTCTGTAATTTCCATCATAGGGACACTTCAACTGTGAGAGACAGAATCTGAAAAAAAAAACCCCAGGAAATCACATTGTATGATTTTTAAACAATTTACTTGTATATTCTTGTGGAAAATAAATATTTGGACACCTACCAAGCAGCAAGATTTCTGGCTCTCACAGACCTGTTACTTCTTCTTTAAGAAGCTCTTCTATCCTCCACTCGTTACCTATATTAATGGCTCCTATTTGAACTGGTTATCTGTATAAAAGACACCTGTCCACACCCTCAAACAGTCAGACTGCTACTTCTCCACCATGGCCAAGACCAGAGAACTGTCTAAGGACACCTAGTACAAAATTGTAAAGCTGCACAAGGCTGGGATGAGCTACTCGACAATATGCAAGCAGCTTGGTGAGAAGAGATCAACTGTTGGCGCAATTATAAAAAAATGGAAGAAATACAAGATCACTGACCTGGGGCTCCATGCAAGATCTCCCCTCGTGGGGTATCAATGATCTTGAGAACGGTGAGGAATCAGCCCAGAACTACACGGGGCGACCTGGTCAACGACCTCAAGAGAGCTGAGACCACATTCACAAAGGTTACCATTAGTAACATACTACGTCGTCATCGATTGAAATCCTGCAGCACCCGAAAGGTCCCTCTGCTTAAGCCAGCACATGTCCAGGCCCGTCTAAAGTTTGCCAGTGACCATCTGGATGATCCAGAGGAGGATTGGGAGAATGTAATGTGGTCAGATAAGAACAAAATCAAACTTTTTGGTATAAACTCCTCTCGCCGTGTTTGGAGGGAGAAGAATGAATGGCATCCCAAGAACACCATGCCCACTGTGAAGCATGGGGGTGGAAACATCATGCTTTGGGGCTGCTTATATGCAAAGGGGACAGGACAACTGATCCGTCTTAAGGAGACGATGAATGGGGCCATGTATCGTGAGATTTTGGGCAAAAACCTCCTTCCCTCAGTAAGAGAATTGAAAATGGAACGTGGCTGGGTCTTCCAGCATGACACTGACCCCAAACACACTGCCCGGTCAACTAAGGAGTGGCTCCATAAGAAGCATTTCAAGGTCCTGGAGTGGCCTAGCCAGTCTCCAGACCTCAACCCAATAGAAAATCTGTGGAGGGAGTTTAAAGTCCGTGTTGCCCGGCGACAGCCCCAAAACATGACAGATCTAGAGAAGATATGCATGGAAAAGTGGGCCAAAATACCTGCTACAGTGTGTGCAAACCTGGTCAAAAACTACAGGAAACGTTTGACCTCTGTAATTGCCAACCGAGGTTATATTATAGTATTGAGTTAAACTTTTTGATTGTCCAAATATTTATTTTCCGTAAGAATATACAAATAAATTGTTTAAAAATCATACAATGTGATTTCCTGGTTTTTGTTTTGTTTTCTTTTCAGATTCTGTCTCTCACAGTTAAGGTGCATACACACGGAGCGATATAACTGAGCGATTTTGACTATATAGTCAAAATCGCTCAGAAAGTTAGTGCAGATCGCTCCGTGTGTACACAGCCAGCGATAGCGATGCGCGTCCCCGCTAGGTCGCTATCGCTGGGAAAAATAGTCAGTGCAGGCAAGTCAATTTTGGCTATGTCGCTGCAAAAGTTAGTCAAAATCGCTAACACTTTAAGAGGCCAGCGATTTTTCCCAGCGATAGCGATGTGCAGGCGGCGGTGGTGCGGGCAACGGCGGGTTGTGGCGGCGGTGCGGGCGGCGGCGGGTTGCGGTGGCGGTGTGGGCGACAGCGATTTACGACGGCGGTGTGGGCGGCGGTGGGTTGCGGTGGCGGTGTGGGCGGCGGCGGTGCGGGCGGCGGCGGGTTGCGGCAGCGGTGCGGGCGGGGGAAATTTACCTTTCTATTGCAGAGTTTGGCAGCGGAGCGGTACCAGTTTCAAAAATGGCGCCTTAGCGTCATTTTTGAAATTCAAGATGGCCGCCGCGAGCCAATCACGGCTCGCCGCGTCATCGCCCCGCCCCCTCCCGCTGACTTATATAAGTCAGCGCGAGGCAGCGGCTGTCAGTCCGACGGCGGAGGAGGAGCGGAGAAGAGCTCCTGAAGACGCCGTGGAAGTCCTGGATGGGCGGCGGCTATGCAAAAGAGCTTAGCAGCCGCCGCCCACCAGGTGAAGATGCTGGAAGTCCTGGGAAGGCGGCGGCCATGCAAAAGAGCTTAAAGGCCGCCGCCTCCCAGGTGAAGACGTCGTGGAAGTCCTGGATGGGCGGCGGCTATGCAAAAGAGCTTAGCAGCCGCCGCCCACCAGGTGAAGACGCCGGAGCAAGACCCCAGAAGCCCTGGGGAGGTGGCGCCCCCCCAGGTGAAGACGCCGGAAGCCCTGGGAAGGCGGCGGCCATGCAAAAGAGCTTAAAGGCCGCCGCCCCCAGGTGAAGACCCAGTTTAATAAAGGATTTTTAAAAGAATGTGTTGTGTTTTTTTTTTTTATATTTTCTTTACAGGTGGACTACAGGTGCCAGCGGGCCCTTTATGTCCGGGCATGCTGGCACTTGTGGTTCTCCAAGTGCCAACATGCTGGGGCAGGCTTGCTGGGACCTGTAGGCCTCCTGTAAAGAACAATATTACTATTGAATGGCTATCAGCCTCCCATCCACCGGGCCACGGATGGGGGGGACAGCCTCGGGCTTCACCCCTGGCCCTTGGGTGGCTGGAGGGGGGGACTCCTTGATTTAAGGGGTCCTCACTCCTCCAGTGTACCCCGGCCAGGGGTGACTAGTTGGGGGGGTAATGGCACGGCCGCAGGGACCAATATAAAAGTGTCCCCCGGCTGTGGCATTATCTCCCTGGCTAGTGGAGCCCGGTGCTGGTTTGGAAAATACGGGGGACCCCTATGTCTTTTGTCCCCCGTATTTTTTAAACCAGGACCGGACGCAGAGCCCGGTGCTGGTTGTCTAAATATGGGGGAACCCTACTCATTTTTTCCTCTGTATTTTAACAACCAGGACTGGCTCAAAGAGCCCGAGGCTGGTTTTACATAGGAGGGGGGACCCCACGCAAATTTTTTTTTTAACTTTCAGCTATTTAAATACCAGCCACCCTGTAAAATCGTCCTATATATGACACTCATCCCCTTATTTAAATGAGATAGTCAAAATCTCCCATAGCCAAAATCTCCCATAGCCAAAATCTCTTGCATAGTTAGACAAAATCTCTGGTAAAGTTAGTCAAAATCTCCTACTGCCAGTTCAAGGGAAAAGTTAGTCAAAATCTCTCATAGCCAAAATCTCTCCGTGTGTATGCACCTTTAGAGTGTACCTATGATGGAAATTACATACCTCTCTCATCTTTTTAAGTGGGTCATCTTGCACAATCGGTGGCTGTCCAAATACTTTTTTGCCCCACTGTATATCATAAATTCTATCATAATATATATACAGGATAAATGAAGGCACAGGATATATATATTATCCTGTGTCTTCATTTACATTGGGTTGTTTTCCTTTTCCATTCTCCCTCTTTGAACACAATATCTCGAGAGATGGAAAGGATAGAATGATATCATCTATTCAGATAGGAGGACGTTGAATGGAAAAGAAACCTTTATGTGAGGAAAACTACATACAAAGACGTGAGTACAGTGCGAACCATCTCCACACACTTCAGAGACTTATATTGGAATATCATTGGAGTAGAAACATATCACACGATATTGTTCTTCCATCTTTTCTTCTTTTGAGGGATATTGGACTAATATAAAGGAAACGTCATCGGAGAAAGATTGGAAAAATTTGGAAAATAAATTCCACCACATTGATTCCATAGTAGATTGACTTTCATCTGGGTCCACATATATGGTATCCATTCGTGACAGTAGGTTGTGCGCAGTTGAGGAAACACTCACCTTTTCTTTTTGGATCTGTATTTTGGGGTGTTGAGTGACACCCAGAGTCGACCTTCACTGCAGCCGCAAGGGCGCAGAGGTTCACTATTTGTATAGTTATTTACCATATTCTATAGTACTGAATACATTTGTACATTTAAGATATCTTTTTTGATTCAAAAACGGCATCACTGCAGCTTATACTTTTAAACCTCAAGACTGGTTCAACTTTAAATGGTTAAATAGCACAGTAGTTTCATATAAAAGAAAAGATACACTTGTAAATACATGGGAGCTGTGGCTCAGCAGACTAATTTAAGAGTCCAGTAAGCACAGGGTCCTGGCTTCAAGCCCAGCTCTGGACAGAATAATTTTTATGTATGGAAATATGAGACTATGGGGCAGATGTATGAAAAATGTTCTAAGTTAACGAACGTTATATGCCTGCTGTCGTATCTCCACATTATCGTGGTGATACGCCCTGTCCCTCCGCTGCAATGTATTATACAGGCCCCCGCCGATGTGGGAGGGCGCTATGTCACCTGTTCCATGATATACGTCCCCCCACATCGGTCAGACTGTTTTCACCGCTACCTGTAGTAGCGCGCATGCGCCGTCACCTCAGCTCCCAGTGAGCCCTGCGGAGTGAGCCGGGGCATGCGCGTTTAGGCTGCGAGGACGCCGCATGGTGTCGGACATTGAGAAGACGCAGGGAGGCATGTGGGGGTGACATCAGAGGCCACTGGGGAGACGTGTGTGGCGGCAAACAATAAAGTAATTTTGAATGACAAAAAGAAAAAAAACCTGTAGAACACGGGCAATGCCAGCCCCGACCTGGCGAAGAGACACAAGGGACATAATGTGCAGTGAGGAGCCATCTCATTGGTCATACATCTGGTAGGCATCGCCTTCCTGTAGCAGAGGTAGCCAAAAGGTAGATTGCGATCTACCGGTAGCTCGTGGAGCATCCGCCAGTAGATCGCGACAGACTTAATGATAATAACTGTAAGGAGCCTGCCGCTGCTGCTTCTCTTCACAGTTCCCAGGGATGCAGTGTGTGGGTACGCGGGTGACGTAATGACATCACCCGCGATGTGAGGAGCCTGGGCATTAGTTGGATCCAGCTGGCGGTGGTGACATCAGGAGAAGCAGCCAGCGGGAGGCCCTGTAGCATGAAAGCGGGAGCCATGACTGCGGGGAGAGGGAGGACTGAAGCTAGGCAGCGTGACCACTTGTCAGGCAAGTTATGCAAAGGGGTGTTTCTTCACAAGGGGAAGGACAATCTGCAAAGGCGGGGGGGGGGGTCTGCATAGAGCATGGTATCTTCACAAAGTGGTTTTATCTTACACAGGGGGGATCTTCAAAGGGTGGAGGATCTGCACAGTGGGGATGATTGTACAGGGGGCTTTTATGCAGTGGAGTGGAAGGGGGAATCTGCACAAGGAGGAGATCTGCAAAAGGGGGGATTTGTACAGAGGGGGGTTATTTGATGTTGTTTTTCTTATTCCTTTTTTAAATGTGCGCATTATTATTGGTGCTGTTATTTGATGGCATCATTGTTAAGGCTGTTTTTAAATGTGAGCGTTACTAATGGTGTTATTTGACGCCGGTAGATCACCGGTAAGTAAGTGAACAAAAGGTAGTTCCCAGGTCCCAAAAGTCCGGCCACCCTGTCCTGTAGGCACAGCGTTGCAGACGAACTTGCTGCATGCACAAAGTGCCTTCCTTAAAATCCAGCGGTGAGCCTCATCATATACATTGCGGGGAGGCAGGAACGGCAGCAGTTAGCGTGCGCTATGCACAAAAAGCACATAGCACGCGTTCTTACATCTGCCCCTATATTACTTAATTTAACAAAGAGATGATCTAAAGTCATTATAATTTTAAATACAAAAAATATATAAACATAATTTAGTTAAAATGATCACTTTTATACATATAGCATCAAAAAGAATCAGGCATGCTTCCATCCTGAGACGATTATCCACATTTATTATTACACAAATGACAGTATCCATTCAGGATACACACAGTGACACCTAATAATATATTAGTGTGTCTCTACACGCAAGCATAAACAAAATGTAGATATATAGATTTATAGATTAATGCTGAGAACAAAGATAATAGATAACGAATCTCAGTACAGTGTGGACTGAGTCTAAAGAGTTTACCCAGGACTAATCCTCAACTAGAGTTAACCTTTAGACTCAAAAATTAATTCATATATTTAGATGTAATTATAAGCAGCACCCATCTCATAACCAATTAAAGTAATAATGCATATACAAGCGTGCAGCTACACATTTTGTTGAAAGGACAATTCTCAGGACAAGGTTAGATACCCAGCACTCAACCACAAAGATACATATGAAACTATATGTACACAGGAAAATATTACTGCACTACTCAATGGCCAACTCTAGAATAACAAGAAATGATGGAAACCCAGTAGTTGGTCAATAAAAGCACCGCATGCATAAATACATGTATACATACATACATATACATATGTAACCATATCCACATATACAGTGCTTATTGTCGAAGTCAAAAATATTACACATACAGCACATGTAAACTCCATGCTGATGAGTCGCTGTGCATGTGAATACACGCAGCATGCACAGCGATATATGGTAGCATACGCATTCACACAGACAGGCCACAAGGATATATTCATCACATATTTTATACCACACATAAATTAAACATGTCAAGCACTAGACATTATGTTTTAAATTATATAATGGAGTATAACATCATGTATATGTATTAATGGATCGGAATAAGATAAACATGTCATGCTTGGTGTCAAAATAATCAGAGGAATATGTGGATTAATTCGATACCTGTGGTTAGATTGTAGCACATTGCAAAGAGTAGTTATGATTGAATGTATGAATATAAAGCCATAATTCTAATGAGAACAAAGGAAAGCAGATGGACAGGAAACCAGTGGCCAACCCCTATGATGTCTTCTTCAAGGCTGGATGTTGCTTGCATATGAACTGACCAATGACACATCATGAATAAGAAAGTTCCCTCCCCTGGACCAATAACAGAAGACATGTACTCCCCCAAAATACACAGTGTATAGGTGATTGCAGACACTAGAAGTTCTGTTTGCTGTTTTTTGCTGTTCTGTGTAGCTGCTGTTGAGGCAGATTCAAAGATGGAGAAAACTGTGCATTGAGGGACAGGGTAACGTATGTATGCTGGCTGTAACTGCAATGGATTCTTTTATAACAACTGCTTCCTGTGTAATTGTAAGTCTGTAACCATATATATACTGTACATGTGATATATTGTATACATATCCTTTTAATATCAAATATATACATCAATGAGCGTTGGAACTCAGACAATGTGTGCGAGTGCTTGTTATCTCTTAAGGGATGTAGTGTTTGCGATGTACAGTACACTTTTATCGTATATGGTAATAAGATGCACCATGCGCTGTGCGCAGCATATATTAACGCTGGCATTTTAAATATTTATTAGAAATAATCTGAACTTCTTCGTTGGGGGCTACATCAGGGATATCACGTACTTAATGATGCACTGTACAGATGCCACTGTGGTCTACCAGCTAACGATGGACGCATCTTGATGCTGCTGAACCACATGCCATTTTTTTTTGTGTTATCAGTAAGGCGCTGATATGAAATTCAAGGGACAATATATAAATGCACAATATTTGAAAATGCTACAGCGTATTTTTATTGTTGCAAAACAAAGTTCAAATAAGTCATATTGTGTTTGATTCAGATTGGATTGTTTATCTGTTAAGTAAATTTAAAGAGAATTTAAAATGGTGCATAGGTATGATATAGCTGTGTTAGCATGCTGCATCCAATTCGCATACTGCTAACGCAGGCCTAAAGTAACAAGCTTCCGGTGCTTGTATAGTTTGTGATTTATTTGTGACAAAGGAGCTAGCCGCATGGTGTCTGCCATTTTGTCCATGCACATAGCTTGGAAAAGGGGGAGGAGCAGTGGCCATTTTAGGAAGGTCACTCTATCCATCTACCTAACAGCTGACTTTCAGTGTGTTTAAAGCAATCAGTTTCTATTTGTCACAAATAAACAATATATATATGTACAAATCCAACACCATTTAAAAGCTACCAATGAATTTAACAAACCCATGCCATAGTCAATTACAAATAGTTTCAATTGGGCCTAGTGAGAGTTAATAGTGAGAAGAATACTTGATGTAAGAAATACACATGGATATGAAAAGTTTTTTTTTCTTCTTTCCCAGGATTTGTTAACCCTCTACTAGGGTAGGATGGGCATTGAAATGTTAATTAACCTGTTCAACCACTTTGATAAAACAAACATATGAACCTCTGTTGATATGCAAATTAGAGGCACTGAAAGGGTGGGGGGTTTCATAGAAGTGGAGTAAATAATGTGTATATATATTATATATATTATATTATGATTAGATGGGTATTTATATCAGTGTATGTTCTGCAAGATAGCTATCCAATCTGAATCATAGCATTTAAATTATAGTCAATAGTCATTATAGGTCTGCATAGAATCGGATACGTTTATTTGTCATACATTTGGTGTATTTCTTTAAGTGGGTAATCGTAAGAACACAAAACGCAGTTCCGGCCTAAAAGTTTAAGTAAGCACTCAAAGGAGGATTACCGTGTGGGCGACTTCCTGCGGGTGTGAGGAACAAAGGTGTATTGTGTAGTGAGCAGTAGAATTTTGCTTACATTGATCGTGATAAGTGTGGAATATTTAGGTGCGAACGCACAGTGTACAAAAGTACATGAGGTAAGCATACGGGAACGCGCATGGTTGCATGCTTACGCAAGGTTGCGTGAAGTAGCGAGCGCAAGTTTTACCACACAATACAAATAAATTTAAAGGCAGGATAGAAGACATATTTATACAATAGCAAGTAACTATCCGACTGTATAAGCAGATTACTATAATATTTTGTTAAAAGTGTACTACCTCTGGGACAAGCTATCAATCAAAGGGAGTGATATTTTTCTGTACAGAAAACCTTGTGTATTAGCGTGAGTTGAAAGGAGGTGTGAATGTATTTAACCCCGGAGAAACCGGGATCCCATGGGAGACGCTGAGTTAGCAGAGGCTCGGCGGCGTGAAAGGGTCGCAACCTTACGTATTGACGAAGTAGGCACGTACTAAAACGTGTAGAGGAGCGTGATGGATTGAGGCATGTACTGTGTGAAAACGTGCAGGGGAAGGTTTTAGTGTTACGTTCCGGCTGTGGAGCGCAGCTTGTGAATTCGACTCCTGTGATCGTTGGGCATATAGATAACAAGTATCTATAGGCCGTGCGATTGGACCACACGTCTGTGTGTGTGATACGTGGCGCAACGTGATACCATTTGCGTTCTTTATCCGCAATTGCGTCATCATACGCGCTGTGTGGAGCATACACACTGTGTGGAGCATACACAGATGTGATTTGTGTAAAGTAGAAGGAATTTTTGGCTGACTCTCTCAGGAAATATTCCGGGGGGAAGTCCGTAGGATGGCTTGGTGATGTTTCCCAGGCGGCATTCCTGTGGAAAGAAACCACAAAGATCAGGCTGATTTTTAACCTCCACTGAAAAAGGTGGTGTATTGATTTATTGCTGTTAATACGTCAATACTTACAGTGAAGAAGGGCCTGGTAGGGATCCTCACTGGGTACGCGGTGGTCACTATTGGAGTGAGTCGTGGTACTGCCAGCGGAGAAGGAGTTGGTGAGAGAACTCAGAGGACTTTCACCGTTTGCTTGTCTTGTTCATTTGGGGATCGTGTCAAAAGTCCGTGATAGGAGCCAAGTGCACAAGCCAGAAATGTTCGGCAGCCAGGGTTCAGGCTGGAGAGCTGAGGCCAAGAGGGTCTGCTCGGTATTGAGGCACGTACTGTGTGAAAACGTGGTATGGTCCACATGGAAAGGCTTTTTGTGACGAATGGGTGCGAATGACAGTGGATGATAGGGCATCATTTCCTAGAGTTAGTGGGTTTGATCCTGAGGTATTGCAGGTAGTATGTTTAACCAAAGTCATATAAGACAAGAACGAAAACATAATAACCGTTTGAACTTGTAGCAACAATAAATAAGTAGAAAAAAAGAGAAAGCAAGTACACCGCCATATGTAGATGTGGAAGCAGTTACAGCCAGCATACAAACTATAGAAAATAATAAAAATAAAAATATGAAAGATATGAATGTAACCTATATATGTACTAATGAATGTCAAAGTTTTATTTAGGAGGAGATGGTGACCCAACTCTGGTTTCAGTCATTTCTCATGCACTCAGAGGAGTATCCAGCCGGTAAAAGAGGAGCTGTAGCCTGCAGGGGAAGTGGCTGAGACCAGTGGAACTGGTAAGTATGGAGTCATTCAAGTACATATATAGTAAAACCCAAAAATAAAATAAAAACCAAGAAAGTAACATCATAAATAGAGAATATCCTGTCCGCACATTAGTATTTCCCAGTAGGAAAGCGGACAGAGATAGGGTAACCCCCGGATATTTCTTTTAGTTACCACATAAGAAGTATTCATTTCTAGTAATGCCCCTAGTCAAGATAAGCTCGGAAATGTTTGTTGGACCATGTACAGACCCTTAATACGGGATGAGAAGGATTGAATGAATACTTTGCATGACCTAGAAGCTTGTTGTGTTTTTTTTTTGCAGTACTATAAAATTCTCCGTCAGGATAAGATCACTGGTAAACACTAATTCGGCAAATGTGAGGAACGAGAGAAGTGCAACATTACCCTTTGACAAAACCTGCTGAAGTTACGATTGGGCATCTATGATGCTAAACCCTTTTCTTTTTTTTCCTAGCAGCAGTGGCCCCTGACTAACTTATTCGACAGAGATTTTGTTGTGTAAATTTAAATGTGAAATACATATATTGTACTCCCGCTCAGGAAGTACAAGGTATGTTAGATACTCCTCAAAGACTAATGTTGCATTCCACTGTCCTAGATTCATGTCCATCACAGGTAGAGGAAATTATCTCGCAGATACCGTGTTCCCTATGAACTTAGGATGGACAGGACACTGGATTGATGGCTGGGGTAGTCCCAGTAATGACATGGCAAGAACAAGCTTTAATGGGGGGTAGACCAAGTATTTAAGAATCAATTCCCCATAGTGCCCAATCCAGTTGTCATTTTAATAAAATCCCCTCCACCTCTACAAACTTATCTATCACCAACCTCTATTCTGTTTTTCTTCACAGTTTCCTCTTCATCTTTGCGTTCACTTAGGGGAGTACAATACATGGACCCGATTCTCCCAAGGTTACGAGTGACAGCCTGAGTATTGTCTCCCAAGCCCTACATGACTGTTTACAGTCCTTTCAGCCTGAGAATGGGTCAGTGCTGATACAATATGTTGATGACTTGTTGTGCGCTGATTCATTTGAGTCATCCCTGGCAGATACGAAGCAGTTTCTGTTTCCTCTCTTCCAAATAGGACACCAGGTCTCAAGGGAGAAACTACAGTTGTGTAGGACAAGGGTCAAATACCTGGGACGTAGTACTGGTACATGATTTCACAGTCCATACACCACATGCCGTATTGGTCCTTCAAAGTTCTGCCTAAACCCAGTATGTCTCATCAGCACGATGGCACCAGTATTACTGCAGTGTGCCTTGTCATGCACAAAGGGTGGAGAATGAGAATACTGGTGAAGGAAAATTTTGTATAGACACTGATATGCATGATGGTATGGAATATCTGAATCAGACCTTTACTATGAGACCAGACATAAGTGACAGCCCGTTGATATTTTCCTTTTTTTCCCCCTCCTCTAGAGATGTTTTTCAGTTTTTTTTTTGAGTGATGCTCATGGTACTCTACATTGCAAACACACAACAGTTAAATTAAGGTTCAAATTTGTGTTCCCTACAGGAAAAGGAGGTCTGGAAGGCGAAGGGGTATGATCAGGAGTCCTCAGGACTCTGAAGAGATGGACAAGGTAAGCCAGTGGCCCCCAGGACGTATCTCCCAGGCCTAACTGAGGCGGCACATGGTCTGACTCACCTAGGGTAAGGAAGGTATGTGTAAATTGGTAAGAGCATACTGGCGTGCACCAGGGTTCTCTTCTCAGGCAAGCAGGAAAGCAATGACCTGTCTTACTTGCATGAGGAAGAATATTTGGTAAGGTAGCACCAACAGAGCCATCCCATACTCCCCTGTAGGAATTTGAATTATGTATTGGTGTACACTGATGTTTTCTCAAACTGGGTAGAGGCATATCCTGCTGCCACATATACTGCTGTGTTTACCGCAAAGAAAATTGTGCAGAAATTTGTGTGTAGATATGGTATCCTTAGGAGTAGGAGTAAGTTGATAGCTTGAAACTGGACTATTGTGGTCATAGACACTGCCACTAGTGTTATGTGGCATCGGAACCACTCCCAGATCCCCACTTACCGAATCACCCTCTTTGAAATTTTTTTTTTTTTTTGGAAGACAACCTCATGTCATGATCGATCCGCACCATGATCAGAAATACACCAGTGAGGTGACAGTACAGTACCTTATCGAGATGAGCCAGCATTTGAGAACTTAAAAAAATAACTTAAAACTGTTGATTCCTGATATGCCAACTACTAACTGTCTTGATTGTGAACCAAGAGACTGTGTGATTGTTCTTACGCTCAGGTTGCCTAATAGACAGGTGGGAAAGACCGTACCAAGTTTTCTTGACAGCACGATCCCAGTGAAAGTAGCCGAGAGAGAGACTTGGGTCCACGATCGCAGGAAAGTCAGTAGTCCGAAAGGAAGTCGTAAAGGGAGTGAGATCGCAGAAGTATCACCCGAGAGTCTGTTCTGTGAAGACTGAGAGGCGGCACTGTTGAACACTACCTGAGCGTACTAAAGGATTACAGAAAGACCAGTCGTTGTAATGGATTTGCTATAAGCAAGATTTGTTTTGTTCTATCTTTCTTTTTCCTCATTGACAAACATTTTTTTTCCAGGACATTCTATTTTTGTGAGGTTTTCATGAGGAGTCGAGTGTGGGACTGGAACTGGTTCTGGAGAAAGGAGTGATGTCTTTATAGGATCCCAGGATCAGCCTATCACTTTGTTAAAGCCAGAGAAAATCAAAGGTCTAGTAGTTACGGAGTTCGGAGGTAACGTGATAGGCTATTGTCTGAGGGATACTGTATTTTGTAGTTATTGTGACCCCATAATTGAAGATAAGTGCATCCAGAGATGTCAGTCTAGCAATAAGGCAGCATTTAACAGACATCCCTTGAGTGATTACCACTCATTAGTGGGTAAGGTCTTAAACCAAACGGAATGGTGGATGTGCTTACATGTACCTCTAAGACCAAATAATGCAGGATTAGTGCCATATTCTTGAGAGTTAGCTGAGGTACTTGAATTACACTGAGGGGGTGGGGGGGGGGGGGGGGCGGTGGACAAGGAATATAATATAACTAGCCCCCCTAGTCTTAAGATCCACCAGTACCATAGATAAATCCCTGGTATGTTTAAATCTCACCAATTTCAGGAAATCAGGAAATTGGGAGGTAATCAGGAACAATCAGACAATGGCTATTCACACATAGCAGATAAAGAGCTCATTAATATGTGGAAGAAAAGTTTGAGTGTCTCGCCCTGAACTCCGAAGGTTTATGTTATCTAGGAAGGACACTACTAATAACCCTTGTTCAATGATGAAACAGACCTAGCATACGTTCCAGAAATGGAAACAATGTTCAGAGAGTGATAGGAATATAAACTATGAAAATTTTATGTCTCTTTCACGATTTGTTTGTGTTTTCTCCCTCTACCCAGCAAAACCTCTAACAAATCCGAACATCATTGTACAAAGACGTAGGTACATGTATGTGTGAAACGTTCGTTCAAATCATACATCATAGGCCATAGCACTGTCCCAGCATACTCTATAGATTGAATGTTGTCCCACACCCAACCAGTGGTCCCGTGACCGCCAAATGCATATAGAGGATGTCCCGTCCTCCTCCCCTTCTTCTCCAACTATAGTCAATGTCTGATTTGCGAAATGAATACATACGTGTGTCTAGGTCACCGATTATGTGTTTGAAATATTTTTCTTCTGTTAATAATTTATGGCAGTTATTGTTTACTGCCAAAGGGTGGACTGTCGAAGTCAAAAATATTACACACACAGCACATGTAAACTCCACACTGATGAGTCGCTGTGCGTGCGAATACACACAGTGTGCACAGCAATATATGGTAGCATACGCATTCACATAGACAAGCCACAAGGATATATTCAACACATATTTCATACCACACACAAATTAAACATGTCAAGCACTAGACATTATAATGTTTTAAATTATATAATGGAGTATAACATCATGTATATGTATTAATGGAACAGAACAAGATAAACATGTCATGCTTGGTGTCAAAATAATCAGAGGAATGTGTGGATTAATTTGATATCTGTGGTAAGATTGTAGCACATTGCAAAGAGTAGTTATGATTGAATGTATGAATATGAAGCCACAATTCTAATGAGAACAAAGGAAAGCAGATGGACAGGAAACCAGTGGCCAACCCCTATGATGTCTTCTTCAAGGCTGGATGTTGCTTGCATATGAAGTGACCAATGACAAATCATGAATGAGAAAGTTCCCTCCCCTGGACCAATAACATAAGACATGTACTCCCCCAAAATACACAGTGTATAGGTGATTCCAGACACTAGAAGTTCTGTTTGCTGTTTTTTGCTATTCTGTGTAGCTGCTGTTGAGGCACATCCAAAGATGTAGAAAACTGCATTGAGGGACAGGGTAATGTATGTATGCTGGCTGTAATTGTAATTGATTCTTTTGTAACAACTGCTTCCTGTGTAAATTGTAAATCTGTAACCATATATATATACTGTACATGTGATATATTGTATACATATCCTTTTAATATCAAATATATACATCAATGAGCGTTGGAACTCAGACAATGTGTGCAAGTGCTTGTTTTCTCTTAAGGGATGTAGTGTTTGCGACATACAGCGCACTTTTATCGTATATGGTAATAAGATGCACCGTGCGTCCGCAGCATATATTAATGCTGGCATTTTAAATATTTATTAGAAATAATCTGAACTTCTCAATATAGATAAGTACACAGACAACCATGCACATATAGAGCCTTGGAAACCGAGCCAAGACACAGATGATGTCCCAAATGTATGACTGATAGAAGGTTGACCCATCAAACACATGGTAAAATACACAAGGGCGAGGGTAAGAGATTCTGACCACAATTAAGTAATCACATCAACTACTCAAAACTGGTAGAGGGGGTACAGAGAGTAAAACAATAGTACATATTAAATTTTATTGAGTTCAATTGATTCATTTAACCCTGCTGGAGACAAAGTTCCCAGTGAAAAAAATCCAAAATGCTTCTCTTTTGCAGAGAAGATTATATCTATCTCCTCCCCTAGCAGTTATCCTAACAGTCTCTATTCCCTGTATTTGTAGGACATTAATGTCCCCTTGATGTTGAGACTTCACATGTCGGGACAGGCTGTGCAGACAGGATCCCTTAAGGACATTCCACCTATGTTCAAGAAATCTGATATTTAATGTTCGGGTTATCCTTTCAACATACTGTGATCCACACTTACATGTAATTAGATAGATGATATATGTTGAATCACAGTTAATGTGGCTGACTATATCAAATGTGGTGCCATAGGTAGTTGAACTAAACTGAGTACTTTTGTTAATTAAGAAATTATAAGTAGTAGCTTTTACTCAACCACATTTCAAACAACCCCCTACATTAGACATCTTACCCAACCAAGAAGTGTCACTGGTATGAACTTTCAATTCTGACTTAAGATGACTAGGAGCCAAAAAGCTTTGAAGGTTCCTATAGTGAAGTTCTTTTTAAGAATGTTCTTTATTTCTTTAGAGTGCATATTAAATCTAAACACAAATAAAGGGGTGTTCTCAAATTTTGTGGTTGCCAAGTAATCAGCTTCCTTAATAGTTTTCTTCAAGAGTGTATCTCTATCTCTAGAGATAGCTTCTTCATGTACTGATTTAAGGATAAAATCTTTATAACCCTGTTCAGACAAGGCACTTGTGAGATCCTTTGCTTGAGCCATAAACTGTTCAAAATCTGATCAGTTTCTCCTGAGTCTATAATATTGGCTTTAAGGGATATTATCGAGCCAGGGTCTGTATGGCAACTATGATAATTTAAATAGCTGTACAATCAACCTCCTTTTATATGGGTTAATGTTGACAGCTTATTATTTTCAACAGTGAGGGCAATATCCAAGAAAGTAATATGGTTACTGTGCATGGTGCTGGTGAGTGTTAAACCAAAAGTGTTGGTGTTCAAATATTTAAGGAAATTACATGTAGATGGAAAATCTCCATCCCAAATAAAAAACATATCATCTATGTACCTCCCATATAGCACCAGGTTCGCCCGAATGGGCCACCCCAGACATACTGTTCTTCAAAGAGACCCATGTAAAGATTGTCAAAGCTCGGAGTGAACCTGGTGCCCATGGCGGTACCAAGTATCTGTAAATAAAAAGTACCATGAAAAGTGAAAAAGTTGTGTAATAAGATAAATTCAACTGCATTCAAAATAAATTTATGTCTTGTGTCAGACAGACTAGGATCTGAATCTAGATAATATTGAAGTGCCAATCCATCTTCACTGTGTGGAATGTTAGTATATAAAGATTCAACATCACATGTCATTAGTAGATACTTGTGATCCCAGTTGACCTCTTTAATAAGGTTAAAAAAATGGCTTGAATCCATAATGTAGGATCTAAGTGATACATGTTTTTGAAGAACGTCATCAACAAAAGCAGATAAATTAGTGGTAAGGGACCCGACACCTGAAATAATTTGATGACCAGGAGGTGATTGGAGGGTTTTGTGAATCTTAGGTAAGTGATAATATGTGGGGATAACAGGACAGGGATTAAACAAAAATAAATATTCTCTCCTGGATATTGCCCCCTCCTCTAGTGCACATTCTAGAAACCCTTTATAATCTTTCAAATATCCTGTGCTAGGATTACACAGTAAAAGCATATAACATTTTGTATTCTTAAGCTGTTGATAGGCCTCAACTATATAATCACTCCTATCTTGCACCACAGTTCCTCCACCCTTGTCAGCTGACTTAATTATAATTGACTTACCTTTCATCAAATTATAGATAAAAAATGTGTATTTAACAGTAGCGCTCTCCAACCACCATATTTAGACCTTCACCACCATAGTGAAACAAAAGAATTGCAAATGATTCACCATGAGGATATGAGAGTAATCTGTCCTCCCTTTGCTTAAATCAGGACAGGCAGTTCCACCTGCTCCTCTCTTTGGATCAGGAGCTGATGAAGGACTGAACGTCCGATACGCGTTGAGCGCTGCTTGTCACTGTGTTCTCCCGGACTTTCTCCATCCGCTCTGAGGGTTTTTTTTCTGGTTCTTGTGGAGCTGTGGATCCGGAGCCCGGCACCCCCACTCACCGTGTCTATCTGGTGTCACAGGAATTCCCTAGGAGGAGAGATGCCATCTTGGTGATATGTCCAGTGGAGTTGTTTTTATATGCCTATTTTAACTTTCTGTCTTGTAAGTGCGATCTGTGGAATAAAATTGTGTCAATTTTTAAGGATTGCTACACTATGTCCCTCTCTTTTTAAAGTATTGTCTAGGGTGTCCAGTGAGAAGTAAAAACATCTCATCCCCATGTGGATTTCCTCTGGGCCTCTGGAGTATTCTCTATTTGTTTTGTGATCCAAAGAGAGGAGCAGGTGGAACTGCCTGTCCTGATTTAAGTGTTTAAAATATATTTCACGTGTTCAATCCTGCGCTGTTCTGCTTAACCATGTATAAAACATATACCACAAGAGTGCATATAAAACAGGTGATCATACAACATAAAATGTGTACATGCATAGCACCACATCCAAATAAAATGAAAAGTTACTGAGCTTTTATAAATGGAATGGATCACACGCTTCTGTGAGTAACTTCTTAATACATGTAGGAGACAAGATCATCCAAGAATCTCTGAAATCAGAAAAAAAGTGCTTCCCTCTAATGGGTATAACCCTTTGCAGGGGGGATCAGCACAGAGAATAAATCATAGTGCAGTATTTTGTATAAAATCAAAGGGGTTTTAATACAAATCGCACTTACAACACATAGGAATAAAAATCACATGTAGAAACTCCTTTCATGGCAACAGCACTTGAATATTGCAAACATATCACCACAACTCCTGTTGATGTGCTCAGGATAGGGTTCGGCAGCCACAGCTCCGGAATCTGTGGGAGCTTCTCCAAGGTGACAGTGCAAAGTCGGTGAGTGTCCAAACAGGCAGGAGTTACAGAACCACACTGATTTAAGCAAAGGGAGGACAGATTACTCTCATATCCTCATGGTGAATCATTTGCAATTCTTTTGTTTCACTATGGTGGTGAAGGTCTAAATATGGTGGTTTGGAGAGCGCTACTGTTAAATACACATTTTTTATCTATTGTCTGTTTTCTGTGTGTTTGGTGGATACACACACCTGTGTATTGTGTAGCTGCATTTCAATTTAGTGCGCACAGAATCTGAAGTTTTTCTGTCTTTCTTTCATCAAATTAATCAGGGCTCTACGCTCGTTGGGTTGTAGATTATCTCGTTTATCTCTTTTACACATGGTTTTAGTACATAGCAGAGCTGTAACTAGACTTTTTGGTGCCCTGTGCTAGAGAAAGACTTGGCACCCCCCATTTTATCCAATAGGAACATAAGGTGCACGGCTCGTGAGGAAGGGGCATGACAAGATTGATCCCAGAGAAAGCCCATGCTGTGATGCCCCTTCCCACATTTTATACTATATATATATATATATATATATCTATCACATGTATAGACCACTGCAGGTAAATGGATTTAGACACAAATCCTCTTTATACCACATTCATTGAGAGCTCGTTGCTATTCAGTTGCAATACCCTTTATAAATGACACATTTCAATATACTGCCATACCCAGGATTCACACCTGTAACCTGTTGAATTCTAATCCAACACCCTACTCATTGAGATAATTGAACCTGCATAAAAACTATGAACACTTTATGAAGCTACTGCTAATTTGTAAAAAAATAAATCATAATTGCAATTGAGCAGATCTATGTAGTGTGCAGCCACACATCCAATCTCTCACACACTACATAGATCTGCTCAGCCGCAATGCTGATAATTTTTTCAGAAAGTACAAGGTGAGCTTCAAATAGTTAATATTCTCTAGTTTAGAATTATTGACCTTTCTATGCAAGGGCAGATAGCTCAGTGTCTGACTGAAATGCCACAGGCAATGGGTTCGAATCCCGGGTATGTCAGCATCTTAAAATGTAATAAAGGACAGTGTGACTGAATAACAAAGAAATCTCAAGTTGAGTTCATGAATGTTGTATAGGTATTAGCGACAGAAGGGGTCAGGGTAGGAGACGGGCGGTCAGGAGATGCTGGGCTTCCAAAAGGGGGGAAGCTGTAAGTTAAAATAATTAAAACAGGTAATTGACAAGTGCCACCAACAGCGCCCCCTACCCTGCAGCGCTATGTGCAGTGCCCCCTCCGCACACACCTAGTTACGCCCCTGGTACATAGATCTCTAAATTCGTTTAGGGTTGTAGAGTAAAAAGCTTCAATGCAACCACTTTTATGTTGTGTTGGCTAAAATTCAGACCTTTTTTTAAATTTAGTGGTCTGGTCCCTATTAACAACATAAATCAATTCTGACTTGACAGTAGGGGCATTTTCTTGTTCAAGTTCTTTGATAATATTTAAAGCCTCATTGTCCCCTGCATCTAGTATAATGGGTAAACAGTCATCGCTCTTGCGTCTTAGCTGATTATTTAAAAAATATCTCTGTCTGCATAAGTCTCTTGTGTACCTGTTTAGCTCAACATATAGTTCAAAAGAATCTGGTTCCATAGAAGGCGCAAATTGAAGACCTTTAGAAATAATTGCCTTTTCACTCTCAGTTAACGTCTTAGTTGATAGATTAAAGAGGCCTCTATTTCTCAATCTTTTTTTGCACTCTTGGAGTGATTTTTTGTGTCCTCCTCGGGATCCTGTGTATTGGGTGCCTTTCTTTTTGGGGAGTCCTGATTTAACAAACTGTACCTATTCCGATTCCTCCAGATCTGATATAGGTCCTTCTCTAAAAAAAGATTGGGACACTTGGGAACTGCCTCTGGTGTGATGTGTAGTTTTAGGTCTAGTCCCTCTTTGTACATATTCTGGGGACATATGTTGCGTGAGGTTTTTTTGTCTCCACATGTTGGGGGCTGATCCTAATCCTATTTGAATTGTCTGGATAATTATTTCTGTGTTTATCTTTCCTATTCATACTAGAGGAATTAGTTCTATTCCTCGTGAAGAATGCATATAGGAATTCTTATTCTGAATATGTGTATTTCTAAATTGTCCTCAGTGGTTCCTATGTTTCCTATTACAGGTTCCCACTTGATTGGTGTTGTAATGTATGTATATCAATGCGGGATAGGGGAGGGAAAGGGAGAAGATAAGTGATGACAGGAGCCATGGAAATCGATGACAGGAGTGAAGGTAGCCATCCCAGCCAGAGTGAGCGACCAGAGCGACAGATGACTCAATCCAGATCACGAAGGCCAAAAACATAAATCCAACTAATGCAGAGAAAAGTCCAGAGAAGTCTGGTAACAAAGGGGCAGATGTATTAAGCCAGGAGAAATGATAAAGAAGTGATAAGAGGAAGGTGATAACGCACCAACCAATCATTATGGGTTTGAAAAATGACAGGAGCTGACTGGCTGGTGTGTTATCACCTTCCACTTATCACTTCTTTATCCCTTCTCCAGGCTTAATACATCTGCCCCAAGGAGCTGAAAGCTCCTGAACTTTATAGGTAGAAGAGGACCCATACAGCTGCCATTCATCCGGGTGATTGGAAAACTAGAAGCCTCTGAAACAATGGTCCAGGTTCAGGTCTGGTGTCTATTAGGGTAAAGACACAATTTACCGATGTTCGATACATTGCACATGCTCAGGACTCACACTGCGTATGTGCAGTATGAGTCCTGCGTCATCACTCACAAATTGGCTGCAGAGTCAGGTGATTGACAGTCTGCTGCCATTTGGGGCCGGGAAGAGGGCAGCGATGACCTCTTCTGCTAATCAAAGATGGGCAGTTCGTGTCCTGCAGTCTGAGTCTCAGTACAGTGCTCAAAACAAGGTATGCTGCACCTGCCACCACCAACTAAAAACTTTAATAATTATATTGTGCTGGGGTCCAGGCTCCCATAACTAATGGAACAGGTGACCAACATTTCAAGGCCCAATCAGCCTTTTCATCAGGGTGAAACATTGGCAATAAACCAGGATGCACTCCTACAGCCAATCATTACCTGATGGCGGGCGTATTCTTTAAGGCCACACCCCCTGTGATACCACACTCCTTATCTGGGAGCAGGCGTGCCTTAGGTGCACGTAAATATAACTATTACCGTTCCCCTATCATGGTGCCCCCCCTTTCATTTTTTTCTGGATCCGCCCCAGATCACACATATGCATGCAGGAGGTGTCTACTTTGATGCATGCAGGAGGTGTCTACCATATGTAAGCATCCAAGCAAGCACCAGATCTGCTTAGAACAACCACAACAATCAGGCCCGAAATGTTGTTTATCATCCCTCTAGGCTGCTTTGCAACATACTTCTCCATGAAGAGATCAGGTGACAACAACAACACTGGGAGCAACACTGTGCACAGAGGAGGGAGGAAGAACCCAGCAGCAGAGGGAACTAGTATTGAGAAGAAGCAGTATTATTATTATTATTATTATTATCCTTTATTTATATGGCGCCACAAGGGTTCCACAGCGCCCAATTACAGAGTACATAAACAAATAATCAAGCAGGAAAACAGCAACTTACAGTTGACGACAATATAGGACAATGTCAAAGTCAGAAAAATATCTCTATGCACACTACCATATTTGCACCTCACACAGGTCCGTGCTGCGCATGCGTGCGCTCTCCCGTACGTGCGCATACTCACAGTCGCGGGCACCCGCAGGCGCACGGTATGCGTATTTACGGTAGCGTTTATGTGATCGTAGCGTGCGACTCAATCGTTACATATTTTCACTATATAATGTATTTTGTAGATCATGGTCCCTTTGATAGATTCTGAAAGTTTAGTTAACATAGCATGTTCCTGAACAGAGAGATCCCTCTTTGTATTGTACGAAGGGTCTAACAGGGGTCATACAGTGGTGTTTGGTACCCATCGGAAGAGTATTTAAATAGCAATATTCCGGTGTTGGTTTGGAGCGGATTAATCGCTCGTGCAAATAGTTATGGACATAAGAAGTTTATGTCCATTTACTATTATTTGTTCTTATTTAGTCATGCGGCGGGAAACTCAGTGTCCCACCCACCTGAACAGTTGGAAGCAGTCACAGCCCACCTGTATGAATCAACCTATGACCTTTTGTTATAATGCGAAGCCGAATTCCTGTGTCCAATGAACAATGAGATTGTAGGGATCATTGAATTGTATTGTGTGTGGGGCATAAATAGGCAGGCCGACCATATCCAGTTCACTCTCTTCAACGGTTCTCATTGCTGATAATCGGGAGCTGGATATCGAGGCGCATGCGATCGTTTCCCCTTGTGCGTAAGTGTTTCTCCGCAACTATATTGATCTTCTTGTTATTGTGGGCCAATTTCTCTCTCTCTCTCCCTTCTCCTCTTTCTCTCTTATTTTCCTTTAAATAGTAATTGTATTATATTTCCTGTGTAGTTAGCTGGTTAGGTAGTCTATGTTATATTGTAGTGTATGATTTGTATTTGTATTAATTCTTTTGCAAGTTTATCATTCAAAATATATACATATTAGGCGTTGGACCCTAAGCCCAGGTATCTGTGTATTTCTTATAGTGTCTAGTATTCTCAGAGCGTCGGTGACGCTCAAACAGCTTTTAAGTTAATAAGGTTACACTAGGTTGCATCTACACCCTATCTCTACACTAAGGTTTTACAGCATATTTCATTGTTTATGGTTTAGATATAAAGGTTTAACATTGTGAGCGTCAGCGCCGCTGGTGATCTCCTCGTGGTCCCGAGCGTCCGCTACGCTATAGCGAATCATTACGTTAGTCAGCAGCCAATAGCGTGCCTGCCAGTGATCTCTTGGCCGTGAGCGAACGTGACGCTTGAGCGTCTTGACTACGGCTAAGCGATTGTTACGCAACGTGCGTACCCTTACGGTACTTCATACGTAGATAGCGTACAGTGTTCTTAGACCTCATAAAGGGTATTATATAAGATAAATATTTAGCTTTGTCAATTGGGGGCTCGCCCGTCCTTCACATATCTGCACTAGGTAATTTCAGCAGACATTATCCAGCAGCAAAGGGCGGGAGATCATATTCCTCGTAGTGCTGTTTGGATAAGCGTCTGCTTCTCTTAGTAAAGGGTGCTGAAGGAATCCGGGGACCGGAGGTAAGAACAAAACGATAGTCTCATTTAAAATTGTTTATTTTTCTATCTTGCGTACACACGCACGCACATATATATCTGCATTTCTTTTTCATTTGTGTATTTTCGTATATCACTCTTCTGTTTGCCTTTTTATAATTGATAAACGTGCTGAGAGAGATTTGCCGCTATTTTAATAGTTTAAGAGTAAAAAGGTAATATAGTTAAAGTATAGACAAACACACAGCTGTGCCTGAGAGACAAGGCGAAGTCAGTGTGGTGCGTGGTAGATGATAAAGGATCATCTACATTGATAAACGTATAAATTGTGTTACGGTGGATCTTTGCTTTGCGTACATGTGTCTCTAACAAAGGACTGAGATTTGTGTACGCAATCCAAGGGCCGACGCACGCAGCGTATATTACGCAACGGAGCGTACGGGTACGCCCACGTAACTCAAATCACAAGCGTTAATTTTTTTTCAACGCGATAAATAGCGCAACGCGGTAAATAACGCAAGGCGATAAATCGCGCAAATCTATTTTAACATTCAAATTTTAAATTAATAGATCCTTCTCCTAATTTGTAACACATCTGGTCTAAAGAGAAATTTCTGCGCAGAAATAGAAATAGAAACAAAAGTGTATATGTGGTGAGTGAGTGTTTGTTTTTACAATTTTTGAGGTTGAACCACAAGAAAAGTCGAGTTCTCGTGAGGTACATGCGTGTAAGTGACGTACATGGTGGCTAGGGAGGCATCCCTGGTTAAAACATACAATTTGAGCATTAGAGTGTAGCAGACCAGGAGGTCATACTGTAACAGACCAGGAGGTCATAGCAGACCAGCAGGTTCAGGTACAGCAGACAAGGAAGTCCGCTATACAGTCCACAGGCACAACACCAAGAAAGGGTTGGTGCAACACCCATATAGGCCATACAAGCTCTGGCTGAAGGAATTCGCAGCCGCAATTTTCGATTCCACTGGTCGCTCCGTACATAAGATTAGTTGCTTATGTGCTGAACGATTGTACCGCACGTAATTGTGTGCATTAGTAAACCTGACCGGTACTATTTGTGTACGAAGGTCATAAACGCTATTTGTACATTCTAACGTGATTTGTGTAATTTTTTTATTTTAAGGGAGGTTCGCTGCTCACTCAGGAACTATCCAACAACCAATAGTTACTGGAAAGAGTAAGTGTTCTTCGGATCACCCTCACAGGTTCCAGTAAATAGAGGTTCAGGTCGCAGGGGCCCTAGGTCGAGTACGCCAGCACCATATCGGTGTGATCAGGTCGTATTGGTCGGCGTGGGCGAGTGAGTGGGGTACTCGGTAAACCGCCACCGTCAGCCTATTTTGAACATTTTGGTTTGCGTAAGGGTTGGTTGAATAAAGCAACACCTTCGAACTATGGGGGCCACTTGTTCAGGTAGGGGGCGATCAACCTCGGTTCGGGTTGATTCAGTGAACCGACCAGTCGGGTCGGCAAGATACGTAATGTGTGAGAAATACGGAAGTCACACAGAAGCTTTATGTGATGAATGGGAGAGAATGACGGTACATGACGGGGAGAAATTCCCAAGAGTAGGTAGCTTCAGCACAGAAGTGTTAACGAATTTAAGGAGAAGGATATGTCTCATTAAATCAGCCAAGAGACGAATCAAACATTATGATTATTTACAGTTGTGGCAACAGGAGGGTGACATACAGAGAGGATTGGCTCAGGCGGCGGGATCTGGCTCGATCAGAAAACTGATAGCCACGGCCCCACCGCCACCATATATATCGGGAGAAAAATTGGTTGCGGAGAATGACGCATTAAGGTGTAACAAACAAACACTTAGCAACTGTGTAAATGTTAAAGATAATGTTAACCAATTAACCAATGCAAGTATTAACCCGTGCAAGTTGTACCCTGTTTTGAACTTTCCTCAGGAGTGTGATCAAGAGGACGAATCGGCAACAATTTCAGCGCTCTCTCTAGCAGCCACCATAGCAGAGACCACTGTAGGCACAGCTCAACCCCCGAGATTAGTAATGAAAGCCCCTAGCGGAGGGATAGGTGAGGTCGTATCAACGGGTAAGTACGGCACCATACACTATGCTGAAACCATTTCACCACAGCCTGTAGAATCTACACAGGATGAGGTTGTTAGAGTTAATCCTGTTAAGGTAATAGTAGTTCCAAATGGGAAAACAGACACTTCAGGAGTCACTCCTGTTAGGAACATTGCCATGTACAGCCCATTTTCCCGAATGGAATTAAGGACCATAGTGTCGGAATTCCCTGACCCTAGAAAAGTCTTAGTTGCCAGCCAAAAATACATCAGAGACCTAGGTAACACGTTAGAGCCCAACAATAAAGACTGGCAGATATTGCTGAGAGCATGTTTACCCTCCAATGTCGACGCAGCTCAATTTTTAGCTGACTGTGGATTAGATCAGGATGTCCCCCTTACAGATGTGTACAACAAAGACAATGTAAAAAGAATAAGTTTACAGTTAAAAGAGTATTTCCCAGCCGTAGTTAAATGGAACAAAATATTCTCCATTAAACAGAAGGAGTCAGAAACAGCTGCAGAGTATTTTCACAGAGCATTATCAGAAATGGCAAAATACACAGGCATAGAGGACATTAAAACAAACATAAACCATCGAGAAGTAGCAGTATCGGTACTGATGGATGGTTTAAAAGAGTCATTGAAGACTAGGGTACAGACCACACAACCATGTTGGCGAGGTCTGTCTGTGGCTACTTTGAGAGAGGCTGCTATTGATCACGATAGGAACATCACCAGACACAGGGAACAACAAGGTGATAAGTTAATGGCAGTAAGTATACAGGCCCTGACCACAAGGCAGCCTTTGTTTATATCACCAAACCCTGTGGGTAAGTCAAATGTGGTTACTTGTTATTCTTGTCATAAACAGGGACACATGGCACGAGATTGTAGAATGAAGAATTCACGAAACTCATACCAACCCCCTAGACAACGACACGACACACGACATTGGGAGCAAGGTCCGCAGAAACGGAGTTATGAGCCACATACAGGGGAAACAAAAAGATACCCCCCGAACAGAGACTGGCAAGCCTCTGGTAGCTCCCAATTAACTCCATCACAAGTAGTTGCTGCCAGCGGGATTCAGGGAGGTCACCATACCCAATAGGGGTGTGGCCATACCTGTAATCTGCAGCCAGTAAAATTGATTGCAAGCCTTGAAAGCGAACCAGAAATTGCAATCAATGTAGCTGGTAAATCATTAAACTTTCTTGTAGACACAGGGGCGGCCAAATCAGTGATAAATTCGACAGTGGGCATGAGAACCACTGGTAAGACAATTCCAGCCATAGGGGTAACGGGAGTAGTCCAGCACTACCCTGTTAGCAAACCAGCCGAGATTACAGTAGGGCCTTTACATACCAAGCATTCCTTTTTGCTGGCTGCATCGGCACCGACTAATCTCCTGGGAAGAGACTTACTGTGTAAAATGGGGTGCGTAATTTATTGTACTCCTGAAGGTGTATTCTTGGACATACCTGAGAATCACGCTCAGGAAGTGCGAGACATGTTAGACTCCCCGTCAAAATTAATGTCACATACCATTATGACAAATAGGACTCCCTCCCAAGTAGAAGAAATGACATCTCAGATACCAGAGTCACTTTGGACTAAAGATGGACAGGACACTGGATTAATGGCAAACGTAGCTCCGGTAGTTGTACAAGTAAAAGATGGTAGGATAGCTCCAAAAATCCCACAGTACCCTCTGAAACCAGAGGTGGAGCTAGGAGTGTATCCCGTAATAGAGCGCTTGCTACAACAGGGCATTCTGGTAAGAACGTCCAGCACTGCCAATAGTCCCATCTTCCCTGTTAAAAAGAGTGGGGGGAGGGGTTACCGGCTAGTGCAGGATCTAAGGGGGATTAACAAAATAGTTGAGAGTCAGTTCCCCGTAGTGCCAAATCCAGCTGTCATCTTAATGCAAATCCCTCCCACTGCGAAATTTTTCACTGTTATTGACCTCTGCTCCGCTTTCTTTTCGGTACCTCTGCACCCTGACAGTCAATATTTGTTTGCATTTACATACAGAGGAGTCCAATACACATGGACTCGATTACCACAAGGATTCATAGATAGTCCAAGTATATTTTCTCAGGCTTTGCATGATTGTTTACAGTCTTTCCAACCAGTGAGTGGATCAGTATTAATACAGTACGTGGATGATCTACTACTGTGTTCTGATTCATTGGAAGCATCCCTGAAGGATACGAAACAGCTCCTGTTTCATCTTTCAGACACAGGACACAAGGTTTCCAAAGACAAGTTGCAATTATGCCAAACTAAGGTAAAATATTTGGGACACTGTTTAACACAAGGACTGAGACACCTGACCGCTGATAGAATTCAAGCAATTAGAGACATGACTCTGCCACAAACCCAGCAACAGATCAGAACATTTTTAGGAATGTGTGGGTATTGCCGTAACTGGATCCCAGGGTTTTCCATCCTAGCGTTACCCTTGCAGGAGATGGTCTCCTCAAACAAACCTGATCGGATTTCGCATACAGACGAGTCTGAGACAGCATTTGAGAGACTTAAACAGTGCCTAACGCAGGCACCAGCATTAGGTATGCCTGACTATGGGAAACCCTTTGAACTATACGGAACAGAAAGTGCTGGTTGCGCGGCAGGCGTACTAACCCAAAAGCACGGTGATGCCAGCAGGCCGGTAGCATATTACAGCGCTCAGCTAGATACGGTAGCGCGATCCCTCCCCACATGCTTGCGAAGCGTTGCTGCGATAGCATTGCTAGTAACGAAAAGCGAAGACGTCGTGCTAGGTCACAACCTCACAATTCATACACCACATGCAGTGTCAGCCTTGTTGAATTCTGCCCAAACCAGACACGTCTCATCAGCGCGGTTTACAAGATGGGAATTGGCACTAATGGCCCCCGTAAACATCACCATAAGGAGATGCAGTGCATTAAATCCTGCAACATATCTCCCAGGTGTGCCTGGACAGGCACAAAGGGTGGAGGATGAGAGTGGTGGGGAAGGAGGATTTAACACAAAGGAAGACACTCATGATTGTATGGAATATTTGACCCAAAATTTTACCGCAAGGCCTGACATCAGTGACAACCCACTGGAAGATGTAGAACTTACGTTCTACACGGACGGTAGTTGTCATAGACAGTCAGACTCGTGAGACTTGTGTACTGGATACGCAGTCGTAGATGACCAAGGCACCATAGAAGCGGAACCGCTAGGCCCACCTCACTCAGCCCAGGTTGCTGAACTGGTCGCCCTAACCAGAGCATGTGAATTGGCTAAGGGCAAATCAGCCAATATCTACACCGACTCTAGATACGCATTCGGGGTAGTCCATGATTTCGGAGCCCTATGGCGCCTCAGAAATTTCATGACGGCAGCTGGTACACCGGTAGCGCATGCAGCTCACATAAAAAGGCTTCTAACAGCGATACAGGAACCCGATAGAGTGGCTGTTATCAAATGTAAAGCACACACATATAGCCAAGACCCAGTATCACTTGGTAACAGCCGAGCAGACGAAGCTGCTAAATTAGCAGCTGCTACCCCCAGACAGACAGACACCACACAACTGATGGTATTTAATACCATCAACACACAGAAGTTGTGTGAGATGCAAAATTTGTGTTCCACACAGGAAAGGGCAGTCTGGAAGGCAAAGGGATATGGTCAGGAGTCCTCAGGACTCTGGACGGATGGACACGGTAAACCAGTGGCCCCCAAAGCATACCTTCCATGCTTAGCTGAGGCAGCTCACGGGCTGACTCATCTGGGCAAGGAAGGGATGTGCAAGTTGGTAAGAGCATATTGGTGTGCCCCAGGATTTTCTTCTCATGCGAGTAAAAGGGCAATGTCATGCCTTACCTGTCTGAGAAAGAACATCGGAAAGGCAATACCTACAGAACCATCTCATATCCCACCTGCCGGCGGCCCTTTCCAGGTAATACTGATTGACTTTATTCAATTACCCCCTTGTCGAAATCTGAAATATGTACTTGTTTGTATAGATGTTTTTTCAAATTGGGTCGAAGCATTTCCGGCGGCCACAAATACCGCTATGTTTACTGCTAAGAAAATTGTGCAGGAATTTGTATGTAGATATGGTATCCCTAGAATTATCGAAAGTGATAGGGGTACCCATTTTACAGGTGATGTCTTTCAAGGAATGTGTAAATTGATGGGAATTGATAGCAAGCTGCACACTCCATACCGTCCACAGGCGAGTGCGAAAGTGGAAAGAGTGAACAGCACTATTAAAAATAAACTGAGTAAAGTGATGGCAGAGACAGGATTGACATGGCCAGAAGCTTTACCCATTGTACTGTACAGCATCAGAACCACTCCCAGGTCCCCTCTTAATCTGTCTCCCTTTGAAATCTTGTTTGGTCGACAACCGCATGTTATGATTAACCCTCAGGATGATTTGAAGTGTAACAATGAAGTGACTGTAAAATACTTGATTAACATGAGTAAACAGTTGAGGAATCAAAATGATAATCTGAAGTTAGTGATTCCTGATTTACCAGATAGTAATTGTCATGACATTGAACCTGGGGATTATGTAATGATACGGAATTTTCTACGCTCAGGTTGCCTTATTGACAGATGGGAAGGACCATACCAGGTCTTATTGACTAGCACTACAGCATTGAAGATTGCTGAGAGAGAGACTTGGGTTCATTCGTCCCACTGTAAAAAGGTTGCTGATCCAGAGAGGTCCCGTGATAAGGAACAGACGGTAGAGGTTGTATCACTGGAGTGTCTGTTCCAGGAAGATTAAGGCGGCACCTGAACATTGAAAATCACAAGACCAAAAGCAGTTGTCGATCCCCTGTTCCCTTTTATTGTTTTCCTCCAACTTCCCATCCCCTCTCCCTCACATTATTTTTCCCCCTTCTCATTCTTCTCCGTTTCCTCCTACAAGATGGACTTGCCCCAAGAGACTGTGATCCGGATTTTCCTGTTGACCATGATGTTGACCAGAGCAGTCTGTTCCGGCGAGAGTACCATGGAGGTCGAGAGAGGTTCTGGAATGGGTTCTGATGACAGAGATGGAGGCGTAGTTTTCCAAGAACAACATAATCAACAAGCAAAGGCGAGTATCAGAAAACGATCCGATAGCATTGACCATAGAAGGAATTGTGAAGGATTGTTAGCTGAAGAAAACTGTATCTGTCGGCTCTGTAACAATGTCATTGAGGATGGGTGCATAAAGAAATGCCAATCCAGTTTTAATATCCATATGGACCGGCATCCATTGAGTGACTATCACTCCTTAGTGGGTAGTGTGTTAAATAAAACAGATTGTTGGGTATGCTCTCAAGTACCTCAAGGTCATAGCAAATCAGGGCTAGTACCATTTCCTTTAACGTTAGGGGAGGTACTTGAGTTAAGTGGTGGGAGACCGGTGGACAGGAGGTTTAATATCTCCAGCCCTCCTAGTTTGAAGCTCCACCAATACCATGTGGATAGGTCCCTATTATGTTTTAACATCTCCAATCCCCGAAAGCCGGGAAATTGGGAAGTGTCATGGAGTAATCAAACCATGACCTTTTCACAGAGAGCAGATAGAATGCCTACAGATACAGAGCTTATACGCCACATAGCCAGTAGAGGAAAATCTTTCCGGTATAGGTATACCTTAGGAAATAGGATTACGAGAGTTGGAGAGGTATCACCAGGATACTGTGCACATATCGTACAACCTGATACGTGTACTAAGCAGATGGAAGAATTAGGGTTAGGAGATTTCACATGGAAGGTGTGTAATATGGTTATGTCCTACTCCGTCCCATATGTTCTCCCCGATGATGCATATTTCATATGCGGGAGAAAGGCGTATAAGTGGCTTGCCCCAAACTCTGAAGGATTGTGTTATATTGGAAAAGTACTGCCTGAAGTAATGACTGTATCACATGACAAAATGAAAGACATACACCGTGTTGCCCAAACTCCTTATACTCACACCCATTACGAGCACGTAGTTAAACGGCACCTGATAGAAAGAACAGAGCATCCGGCCTCTGACATGATCCATGAATCCACCGGGATTCAGTTTCTAATCGCGTTAGATATCACTCGCACCGCCAGAGGAGTGTTGAATTATAAATACATATCTGCGCTCGCCAATTTGTTAGATAATATCACTGAAATGTATGATGACACGTTTAGGTATACTGGAAGAGAACTTCAGGCTTATAAAACAGAACTGGTACAGCATAGAATGGTTCTTAATTACCTCACAGCAGTGACAGGCGGATATTGTGTCACACTGGCAACACAATACGGCGTGAAATGTTGCACATATATTACTAATAGCACCGAGGACCCGGTCGAGGTCATAGACCAAAAGATGGACGATATTCTCCAACTGAAGTGGGAATTTCGCAGGAGACACAATCTCACTCTTGCTGCTGTAGGTAATGAGCTGACTGGTTGGGTGTCATGGTTGAACCCGCGAAATTGGTTCTCTGGTTTAGGAGACTGGGCTCAAGGAGTCATAATGGATGTTGGGAAGTTTCTCCTATGTATCTTAGGTGTTATCATAACGATTGGTTTGATATTTAGATGCGGTCTGGCTTTAATAAAGTGCAAACATCGTACCAGGGTAATGAGTTTAAGGAGCAGGGTGTTATGATTCCTGTACTCCAGACCGGAGGAGATCTTATGGCAGGGATCTGAGTACAGGAAAATAAGCTGGTTGTGGGAGCTGGATAGCCTAGTAACCCCTGGCGCCCTAACTCCGTTGTCTCGCCCGTGTTATCAGAAATCCCCTGCGAGACTATGGTTGCTTGAGCCCATGGCAGCCGCGTTCGAAGGGCGGATTATGTCTGCCCAACCCCGATGCCCCCGCAGGTCTTAATGGGAGACAAGGGGAAGTCCGAGACAGGGTGATAACAAGGGGCCCTCTGACTAAGCAACCAGGCCAGGGGTTACAAGCTAACTAACTAAATCAAAAGGTATGTGCGGACTAGCCGCCAGGAAAAAGGACAACCAAGGATCCACTGATCCGACACTCCTATCCGGCACCGCCGGACACCAGAGTGGATCTGTGGAAGCGGAATCCTCCGCAAAGCTCCAGAACACAATTAAACAAAATAATAAACAGAAGCGGACAAGCCGCAACACACGGCTGCGCCGCGACTCACGAACACCACCAGATGTTAAAGGTGCTCGGTCAGACTCCAGGAACAGATGGTAACTTCCGAGTACAGGATCTCTGAGGAAAGGAACAACCGAAAAGACCAGGACTGGGAACTCTCTGCAGCAGACACAGGCAAACAGGAAGCTATCACCGGCGTCTGTAAGAAGTCCTGAGGGTGCCTTTATTCAGGCACCCTCCAATCAAGATCCAGACAGGACAATCAAATAGAAATGCCGTGCAGCTTGCATGCTGCACGGCCAGCACATAATCAGGGTAATGAGAATAGACCCAGCAACGGGGAACGCGGCTGAACGTGGCGTCCCCGTTGCTAAGGTCAGAGCGGCTCCGTGCGCCCGGCGTCTTAGCGTTGCCAGGGAGCCGGCGGCTGAACGCGCACGGCGTCCCTGGTTGCTAGGCGCCGGGCCGCACGGCCGAACGGACCCCGGCGCCTAACAGTACCCCCCCCTTGAGGAGGGGTCAAGGAACCCCTAAAGCCAGGTTTCCGAGGAAATTCACGAAAAAATGCCCTTTTGAGCTTTGGGGCATGAAGGTCTTCATCCAGGACCCACGACCTTTCCTCTGGCCCATAACCTCTCCAATGCACCAAAAAATAAATCCGACCCCGGGACAACTTGGAATCGAGAACCTTCTCAACTAAGAACTCTTGCTGACCCTGTACATTAACTGGTGATCTCCCCTGAGATTTTTTACGAGGAAATCTGCTGGACGAAACATATGGTTTAAGCAATGAGCAATGGAAGGTATTTCCGATCCGTAAAGTTTTTGGTAAACGTAACCGGAAAGCAACTGGATTGACTTTTTTGATAATGAGAAATGGTCCAATAAATCTAGGACCCAATCTGGCTGAGGTTTGTCGAAGTTTGATGTTGCGAGTCGACAACCACACCCTGTCTCCTACTTTAAAAGTGCACGGCCGCCGGAGCCTGTCAGAAATTTTTTTTTCCCGGAAAGCTGCTTTTCTGAGAGCCAGGTGCACTTTTTTCCAAATAAGTTTAAGATGAGAGGTCAGGGCCAGAGAGGAGACAGAGGAATGTTGAAAAAATGAATTAGCTCTGGGGTGGAAACCAAAAACTGCAAAAAATGGAGACACATTGGTGGAAGAATGACAGGCATTGTTATAAGCAAACTCCGCCAATGGAAGAAACTCAGACCAGTCATTTTGGAGTTTGGCCGAGTACAAACGCAAATATTGTTTTAGAGATTGGTTAACTCGCTCAGTCTGTCCATTGGATTGTGGATGATAGCCGGAGGTTAATGATAATTTCATCTTTAACGAAGCACAAAAAGACTTCCAAAATTGTGCAATGAATTGTGGACCCCTGTCAGAAACAATATCGGTGGGTAACCCATGGAGTCTGAAAACATGACGGAGGAACAAGACTGCCAATCCCTGGGCAGATGGCAATCGGGGGAGAGCAATAAAATGGGCCATCTTGCTAAAACGGTCCACTACCACCCATATGACTCGGCATCCGGCCGACAGAGGGAGATCCACCACAAAATCCATGGAGATATGCGACCATGGCCTAAGAGGAACCTTCAAGGGCATAAGTTGACCAATAGGCAAAGAACGGGGAACTTTATGCTGTGCACAGACCTGACACGAAAAAACAAACTCTTTAATGTCTTTGGAAAGACCAGGCCACCATACTGAGCGGGATACTAATTCCAAAGTCTTAGCGATTCCCGGATGCCCTGCAACTTTGCTATCATGAAATTCCGCCAAAACAGTTGCTCTCAAAAACTCAGGAACAAAAAGACGACCAGCAGGAGTATTTCCCGGAGCTTGATGTTGAAGCAGCTTTAATTGGGAAAAAACATCCTGTGTGAGACCTGCCTGAATGACTGAAGGCGGAAGTATGGGAGTAACAGGACTGTTGTCTTGAACCGGAAGGAAACTGCATGACAGGGCATCTGCCTTGGTATTCTTGGAACCTGGTCTGAAGGTGATAATGAATTTGAAACGAGTAAAAAATAAAGCCCAACGAGCCTGTCGGGCATTCAGTCGTTTAGCCGATTCAATGTATTGAAGATTTTTGTGATCAGTCAAAACTGAAATGGTATGGGTCGCTCCTTCAAGCCAATGTCTCCACTCCTCGAAAGCCCATTTAATAGCCAGCAATTCCCGGTTACCAACATCGTAGTTGGATTCTGCAGATGAGAATTTCCTGGACATAAAGGCACAAGGATGTAACTCAAGGGAATCTGGATCCTTCTGAGAAAGGATAGCCCCTACTCCAACTTCCGAGGCATCCACCTCAACAATGAAAGGTAATTCTGGGTTGGGATGTCTAAGGACAGGGGCTGAGACAAAGGCTTGTTTTAAGGCCTGAAAAGATAACTCAGCTTCACATGACCAATTGGTAGGATCCGCTCCCTTCTTAGTGAGTGCCACAATGGGAGCAACTAGGTCAGAGAAAGAGTGAATAAATCTTCTATAGTAGTTTGCGAACCCTAAAAAGTGCTGAATTGCTTTTAAATTGGTGGGTTGCGCCCAACTAAGGATGGCTTGGAGCTTTTTTGGTTCCATTCGGAATCCCCGAGGGGAAATAATGTACCCTAAAAAGGATACCTCCGTGACATGAAATTCACACTTCTCCAGCTTGGCATATAGGTGATTTTCACGTAATTTCTTTAGCACCTGACGCACCTGGGTGACATGTTGTTCTACGGAGTCAGAATATATCAAAATATCGTCTAAATAGACCACGACGAATCTTCCCAGAAACTCACGGAGCACATCATTAATGAGATCCTGGAAAACTGCCGGGGCATTAGACAGGCCGAATGGCATGACCAGATACTCATAGTGGCCTGACTGAGTACTAAATGCCGTTTTCCACTCATCCCCTGACTTGATTCTGATGAGGTTATATGCTCCTCTCAGATCAATCTTAGAAAAAATAACAGCCGAACGTAGCTGATCAAAGAGGACAGAGATCAGCGGCAGAGGGTAAGTATTCTTTACTGAGATTTTATTCAAAGCTCTAAAGTCAATACAGGGTCTGAGTGAACCATCCTTCTTCTCTACGAAGAAAAAACCTGCACTTAAAGGGGATTTAGATGGCCTGATAAACCCTTTTCCAAGGCTTTCTTTCACATACTCATTCATGGCCACAGTTTCAGGACCAGACAATGCATATAACCTTCCTTTAGGCAACGTGGCACCAGGAATTAACTCAATGGCACAATCATAAGGCCTATGGGGAGGCAAAATATCCGCATTGCCCTTGGAAAACACATCAACAAAATCTTGGTATTCCCCAGGAATATGTGCGGAACTGGCGGCAGCTACTCGGATAGGAAGCGTAATACATTCTTTATCACAGATGGTACCCCATTGTAGGATCTCCCCAGACTGCCAATCTATGATGGGATTATGAAAGGCCAGCCAAGGGTGACCCAGAACCACAGGAACTGCTGGACAATGGGTAAGGAAAAACTCAATCTTTTCAGAATGTAGAGCTCCCACCGAGAGCAAAACAGGAGGCGTACATAGAGAAATAACCCCATTGGATAAAGGACTCCCATCTAAACCATGCATGGTGATACACCTACCCAAGGTTAGCTGAGGAATACCTAAGGCCTTGGCCCATGTTAAATCCATAAAGTTTCCTGCAGCTCCACTGTCCACAAAAGCAGAGACCGAGGAACAGAGGCTGCCATAGGAAACTTTAGCAGGAACCAACAGTGAATTATTTGAGGAGATGAGCTGCAGACCAAAGTGAACCCCCTCACAATTCACTTGGTCAGGAAGTTTCCCAATTTGTTTGGACAACTACGGGCAAAATGTCCCTTACCTCCGCAGTATAAACACAGACCATAATTTTGCCTCCTGGTTCTTTCTTCCGGAGACAATTTGGAGAGACCAATCTGCATAGGCTCCTCTATGTCTACAGGAATGGAAGGAACCCAGGGAGAGGACCCGGCAGAGGCCCCTTTTTCAGCCCTCCGCTCTCTGAGCCGACGATCTATTTTAATAGATAGCTCCATGAGGTTATCGAGGGTCTCAGGAGCGGGATACTGGAGGAGACTGTCTTTTATAGATTCAGATAAGCCGAGGCGAAACTGACTGCGCAGGGCTGGGTCATTCCAGCCACAGTCGTTCGACCAACGGCGAAACTCCGTACAATAATTCTCTGCGGGATTCCTACCCTGTCTAAGAGCACGCAACTGACTTTCTGCGGACGCCTCTCTATCAGGATCGTCATACAATAGCCCTAAAGATTTTAAAAAGGCGTCTACAGACGATAAGGCCGGATCGTCTGTCTTTAAACCAAAAGCCCAGGTCTGAGGATCCCCCTGAAGTAGAGAAATAATAATCCCAACCCGCTGAGCCTCTGTACCTGAGGTAACTGGTCTTAAACGAAAATACAGTTTGCAAGATTCTTTAAAATTAAAAAACTGTTTTCTATCCCCAGAAAAACGGTCAGGCAGATGCATTTTTGGTTCAGGGATGACCCTCGGGGAAGTCCGTAACAGATCTTCCTGTGACCTCACCCGGAGGGACAGATCCTGAACCATCTGAGTAAGTTCCTGAATCTGACTAACAAGAAGCTGGCCAGGGTTTGGCCCAACACCGGTGGGATTCATAAGGCCGACAAAAATCTTCCAACTAAAAAGTGAAAAAATTTACTGTAAGTTAAATCTTTTCTTTTGGGCCGGTGATAATGTTATGATTCCTGTACTCCAGACCGGAGGAGATCTTATGGCAGGGATCTGAGTACAGGAAAATAAGCTGGTTGTGGGAGCTGGATAGCCTAGTAACCCCTGGCGCCCTAACTCCGTTGTCTCGCCCGTGTTATCAGAAATCCCCTGCGAGACTATGGTTGCTTGAGCCCATGGCAGCCGCGTTCGAAGGGCGGATTATGTCTGCCCAACCCCGATGCCCCCGCAGGTCTTAATGGGAGACAAGGGGAAGTCCGAGACAGGGTGATAACAAGGGGCCCTCTGACTAAGCAACCAGGCCAGGGGTTACAAGCTAACTAACTAAATCAAAAGGTATGTGCGGACTAGCCGCCAGGAAAAAGGACAACCAAGGATCCACTGATCCGACACTCCTATCCGGCACCGCCGGACACCAGAGTGGATCTGTGGAAGCGGAATCCTCCGCAAAGCTCCAGAACACAATTAAACAAAATAATAAACAGAAGCGGACAAGCCGCAACACACGGCTGCGCCGCGACTCACGAACACCACCAGATGTTAAAGGTGCTCGGTCAGACTCCAGGAACAGATGGTAACTTCCGAGTACAGGATCTCTGAGGACAGGAACAACCGAAAAGACCGGGACTGGGAACTCTCTGCAGCAGACACAGGCAAACAGGAAGCTATCACCGGCGTCTGTAAGAAGTCCTGAGGGTGCCTTTATTCAGGCACCCTCCAATCAAGATCCAGACAGGACAATCAAATAGAAATGCCGTGCAGCTTGCATGCTGCACGGCCAGCACATAATCAGGGTAATGAGAATAGACCCAGCAACGGGGAACGCGGCTGAACGTGGCGTCCCCGTTGCTAAGGTCAGAGCGGCTCCGTGCGCCCGGCGTCTTAGCGTTGCCAGGGAGCCGGCGGCTGAACGCGCATGGCGTCCCTGGTTGCTAGGCGCCGGGCCGCACGGCCGAACGGACCCCGGCGCCTAACACAGGGAAACTGTAATTCCAATGGACTTGATTTATGACCCAAATGTAGAAACAATGATGTGATGAAAATGCGATTTCTACGGTCCGTTTCTTTCACCTGTTTTTCCGTTTCCTCCAAGGTAAAAAGACCCACTTGGACGAGGAATTTGATGAGCCGATATACAGACAACAGAGAGATTAAAGAAGAAGTTTTGACAACCTGATACACAGATTTTTGATGAACTATGCCATGGATCCCCAGTTTCCCTAGAAATTTTAAAATTACGCTAGCCCAACACTTTTGTAAATCTATGGACATTGACAGCTTTTGCTCGCACCTTATGGGCAAAAGCACAAAGAAGACTGCATTCAACAGACACCAAACAAGACCTCAATCGACGAATGTACATTTACCTGACATAGAATACCACCGCATTTACCGTAATTATGTCTTTTCTTCATTTCTACAACCCTCAGGTAATGACACACATAGTCGATAGGGAATACAGGCACAGATATCAGCAATCACATATCTCCCCCATTCATGTATCATCAACTAAAATGTGCTCCCCCATTTTGTTACAACCAAAGCCGAAAAGAGCTCGGTAAAGTTTGACAGCCCATCCACAGACCCGTACCACGGGATAAGAAGGAATTCAAATGTATACTTCGCAATACCTCGAAGCTTGATGTACCACACGTACGGCACGATGATACATGACCCCCCAAACATGGACTCATACACACATGCTTCTGCTATCTCACTAGGTCATACCCTTTTCCTACCTTCTCCTCTCCTCCCCTACCCAACCATGTAAATGTATTAACCCCTGACATATATTTTTCTCTTTTGAAATGGTTTAGAAGGTGGCAGTTATTATTGACTGCCAAAGGGTGGACTGTCAAAGTCAGAAAAATATCTCTATGCACACTACCATATTTGCACCTCACACAGGTCCGTGCTGCGCATGCGTGCGCTCTCCCGTACGTGCGCATACTCACAGTCGCGGGCACCCGCAGGCGCACGGTATGCGTATTTACGGTAGAGTTTATGTGATCGTAGCGTGCGACTCAATATTTACATATTTTCACTATATAATGTATTTTGTAGATCATGGTCCCTTTGATAGATTCTGAAAGTTTAGTTAACATAGCATGTTCCTGAACAGAGAGATCCCTCTTTGTATTGTTCGAAGGGTCTAACAGGGGTCATACAGTGGTGTTTGGTACCCATCGGAAGAGTATTTAAATAGCAATATTCCGGTGTTGGTTTGGAGCGGATTAATCGCTCGTGCAAATAGTTATGGACATAAGAAGTTTATGTCCATTTACTATTATTTGTTCTTATTTAGTCATGCGGCGGGAAACTCAGTGTCCCACCCACCTGAACAGTTGGAAGCAGTCACAGCCCACCTGTATGAATCAACCTATGACCTTTTGTTATAATGCGAAGCCGAATTCCTGTGTCCAATGAACAATGAGATTGTAGGGATCATTGAATTGTATTGTGTGTGGGGCATAAATAGGCAGGCCGACCATATCCAGTTCACTCTCTTCAACGGTTCTCATTGCTGATAATCGGGAGCTGGATATCGAGGCGCATGCGATCGTTTCCCCTTGTGCGTAAGTGTTTCTCCGCAACTATATTGATCTTCTTGTTATTGTGGGCCAATTTCTCTCTCTCTCTCTCTCCCTTCTCCTCTTTCTCTCCTATTTTCCTTTAAATAGTAATTGTATTATATTTCCTGTGTAGTTAGCTGGTTAGGTAGTCTATGTTATATTGTAGTGTATGATTTGTATTTGTATTAATATTAATTCTTTTGCAAGTTTATCATTCAAAATATATACATATTAGGCGTTGGACCCTAAGCCCAGGTATCTGTGTATTTCTTATAGTGTCTAGTATTCTCAGAGCGTCGGTGACGCTCAAACAGCTTTTAAGTTAATAAGGTTACTCTAGGTTGCATCTACACCCTATCTCTACACTAAGGTTTTACAGCATATTTCATTGTTTATGGTTTAGATATAAAGGTTTAACATTGTGAGCGTCAGCGCCGCTGGTGATCTCCTCGTGGTCCCGAGCGTCCGCTACGCTATAGCGAATCATTACGTTAGTCAGCAGCCAATAGCGTGCCTGCCAGTGATCTCTTGGCCGTGAGCGAACGTGACGCTTGAGCGTCTCGACTACGGCTAAGCGATTGTTACGCAACGTGCGTACCCTTACGGTACTTCATACGTAGATAGCGTACAGTGTTCTTAGACCTCATAAAGGGTATTATATAAGATAAATATTTAGCTTTGTCAACAAGTAAAGGGGAAATAAACATAGTTACATCAGCAGATGACACTGGAATAAGTATCAGGTGGCAGAAGACTGCTGGATTTAGTGCAGTTGAATATTATTAGAGTAAGAAAAGGATAAGCACATGAGGGAAGAGGGCCCTGCTCGTGAGAGCTTACATTCTAAAGGGGAGGGGTAGACAGACAGGGGTGAGACAGATGGGGTACATAGAGAGCATGGAACAGAGGTTTAGGATGAGATTTGGCTGGGTTTGGTGAAGAAGTGGGTCTTGAGAGCCCGTTTAAAGTTTTGTAGAGAGGTGGAGAGGTAGGGAATTCTAGAGAAGTGGTGCAGCACGTGAAAAATCTTGGAGGTAGGAGTGGGAGGAAGTAATACGAAGGCAGGAGAGTCGGCGTGCATTAGCAGAGCGAAGAGGACGTGTGGGAGTGTAAAGGGAGATAAGGTCAGAGATGTAGATGGGAGAGGAGTGGGTGAGGGCTTTGTAAGCAAGTGTGAGAAGCTTGAAATGGATTCTGAAAGGGAAGGGGAGCCAATGAAGGTCTAGTAAGAGAGGAGAGGTGGACGTAGTGCGTTTGGTGAGGAAAATGAGCAGGGCAGCAGCATTGAGGATAGACTGGAGTGGAGAGAGGTATTTGTCAGGAATGCCAGTCAGGAGGAGATTACAGTAGTCCAGTCTGGAGATGACCAGTGAGTGCATAAGAGTCTTAGTAGCATCCTGGGTCAGAAACGGTCTGATCCTGGAAATATTTTTTAGATGAAAACGGCAGGTTTGTGAGAGGTGCTGAATGTGTGGTTTGAAGGAGAGGGAGGAGTCAAGGATTACTCCAAGACAGCGCACTTGGCGGCTAGAGGAGATAGTAGTGCCATCAATAGATAATGAGATTGTAGGAAGTGAGGTTATGCGGGAGGTAGGGAAGATGATCAGCTCGGTCTTAGACATGTTAAGTTTAAGAAAGCGCTGGAACATCCAGGAAGAGATAGCAGAGAGACAGTTGGAGATACGAGTGAGGAGAGCAGGGGAGAGGTCTGGAGAGGAAAGATAGATTTGAGTGTCATCAGCATAGAGATGATATTGGCAACCAAAAGAACTAATGAGCTTACCTAGTGAGGACGTATAGAGAGAGAAGAGAAGAGGACCAAGGACAGAACCTTGGGGTACCCCTACAGTTAGTGGAAGTGAGGGGGAGGTGGAGTCATGAGAGGAGACAGAGAATGAATGGTCAGAAAGGTAGGAAGACAGCCAAGAGAGGGCAGTGTCACGCAGACCAATGGAGTGAAGGATTTGCAGTAGGAGAGGATGGTCCACAGTGTCAAAAGCAGCAGAGAGAGCAAGTAGAATAAGTAGAGAGTAGTGTCCCTTAGATTTAGCCACATGGAGGTCATTGCATACTTTTGTAAGGGCAGTTTCAGTGGAGTGGAGAGGACGGAATCCAGACTGGAATGGGTCAAGCAGTGAGTGTGAGGAAAGAAAGGAAGTAAGGCGGTTGTAGACAATACGTTCAAGGAGTTTGGAGGCAAAAGGGAGGAGAGAGAGATGGGTCGGTAGTTGGAGAGAGTGTTTGGATCAAGGGTAGGTTTTAAAAGAATAGGAGAGATGAGTGCATTCTTGAAGGCAGAGGGGACAGTACCTGATGAGAGGGAGAGATTGAGAAGGTGGGAAAGATGGGAACAAGCAGAAGGAGAGAGGTAGCAGAGGAGACGAGAGGGGATAGGGTCAAGTGGGGAGGTGGTGAGGGGACAGGAACGAATGAGGGCCATGACTTCCTCTTCAGATGCATGGGAGAAAGATGTCAGAGTTGGTGCGAGGGATGGGGAGGGTTGGTAAGGGATGGGAGAAGGCTGGTTACTGATGGTCTGGTGTGATGTGATGTCCTGACGTATGGAGTCAATTTTGGATGTGAAGTACGTGGCAAAGTCAAGAGCAGAGAGTGAGGAAGGGAGACAAGGTGGAGGTGGGCAGAGGAGTGAGTTGAGAGTGGCAAAGAGGCGCCGGGGGTTGGAAGACTAGGAGGAGATGAGGTTCTTGAAGTATGACTGTTTAGCAAGAGAAAGGGCAGCACTGAAGGACGAGAGCATAAGTTTGAAATGGAGGAAGTCTCCCTTAGAGCGTGATTTCCTCCATTGTCGCTCAGCAGTACGTGAGCATTTTTGCAGGTATCTGGTGCACTTGGTGTGCCAGGGTTGAGGTGTTAATTTGCGAGTGTGAATAGTGGTTGGTGGAGCAACAGAGTCAAGAGCAGAAGTAAGGGATGCATTGTATGTGGAAGTGGCTTGTTCAGGGCATGAGTGAGAGAGAATAGGAGAGAGAAGTGAGTTAAACAGGGAGGAAAGGAATGTGGTGTCAATAGCTTCAATGTTACGCTTAGTGATGGTAGCCTTCGGAGGTAGAGATGGGGAAGTCGAGAGAGATAGGTTAAAGGAGAGCAGGTGGTGGTCAGAGAGGGGAAATGGGGAGTTGGAAAAATCAGAAATATCACAGCGGTGAGTGAAGACCAGATCCAGTGAGCTCCCATTCACATGGGAGGGTGAGGAGGTCCACTGGGAGAGACCAAGTGAAGAGATGAGGTTAAGGAGTTTAGAGGCAGGGGATTGTGTGGGGATGTCAATAGGGATGTTGAAATCACCTAGGATAATAGAGGGAATGTCAGAATAGAGGAAGTGAGGAAGCCAGGAAGCAAAGTTGTCGATGAATTTGGAAGCAGTGCCAGGGGGGCGGTAAATGACAGCTACTCTAAGATGTACTGGTTGGAAGAGGCGTATGGCATGGACCTCAAATGTAGAGAATGTATGGGATGGTTCTGGTGGTATGAGTTGGTAGGAGTAACTAGAAGGTAAAAGGACCCCAACACCAACCCCATGGCGACCCCCAGGTCGGGGTGTGTGTGTGAATGTGAGGCCCCCAACAGAGAGAGCAGCAGGAGAAGTAGTGTCAGAGGGCGTAATCCAAGTTTCAGTAATGGCTAGTAGGTGTAGGTAGTTGGAAATGAAAAGGTCATGAGTGGGGACCAGTTTGTTACAAACAGATCTGGCATCCAGAGGGCACAGGATAGGGGGTATGAGTTTGTGGGAGAGATGTGAATGAGATTATCAGGGAGGTCAGTGTGATGTGGATGGGGGTGTGGGGAGGTGACAGGGAAGGGAGAGAGGGAGCAGGGCTGAGTTGTGGGGTAGCAGGACCATGGGGCAGTGGTGAATGAAAGTGGGGTAACAGGAAAGGAGGGGGAAGGAAACAAAGGGATGGAGGGGAGACAGAGGAAGGGAGAGAGGAGTTGGTGTAAGAGACATGGGGGGGAAGGATAAAGATACATTATTAGGTAGACACTGAGTGATGTGGGGAGTATAAGAAAGCCTTGACATAGTATTAAGTAGGTAAATAGGTTGAGGGAAAGTGGAAGTAGGAGTGGAGTCTGTAAGAGAAGAATTGCAGAAATGCAGATGAGAAAAGCAGTGTAGGCTCAATGGGTGTAGATTTAGTATGAAATGAGTCAAAAGCATAGATAAAGTGGGTGCAGAAATGTATTTGGAGTGTAAGAGATGAAAGGATTGTGAGAGGTTTAAGAAGTGATGGTAATTATGTTAGATGTTTTAAGTGTTTGCAGGTAAAATTGCATTGGTGCAGCTGTGCTTAAAAAGCAAAATTACAATAATACAGATACAAGCATTTGTAGGTGAAATGGATGGTTTTTGAATTGTCCAAGTAAGGTAGTTCCGTTCTACTTAATCAGATGCAACAATCAGGAGGTGTGTTATCAGAGAAGTGACTCACATTTGTTATTAGTTCTTCAGTTTTCTTTGTTTTGTTAGATTGTTGTGCTTCTGTTTTCCTTCTTTTTCACTTCGGTTGAACGCTGATGGAACGCTGCTTTCATGTGTCAATTTTATCACGCTTAGATAGTAAATGCACAGCCAGACGGCTTTGCACAGCCTACACCATTGAACTTAAGTAGAGGACTACTACAAGTGAAACCAATAATTGAAATCTGTAGCCACACCCCACCCCCTCAAATGCCAAGCAGTAAATTACCTTACAAAAACAACCAGGCATTTCACAAACATTAAACTGGATCATTCAAAACTAAACAAAAAAGTACTTCAGAATCACATACTATGCAATAATGTTTCAATTCTAGTTACCTAGCAGAATTAGCTTTGCATATACCGATATAGTACAGCAGAATATGTTGGTGGTTGCCTGGAAGCAGAAGGTACACTCCACAACCAGTGAGGGAACTGACACCAAAAGGGCAGAGGGTCTGGCCAAGCCATTCCCAAAATGGAGGTGCAGCAGGGTCACCCGTGAACCCCAAGCATAGCAACGGGGATGGATACAGTGGAATCCTGGCCCCAATCTGCCAGTCGTGTCCATCAAGCATGGTGATGGGCATGCAACCTTCAGGATCAAGCTCCCATCAGTCAATGTTGCAGATCATGACAGTGGTTTTGGGTGGAGTGACAGTGGTTGTGGGTGCAGGGACTCCCTGTGACCATTGCTCTTATGTAGAATGGTGAATCACCGAATCTGCAAGGATTCAGGCCCCCGCCAATCATTGCACGACTATTTGAAAAATGAGCTGTGCTCGAGTCAATAGGGGCTTTCCACAGCATGGAGCCAAGATGGCCATAGTGAGCCATGCACAGCTCATCCCATCATCGCCATGGCATTGGCTTATATAAGCTAGTGCCAAGCAGTGGCGGAGAGTTTTACAGAGGAGAAAAAGTGCAGAAGACCTCCTGAAGACTGAAGAGGGTGCAGAAACCAACAAAAGTCCTAGGGTAATGGTGGCCATTCAGAAGAGCTTAAGCAGGCTATCGCTACCAGGCGAAGTTTAAAGAGATGATGCCTGATAGACAGTGGCGTAAGTTCGTCCCAGTTGCCCGGAGGCAAGATAAATATTGGTGCCCCCCTATTTCTTATATCAAGATAAATATGTGTGTGTGTGTGTGTGTGTGTGTGTGTGTGTGTGTGTGTGTGTATGGAGTGTTCTGAAATTAATTTATATACTGTATTTATATATTTAATTGCCTTTTATTTAAAATCACACATTTCTTAGCAGTCATACCCAGGATTAGAACCCATGACCTGTTACACTAACAGCAGACACTTTACTGATGGAGCTATTTGCTCCTGTAGAGGAAGCATGAGAATGCTAATTATATGAAGTTAAGTGTAATTGTCAGAGAAGTATCTTCATATAGTTAAAATTCTCATATTTCCTATACAGGAGCAAACAGCTTCATCAGTAAGGTGTCTGCTTCAAGTGTAACAGGTTGTGGGTGTGACACTTGTAAAATGTGTATAATAAAGAGGGTGTGATTTGTAAGGAGCAGGGACCAGTGAGGAAGTCGGCCACTGAAAAGACAGCAGCAGCTATCAATTAACTTAATTCAATGGTGTCACAGAATGGGAGGAGAGGTGCCCCCCTTTGAGCAGGAGCCCGGCGGCAGATGACTCCGTTGCCTCCCAGAGTTCTGCCTCTGCTGATAGAAGAGGAGTTAGTGAAGATTCTGGAAGTCCTAGGGCAGCAGTGGTCCTTGCAAAAGAGATAACATCAGCCTCTGCTCCCTGGGTGAAGACTGCTGGAAGCCCTGAGGTGGTGGAAAGGGGGGGACAGACGGGGGGGAGACACACGCACTAGAGATGAGCGGCGGAAATTTTTCGGGTTTTGTGTTTTGGTTTTGGGTTCGGTTCCGCGGCCGTGTTTTGGGTTCGACCGCGTTTTGGCAAAACCTCACCGAATTTTTTTTGTCGGATTCGGGTGTGTTTTGGATTCGGGTGTTTTTTTCAAAAAACCCTAAAAAACAGCTTAAATCATAGAATTTGGGGGTCATTTTGATCCCAAAGTATTATTAACCTCAAAAACCATAATTTACACTCATTTTCAGTCTATTCTGAATACCTCACACCTCACAATATTATTTTTAGTCCTAAAATTTGCACCGAGGTCGCTGTGTGAGTAAGATAAGCGACCCTAGTGGCCGACACAAACACCGGGCCCATCTAGGAGTGGCACTGCAGTGTCACGCAGGATGTCCCTTCCAAAAAACCCTCCCCAAACAGCACATGACGCAAAGAAAAAAAGAGGCGCAATGAGGTAGCTGACTGTGTGAGTAAGATAAGCGACCCTAGTGGCCGACACAAACACCGGGCCCATCTAGGAGTGGCACTGCAGTGTCACGCAGGATGGCCCTTCCAAAAAACCCTCCCCAAACAGCACATGACGCAAAGAAAAAAAGAGGCGCAATGAGGTAGCTGACTGTGTGAGTAAGATAAGCGACCCTAGTGGCCGACACAAACACCGGGCCCATCTAGGAGTGGCACTGCAGTGTCACGCAGGATGGCCCTTCCAAAAAACCCTCCCCAAACAGCACATGACGCAAAGAAAAAAAGAGGCGCAATGAGGTAGCTGACTGTGTGAGTAAGATAAGCGACCCTAGTGGCCGACACAAACACCGGGCCCATCTAGGAGTGGCACTGCAGTGTCACGCAGGATGGCCCTTCCAAAAAACCCTCCCCAAACAGCACATGACGCAAAGAAAAAAAGAGGCGCAATGAGGTAGCTGACTGTGTGAGTAAGATAAGCGACCCTAGTGGCCGACACAAACACCGGGCCCATCTAGGAGTGGCACTGCAGTGTCACGCAGGATGGCCCTTCCAAAAAACCCTCCCCAAACAGCACATGACGCAAAGAAAAATAAAAGAAAAAAGAGGTGCAAGATGGAATTGTCCTTGGGCCCTCCCACCCACCCTTATGTTGTATAAACAGGACATGCACACTTTAACCAACCCATCATTTCAGTGACAGGGTCTGCCACACGACTGTGACTGATATGACGGGTTGGTTTGGACCCCCCTCAAAAAAGAAGCAATTAATCTCTCCTTGCACAAACTGGCTCTACAGAGGCAAGATGTCCACCTCATCATCATCCTCCGATATATCACCGTGTACATCCCCCTCCTCACAGATTATCAATTCGTCCCCACTGGAATCCACCATCTCAGCTCCCTGTGTACTTTGTGGAGGCAATTGCTGCTGGTCAATGTCTCCGCGGAGGAATTGATTATAATTCATTTTAATGAACATCATCTTCTCCACATTTTCTGGATGTAACCTCGTACGCCGATTGCTGACAAGGTGAGCGGCGGCACTAAACACTCTTTCGGAGTACACACTTGTGGGAGGGCAACTTAGGTAGAATAAAGCCAGTTTGTGCAAGGGCCTCCAAATTGCCTCTTTTTCCTGCCAGTATAAGTACGGACTGTGTGACGTGCCTACTTGGATGCGGTCACTCATATAATCCTCCACCATTCTTTCAATGTTGAGAGAATCATATGCAGTGACAGTAGACGACATGTCCGTAATCGTTGTCAGGTCCTTCAGTCCGGACCAGATGTCAGCATCAGCAGTCGCTCCAGACTGCCCTGCATCACCGCCAGCGGGTGGGCTCGGAATTCTGAGCCTTTTCCTCGCACCCCCAGTTGCGGGAGAATGTGAAGGAGGAGATGTTGACAGGTCGCGTTCCGCTTGACTTGACAATTTTCTCACCAGCAGGTCTTTCAACCCCAGCAGACTTGTGTCTGCCGGAAAGAGAGATCCAAGGTAGGTTTTAAATCTAGGATCGAGCACGGTGGCCAAAATGTAGTGCTCTGATTTCAACAGATTGACCACCCGTGAATCCTTGTTAAGCAAATTAAGGGCTCCATCCACAAGTCCCACATGCCTAGCGGAATCGCTCCGTGTTAGCTCCTCCTTCAATGTCTCCAGCTTCTTCTGCAAAAGCCTGATGAGGGGAATGACCTGACTCAGGCTGGCAGTGTCTGAACTGACTTCACGTGTGGCAAGTTCAAAGGGCATCAGAACCTTGCACAACGTTGAAATCATTCTCCACTGCACTTGAGACAGGTGCATTCCACCTCCTATATCGTGCTCAATTGTATAGGCTTGAATGGCCTTTTGCTGCTCCTCCAACCTCTGAAGCATATAGAGGGTTGAATTCCACCTCGTTACCACTTCTTGCTTCAGATGATGGCAGGGCAGGTTCAGTAGTTTTTGGTGGTGCTCCAGTCTTCTGTACGTGGTGCCTGTACGCCGAAAGTGTCCCGCAATTCTTCTGGCCACCGACAGCATCTCTTGCACGCCCCTGTCGTTTTTTAAAAAATTCTGCACCACCAAATTCAAGGTATGTGCAAAACATGGGACGTGCTGGAATTTGCCCATATTTAATGCACACACAATATTGCTGGCGTTGTCCGATGCCACAAATCCACAGGAGAGTCCAATTGGGGTAAGCCATTCTGCGATGATCTTCCTCAGTTGCCGTAAGAGGTTTTTAGCTGTGTGCGTATTCTGGAAAGCGGTGATACAAAGCGTAGCCTGCCTAGGAAAGAGTTGGCGTTTGCGAGATGCTGCTACTGGTGCCGCCGCTGCTGTTCTTGCGGCGGGAGTCCATACATCTACCCAGTGGGCTGTCACAGTCATATAGTCCTGACCCTGCCCTGCTCCACTTGTCCACATGTCCGTGGTTAAGTGGACATTGGGTACAACTGCATTTTTTAGGACACTGGTGAGTCTTTTTCTGACGTCCGTGTACATTCTCGGTATCGCCTGCCTACAGAAGTGGAACCTAGATGGTATTTGGTAACGGGGGCACACTGCCTCAATAAATTGTCTAGTTCCCTGTGAACTAACGGCGGATACCGGACGCACGTCTAACACCAACATAGTTGTCAAGGCCTCAGTTATCCGCTTTGCAGCAGGATGACTGCTGTGATATTTCATCTTCCTCGCAAAGGACTGTTGGACAGTCAATTGCTTACTGGAAGTAGTACAAGTGGGCTTACGACTTCCCCTCTGGGATGACCATCGACTCCCAGCAGCAACAACAGCAGCGCCAGCAGCAGTAGGCGTTACACGCAAGGATGCATCGGAGGAATCCCAGGCAGGAGAGGACTCGTCAGAATTGCCAGTGACATGGCCTGCAGGACTATTGGCATTCCTGGGGAAGGAGGAAATTGACACTGAGGGAGTTGGTGGGGTGGTTTGCGTGAGCTTGGTTACAAGAGGAAGGGATTTACTGGTCAGTGGACTGCTTCCGCTGTCGCCCAAAGTTTTTGAACTTGTCACTGACTTATTATGAATGCGCTGCAGGTGACGTATAAGGGAGGATGTTCCGAGGTGGTTAACGTCCTTACCCCTACTTATTACAGCTTGACAAAGGGAACACACGGCTTGACAAATGTTGTCCGCATTTCTGGTGAAATACTTCCACACCGAAGAGCTGATTTTTTTGGTATTTTCACCAGGCATGTCAACGGCCATATTCCTCCCACGGACAACAGGTGTCTCCCCGGGTGCCTGACTTAAACAAACCACCTCACCATCAGAATCCTCCTGGTCAATTTCCTCCCCAGCGCCAGCAACACCCATATCCTCCTCATCCTGGTGTACTTCAACACTGACATCTTCAATCTGACTATCAGGAACTGGACTGCGGGTGCTCCTTCCAGCACTTGCAGGGGGCGTGCAAATGGTGGAAGGCGCATGCTCTTCACGTCCAGTGTTGGGAAGGTCAGGCGTCGCAACCGACACAATTGGACTCTCCTTGTGGATTTGGGATTTCGAAGAACGCACAGTTCTTTGCGGTGCTTTTGCCAGCTTGAGTCTTTTCATTTTTCTAGCGAGAGGCTGAGTGCTTCCATCCTCATGTGAAGCTGAACCACTAGCCATGAACATAGGCCAGGGCCTCAGCCGTTCCTTGCCACTCCGTGTGGTAAATGGCATATTGGCAAGTTTACGCTTCTCCTCCGACAATTTTATTTTAGGTTTTGGAGTCCTTTTTTTACTGATATTTGGTGTTTTGGATTTGACATGCTCTGTACTATGACATTGGGCATCGGCCTTGGCAGACGACGTTGCTGGCATTTCATCGTCTCGGCCATGACTAGTGGCAGCAGCTTCAGCACGAGGTTGAAGTGGATCTTGATCTTTCCCTCATTTTGGAACCTCAACATTTTTGTTCTCCATATTTTAATAGGCACAACTAAAAGGCACCTCAGGTAAACAATGGAGATGGATGGATACTAGTATACAATTATGGATGGACTGCCGAGTGCCGACACAGAGGTAGCTACAGCCGTGGACTATTGTACTGTACTGTGTCTGCTGCTAATATAGACTGGATGATAATGAAATGTAGTATGTATGTATAAAGAAGAAAGAAAAAAAAACCACGGGTAGGTGGTATACAATTATGGATGGACTGCCGAGTGCCGACACAGAGGTAGCTACAGCCGTGGACTACTGTACTGTGTCTGCTGCTAATATAGACTGGTTGATAAAGAGATGTAGTATGTATGTATAAAGAAGAAAGAAAAAAAAAACACGGGTAGGTGGTATACAATTATGGATGGACTGCCGAGTGCCGACACAGAGGTAGCTACAGCCGTGGACTACCGTACTGTGTCTGCTGCTAATATAGACTGGTTGATAATGAGATGTAGTATGTATAAAGAAGAAAAAAAAACCACGGGTAGGTGGTATACAATTATGGACGGACTGCCGAGTGCCGACACAGAGGTAGCTACAGCCGTGGACTACCGTACTGTGTCTGCTGCTAATATAGACTGGTTGATAATGAGATGTAGTATGTATAAAGAAGAAAGAAAAAAAAAACCACGGGTAGGTGGTATACAATTATGGATGGACTGCCGAGTGCCGACACAGAGGTAGCTACAGCCGTGGACTACTGTACTGTGTCTGCTGCTAATATAGACTGGTTGATAAAGAGATGTAGTATGTATGTATAAAGAAGAAAGAAAAAAAAACCACGGGTAGGTGGTTTACAATTATGGACGGACTGCCGAGTGCCGACACAGAGGTAGCTACAGCCGTGGACTACCGTACTGTACTGTGTCTGCTGCTAATATAGACTGGTTGATAAAGAGATGTAGTATGTATGTATAAAGAAGAAAGAAAAAAAAACCACGGGTAGGTGGTATACAATTATGGATGGACTGCCGAGTGCCGACACAGAGGTAGCTACAGCCGTGGACTACTGTACTGTGTCTGCTGCTAATATAGACTGGTTGATAAAGAGATGTAGTATGTATGTATAAAGAAGAAAGAAAAAAAACCACGGGTAGGTGGTATACAATTATGGACGGACTGCCGAGTGCCAACACAGAGGTAGCTACAGCCGTGGACTACCGTACTGTACTGTGTCTGCTGCTAATATAGACTGGTTGATAAAGAGATGTAGTATGTATGTATAAAGAAGAAAGAAAAAAAAACCACGGGTAGGTGGTATACAATTATGGATGGACTGCCGAGTGCCGACACAGAGGTAGCTACAGCCGTGGACTACTGTACTGTGTCTGCTGCTAATATAGACTGGTTGATAAAGAGATGTAGTATGTATGTGTAATACCCTGAAGCTATTGCACCATGGAGATCCCCTTGTGATTTTTTGTTTTGTTTACATTGTGGAACTACAAGTCCCAGAGTAGATTGTGGGCTGAACTTTATGTGACCCTGTCAGCTTGGGACAGGGATTTTGCCGCCAATTCTCTGGTCCTGTCACTTCTTACCCAGCAACATAAAAAGTCTGGGAAACATGTCCCCAGCTGATTGGGTCCCCTGGGTTGTAGGGCAGAGTGACCAGGGGGTAGTCTGTTGCTGGGGCCCCGGGAGCCAGTCATCATAGAGGAGAGGGGAGGTGGAGGAGCACCAGGACCCTTAAAAGAAGCCTCACAGCACAGGAGAGGGAGCCCCTGGAGGAATGGGAATATGTACCTGGGGAAGTGGAGCCATGTAGTGTCCAGAGCCTGAAGACTGGAGTATGCAGCGCTGGGAGGATCGCTGCCAGAGGAGCCCTGGAGGAATGGGAAGATTACCTGGGGAAGGTGTCGCCATGTAGCCCCAGGAGCCGCCTGCCAGTGTGTGAGGACCGTCTGCGCAGAGAAGAAGCCGAGGGGAGAACCAGCGACCGGAGCACCAGTGCCAGAAGAATGCCGGAGACCCTGCCTGAGGAGAAGAGCTGGCCGCGTCAGTGCCAGCGGGGATGGAGTGCGGAGAAGAGCCGCCGCTGCTGAGAGACTGGAGCGCTGGGCCGGAGGAACCGCAGCCCGTCCAGCAGAGCAGTGATGACATCCGTCCCCTGGATTCCAAGGAGCGGCAGATGAGAAGCGCGCAGGCACCGCGAAGGACGACCCCGGGAAGAAGACCCCAGCGAGGACCCCTGGCGGCTGGAGTACGGCGAGGACCCGAGAAGACCCCAGCGTAGAGATGACGGCGCGGACCGGAGCCTGCTGCACAGGAGCAGAGCGAGATTAGTGAGAGGACAGTGGGGACCGGAGCAGAAGAGGACATCGCCGGCAGAAGTAGTGAAGAAGATTCGGGAGCCGATCGGAGGTGGCAGAAGCGCCGCAGCAGGTGGTGAGACCCTGATCGCCCTTCCGCTGCCATACTCTGCCCCTGTTGTGCCCTCCGCTGCAAAAGCTCTGCAAAGAGGGGACATAGTATTTGCAAAGGGGGGTAGACACCCCTAAGATCCCCTGGGTCCTGTTATTTATCCCCTTCCGCTGCATGAACTCTGCATTGGGGAACATATTGTTTAATGGGGGGGTAGGACCTCCTTCATAGTGCCTGCAGGTGTAGTATAGTGGAGGGGGTGAGCGTCCCTCATGACTTCCGTGCCGCACAAACTAAGTAAAGTATGGGGAAGGGCACCCCACAGTAGCTGTGCCCCTGCTTAGGTGCAAACAGAGGGTAGGCACCCCCTGTTTTAGTGAGAGGGGCAGATCTATAGTTCTTTTTATGCAAGCTCCGCCCAGCAGTATGAAAGCTAATGTTAATGCATTTATCCGCTATTAAGGAATGCTGGTACTGATAGTTCTTTTTTATGCAAGCTCCGCCCAGCAGTGTGAAAGCTAATGTTAATGCATTTATCTGCTATTAAGGAATGCTGGTACTGATAGTTCTTTTTTATGCAAGCTCCGCCCAGCCGTGTGAAAGTTAATGTTAATGCATTTATCCGCTATTAAGGAATGCTGGTACTGATAGTTCTTTTTATGCAAGCTCCGCCCAGCAGTGTGAAAGCTAATGTTAATGCATTTATCCGCTATTAAGGAATGCTGGTACTGATAGTTCTTTTTATGCAAGCTCCGCCCAGCAGTGTGAAAGCTAATGTTAATGCATTTATCTGCTATTAAGGAATGCTGGTACTGATAGTTCTTTTTATGCAAGCTCCGCCCAGCAGTGTGAAAGCTAATGTTAATGCATTTATCTGCTATTAAGGAATGCTGGTACTGATAGTTCTTTTTATGCAAGCTCCGCCCAGCAGTGTGAAAGCTAATGTTAATGCATTTATCTGCTATTAAGGAATGCTGGTACTGATAGTTCTTTTTATGCAAGCTCCGCCCAGCAGTGTGAAAGCTAATGTTAATGCATTTATCTGCTATTAAGGAATGCTGGTACTGATAGTTCTTTTTATGCAAGCTCCGCCCAGCAGTGTGAAAGCTAATGTTAATGCATTTATCTGCTATTAAGGAATGCTGGTACTGATAGTTCTTTTTATGCAAGCTCCGCCCAGCAGTATGAAAGCTAATGTTAATGCATTTATCTGCTATTAAGGAATGCTGGTACTGATAGTTCTTTTTATGCAAGCTCCGCCCAGCAGTGTGAAAGCTAATGTTAATGCATTTGTCTGCTATTAAGGAATGCTGGTACTGATAGTTCTTTTTATGCAAGCTCCGCCCAGCAGTGTGAAAGCTAATGTTAATGCATTTATCTGCTATTAAGGAATGCTGGTACTGATAGTTATTTTTATGCAAGCTCCGCCCAGCAGTGTGAAAGCTAATGTTAATGCATTTATCTGCTATTAAGGAATGCTGGTACTGATAGTTCTTTTTATGCAAGCTCCGCCCAGCAGTATGAAAGCTAATGTTAATGCATTTATCTGCTATTAAGGAATGCTGGTACTGATAGTTCTTTTATTGCAAGCTCCGCCCAGCAGTGTGAAAGCTAATGTTAATGCATTTATCTGCTATTAAGGAATGCTGGTACTGATAGTTCTTTTTATGCAAGCTCCGCCCAGCAGTGTGAAAGCTAATGTTAATGCATTTGTCTGCTATTAAGGAATGCTGGTACTGATAGTTCTTTTTTATGCAAGCTCCGCCCAGCAGTGTGAAAGCTAATGTTAATGCATTTATCTGCTATTAAGGAATGCTGGTACTGATAGTTCTTTTATTGCAAGTTACCTGCTTACCTGCTACTTGTATTGCTAACGCTGGTTACCTGAGACTGTCGTTTAATAGCCATAACCAGCCTGCTTTAATCGTGCACAAGTTCCTGCTTACCTGCTACCTGTATTGCTGACGCTGGTTACCTGAGACTGTTGTTTAGTAGCCATAACCAGCCTGCTTTAATTGTGCACAAGTTCCTGCTTACCTGCTACCTGTATTGCTAACGCTGGTTACCTGAGATTGTCGTTTAATAGCCATAACCAGCCTGCTTTAATCGTGCACAAGTTCCTGCTTACCTGCTACTTGTATTGCTGACGCTGGTTACCTGAGACTGTCGTTTAATAGCCATAACCAGCCTGCTTTAATCGTGCACAAGTTCCTGCTTACCTGCTATCTGTATTGCTGACGCTGGTTACCTGAGACTGTTGTTTAGTAGCCATAACCAGCCTGCTTTAATTGTGCACAAGTTACCTGCTGACCTGCTACTTGTATTGCTAACGCTGGTTACCTGAGACTGTCGTTTAATAGCCATAACCAGCCGGCTTTAATCGTGCACAAGTTCCTGCTTACCTGCTACCTGTATTGCTGACGCTGGTTACCTGAGACTGTTGTTTAGTAGCCATAACCAGCCTGCTTTAATTGTGCACAAGTTCCTGCTTACCTGCTACCTGTATTGCTAACGCTGGTTACCTGAGACTGTCGTTTAATAGCCATAACCAGCCTGCTTTAATCGTGCACAAGTTCCTGCTTACCTGCTACTTGTATTGCTAACGCTGGTTACCTGAGACTGTCGTTTAATAGCCATAACCAGCCTGCTTTAATCGTGCACAAGTTCCTGCTTACCTGCTACCTGTATTGCTGACGCTGGTTACCTGAGACTGTTGTTTAGTAGCCATAACCAGCCTGCTTTAATTGTGCACAAGTTACCTGCTTACCTGCTACTTGTATTGCTAACGCTGGTTACCTGAGACTGTCGTTTAATAGCCATAACCAGCCTGCTTTAATCGTGCACAAGTTCCTGCTTACCTGCTACCTGTATTGCTGACGCTGGTTACCTGAGACTGTTGTTTAGTAGCCATAACCAGCCTGCTTTAATTGTGCACAAGTTACCTGCTGACCTGCTACTTGTATTGCTAACGCTGGTTACCTGAGACTGTCGTTTAATAGCCATAACCAGCCTGCTTTAATCGTGCACAAGTTCCTGCTTACCTGCTACCTGTATTGCTGACGCTGGTTACCTGAGACTGTTGTTTAGTAGCCATAACCAGCCTGCTTTAATTGTGCACAAGTTACCTGCTTACCTGCTACTTGTATTGCTAACGCTGGTTACCTGAGACTGTCGTTTAATAGCCATAACCAGCCTGCTTTAATCGTGCACAAGTTCCTGCTTACCTGCTACCTGTATTGCTGACGCTGGTTACCTGAGACTATTATTTAGAAGCCATAACCAGCCTGCTTCAATTGTGCACCAGTTACTTGCTTACCTGCTACCTGTATTGCTAACGCTGGTTACTTGAGACTGTTATTTAGAAGCCATAACCAGCCTGCTTCAATTGTGCGCCAGTTTCCTGTTTACCTGCCTCTTGTAAATTTTGTTAGGATAATAAAATGGAGTTGGATACTATATTATGTTTGTGTTGTCATTGTGTCTGAGAGGTAAAGCAGGTCTGCCGCTCTGATCACCCGAACCTGATTCACACTAGCACCCCACAATTTAGTTCAAGTTTTCGGCACCGTAAGTGTCATGTGTTTGTTTGTGGGTGGACATTACATAAATTTTGGCGTCACGAACAGGATCAGAGAATCGCAGGCGGGCCTGTGCTCCAGACACAATGACTTGTTTGCCAACAGAGCTGTACCCAGTTCAAGGCTTATGTTAACCGATGTATAGTGTTAAGGTGTATACGTGAGGACACGTATAATTTTAGGGGGGAAGAATGTAATACCCTGAAGCTATTGCACCATGGAGATCCCCTTGTGATTTTTTTTTTGTTTACATTGTGGAACTACAAGTCCCAGAGTAGATTGTGGGCTGAACTTTATGTGACCCTGTCAGCTTGGGACAGGGATTTTGCCGCCAATTCTCTGGTCCTGTCACTTCTTACCCAGCAACATAAAAAGTCTGGGAAACATGTCCCCAGCTGATTGGGTCCCCTGGGTTGTAGGGCAGAGTGACCAGGGGGTAGTCTGTTGCTGGGGCCCCGGGAGCCAGTCATCATAGAGGAGAGGGGAGGTGGAGGAGCACCAGGACCCTTAAAAGAAGCCTCACAGCACAGGAGAGGGAGCCCCTGGAGGAATGGGAATATGTACCTGGGGAAGTGGAGCCATGTAGTGTCCAGAGCCTGAAGACTGGAGTATGCAGCGCTGGGAGGATCGCTGCCAGAGGAGCCCTGGAGGAATGGGAAGATTACCTGGGGAAGGTGTCGCCATGTAGCCCCAGGAGCCGCCTGCCAGTGTGTGAGGACCGTCTGCGCAGAGAAGAAGCCGAGGGGAGAACCAGCGACCGGAGCACCAGTGCCAGAAGAATGCCGGAGACCCTGCCTGAGGAGAAGAGCTGGCCGCGTCAGTGCCAGCGGGGATGGAGTGCGGAGAAGAGCCGCCGCTGCTGAGAGACTGGAGCGCTGGGCCGGAGGAACCGCAGCCCGTCCAGCAGAGCAGTGATGACATCCGTCCCCTGGATTCCAAGGAGCGGCAGATGAGAAGCGCGCAGGCACCGCGAAGGACGACCCCGGGAAGAAGACCCCAGCGAGGACCCCTGGCGGCTGGAGTACGGCGAGGACCCGAGAAGACCCCAGCGTAGAGATGACGGCGCGGACCGGAGCCTGCTGCACAGGAGCAGAGCGAGATTAGTGAGAGGACAGTGGGGACCGGAGCAGAAGAGGACATCGCCGGCAGAAGTAGTGAAGAAGATTCGGGAGCCGATCGGAGGTGGCAGAAGCGCCGCAGCAGGTGGTGAGACCCTGATCGCCCTTCCGCTGCCATACTCTGCCCCTGTTGTGCCCTCCGCTGCAAAAGCTCTGCAAAGAGGGGACATAGTATTTGCAAAGGGGGGTAGACACCCCTAAGATCCCCTGGGTCCTGTTATTTATCCCCTTCCGCTGCATGAACTCTGCATTGGGGAACATATTGTTTAATGGGGGGGTAGGACCTCCTTCATAGTGCCTGCAGGTGTAGTATAGTGGAGGGGGTGAGCGTCCCTCATGACTTCCGTGCCGCACAAACTAAGTAAAGTATGGGGAAGGGCACCCCACAGTAGCTGTGCCCCTGCTTAGGTGCAAACAGAGGGTAGGCACCCCCTGTTTTAGTGAGAGGGGCAGATCTATAGTTCTTTTTATGCAAGCTCCGCCCAGCAGTATGAAAGCTAATGTTAATGCATTTATCCGCTATTAAGGAATGCTGGTACTGATAGTTCTTTTTTATGCAAGCTCCGCCCAGCAGTGTGAAAGCTAATGTTAATGCATTTATCTGCTATTAAGGAATGCTGGTACTGATAGTTCTTTTTATGCAAGCTCCGCCCAGCAGTGTGAAAGCTAATGTTAATGCATTTATCCGCTATTAAGGAATGCTGGTACTGATAGTTCTTTTTATGCAAGCTCCGCCCAGCAGTGTGAAAGCTAATGTTAATGCATTTATCTGCTATTAAGGAATGCTGGTACTGATAGTTCTTTTTATGCAAGCTCCGCCCAGCAGTGTGAAAGCTAATGTTAATGCATTTATCTGCTATTAAGGAATGCTGGTACTGATAGTTCTTTTTATGCAAGCTCCGCCCAGCAGTGTGAAAGCTAATGTTAATGCATTTATCTGCTATTAAGGAATGCTGGTACTGATAGTTCTTTTTATGCAAGCTCCGCCCAGCAGTGTGAAAGCTAATGTTAATGCATTTATCTGCTATTAAGGAATGCTGGTACTGATAGTTCTTTTTATGCAAGCTCCGCCCAGCAGTGTGAAAGCTAATGTTAATGCATTTATCTGCTATTAAGGAATGCTGGTACTGATAGTTCTTTTTATGCAAGCTCCGCCCAGCAGTATGAAAGCTAATGTTAATGCATTTATCTGCTATTAAGGAATGCTGGTACTGATAGTTCTTTTTATGCAAGCTCCGCCCAGCAGTGTGAAAGCTAATGTTAATGCATTTGTCTGCTATTAAGGAATGCTGGTACTGATAGTTCTTTTTATGCAAGCTCCGCCCAGCAGTGTGAAAGCTAATGTTAATGCATTTATCTGCTATTAAGGAATGCTGGTACTGATAGTTATTTTTATGCAAGCTCCGCCAGAGGCGTCACTAGGGTTGGTGTCACCCGGTGTGGTAACTCACGGTGTCACCCCCCATGCCACCCTCCCGTATCACAATACACGGAACCCTTAGTTATGTTTTTGTACTAGTTTTCACATTATAACACACAGAATGAGTCAAAAATCACATTATAGCACACTGCATGAGCCAAAATTCACATTTTAGCACACGGCATAAGCCGAAATTCACATTATAGCACACTGAATGAGCCGAAATTCACATTATAGCACACGGTATGAGCCGAAATTCACATTATAGCATACTGTATGAGCCGAAATTCACATTACAGTACACTGAATGAGCCGAAATTCACATTACAGCACACGGTTTAAGCCGAAATTCACATTATAGCACACTGTATGACACAAAATTCAGGGAGAGTGACAGCAGGGACAGGGACAGAGAGACAAGGAAAGTGACAGCAGGAGCAGGGAGAGTGACAGCAGGGACATAGGAACAGGGAGAGTGACAGATTGACTGGGAAAGTGACAACAGGGACAGGGAGAGTGACAGATGGACAGGGAAAGTGACAGCAGGGACATAGGGACAGAGAGAGGGACAGCAAGGGCACATAGTAGGGACTAGGGCGAGAGAAAGGCAGCAGGGTAAGATTACCTATTTAGCAGCGGCGGTGCTGAGGATGCTGTGGTCTGCGGGGCGGTGGATGAGATGGCTGTGATTGGCATGGTGCAGAGGAGGCGGAGGTGCAGAGAAGGACTGAGGGCAACGGTGGGGTGGCTGAGGGCAGCGCCGGTGTAGTGGAGGAGGAGGCAGAGGGCGGCGGCGGTGCAAGGAGGAGGAGGCTGTGGTCGGCAGCACTGCAGCTCCTATGACCGCGGCGCTACTATTTTGCGGACCGGCAGCCAATCAGGAGCGGCCGCGTGGCAAGAGCTCAATGTGGCGGCGGAGGTATTCAGACTCATACATACATATATATATATATATATACACACATATGTATATATATATATATATATATATATATTGACAATGCTAAATTCCTTTGTCGTATAAACAACCCTTTATGAAGCTAAGAACACTGTACGCTGCTTACTTAAGAAATACCGTAATGATACGCTATTTGCGTAACGATCGCTCAGCCGTAGGCGAGACGCTCAAGCGTCACGTTCGCTCACGGCCCAGTGATCACAGGACACGTTATTGGTTATGTCTAGGGGAAAGATTCGCTGTAACGTAGCATACGCTAGAGACCACGAGGAGGTCACCAGCGGTGCAGACGCTCACAACACTATACCTTTATGTTAAACCTTATACCGATGAAACACTGAATACCTTAATGTGAGTACAGGGTGTAAGTGCAACCTTGTGGAACCTGACTATCTACAAAGCTGCATGAGCGTCACCGACGCTCAAATGAACACTTATCACTATAGGAAATACACAGATACTGGTTTAGGTTTCCAAGGCCTATTAACTGTATTATGTCTAATATACTTGTAAAAGGGGATAACAGTACATATGATACACTACAATATAACAGAGACTTCCTAACCACAGAACTAAACAATAAATACAAAAAGACAATACTACACTGACCTAAATGCAATACGATACAATACTATAATACTATAAGGTATTTAAGAGAAAAAGAGGAGAGAGAGAGATAGAGAGAGAGAGAGAGAGATTGGCTCGCAGAAAGACAATGCTTATGGAGAGAACTTACGCACAAAGGGTATGATCGCCAGCGCCTCGATATCCAGCTCCCGATTATCAGCAGATAACCGTTGATGAGAGAGTGAGAGCTGGATGTGGTCGGCCTGCCTATTTATGCTCCACACACAATGCAATCTCCTGGTCCTACAATCCCATTGTCCATTGGCCGAAGGAATTCGGCCCTGCATCATAACAAAAGGTCATAGGGTGATTCATACAGGTGGGCTGTGACGATTTCCAACAGCTCAGGTGGGTGGGAAACTGGGTTTCCCGCCGCATACCTGAGTATGTGCAAATCATAGAAATGGACATAAACTTCTTATGTCCATAACTATTCGCACGAGCGATTAATACGCTCCAAACCAACACCGGAATATTGCTAATTAAATACTCTTCCGATGGGTACCAAACACTGCAGTATGATTCCTGTTAAACCCTTCGTACGATGCAAAGAGGGATTCCTCAGCTCTGGGACATTATACTTTAACCAAACTTACAGAAACTATCAAAGGGATCATGATCTATAAACTACATTAATTGTGAACATTTGTAACTAATGAGTCGCACGCTACGATCACATAAACTCTACCGTAAATGCGCATACTGCGCGTGCGAGTGCACGCTATTGCGGGTATGCGCTTCCACGGGAGAGCGTACGCATGCGCAGCACGGACCAGTGTGCGGTGCAAATATGGCAACGTGCATTGAGACATTTTTCTGACTTTGACAGTCCACCCTTTGGCAGTCAATAATAACTGCCACAAAACATTTAAGGAGAAAAATGTAAGTCAGGGGTTAATTGATTTCCATGGTTGGGTAGGGGAGGAGAGAGGAGAAGGTGTGAAGAGGGTATGACCTAGTGAGAAAGCAGGAGCATGTGTGTATGAGTCCATGTTTGGAGGGTCATGTATCATCGTGCCGTACGTGTGGTAAATCAAGCTTCGAGGTATTGCGAAGTATACATTTGAATTCCTTCTTATCCTGTGGTACAGGTCTGTGGATGGGCTGTCAAACTCTACCGAGCTCATTTCGGCTGTAGTTGTAACAAAATGGGGATGCACATTTTAGTTGATGATACATGAATGGGGGAGGTATGTGGTTGCTGATATCTGTGCCTGTATTCCCTATCGACTATGTGTGTCATTACCTGAGGGTTGTAGAGATGAAGATAAAGAACACTTATGGAAAATGCAATGATATTCTATGTCAGGGAAATGTACATCTGTCGATTGAGGTCTTGATTGGTGTCGGTTGATTGGAGTCTTCTTCTTTGTGCTTTTGCTCATAAATCGTGAGTAAAGCAAACAACGTCCATGGATTTACAAAAAATGTTGGGCTAGCGTGGTTTTAAAGTTCCTAGGGAAACTGGGGTACCCATGGCATTGTCCATCAAAATCTTGTATAACAGGTCGTCTGCTCTTCTTCTTTCCATCTTTCCGTTGTCGGCCCCTTGGCTCATCAAATCCTTCGTCTACGTGGGTCTTTGTACCTCGGAGGAAAACATAGAAATGGGTGAAAGACGGACCGTATACTCATTACATCATTACGTCATGGTTTCTAGCATTGGGTCATAAATCAAATCCAGGTTAATTACAGTTTCCTCACTCCTCAAGCTCATCACTTTCGTACTTTGTTTACACCTCATCAAAGCCTGCCCGCATCTAAATATCAATCCAAACGATATAACGACACCCAAAATACATAGGAGAAACTTTCCAACATCCATTATGACTCCTTGAGCCCAGTCTCCTAAACCGGAGAACCAATTTCGCGGGTTCAACCATGACACCCAACCAGTCAGCTCATTACCTACAGCAGCAAGGGTGAGATTGTGTTTTCGACGAAATTCCCACTTTAATTGCAGAATATCGTCCATCTTTTGGTCTATGACCTCTACCGGATCCTCGGTGCTATTTGTGATATACGTGCAACACTTTATGCCGTACTGTGTTGCCAATGTAACACAATATCCGCCTGTTACTGCTGTAAGATAATTAAGAACCATCCTATGCTGAACTAGTTCTGTTTTGTAAGCTTGAAGTTCTCTTCCAGTGTATCTAAACGTGTCATCATACATTTCAGTGATATTATCTAACAAATTGGCGAGTGCGGAAATGTATCTATAATTCATCACACCTCGAGCGGTGCGAGTGAAATCTAACGCTACCAGAACCTGAATCCCGGTGGATTCATGGATAAGATCAGAGGCCGGATGCTCTAACCTTTCTGACAGTTGTCTTTTAACAAGGTGCTCGTAGTGAGTGTGAGTATAAGGAGTTTGGGCACCACGGTGTATGTCCTTCATTTTGTCATGTGTAACAGTCATTACTTCAGGCAATACTTTTCCAATATAACACAATCCTTCAGAGTTTGGGGCAAGCCACTTGTACGCCTTTTTCCCGCATATGAAATATGCATCATCGGGGAGAACATAAGGGACGGAGAAGGACATGACCATGTTACAAACCTTCCAGGTGAAATCTCCTGACCCTAATTCTTCCATCTGCCTAATGCACGTATCGGTTTGTACGATATGTGCACAGTATCCTGGTGATACCTCTCCAACTTTAGTAATCCTATTTCCTAAGGTATATCGATACCGGAAAGATTTTCCTCTACTGGCTATGTGGCGTACGAGCTCTGTATCTGTAGGCATTCTATCTGCTCTGTGTGAAAAGGTCATGGTAAGGTTGCTCCATGACACTTCCCAATTTCCCGGTTTTCTGGGATTGGAGATGTTAAAACATATGAGGGACCTATCCACATGGTATTGGTGGAGCTTCAAACTAGGAGGGCTGGAGATGTTAAACCTCCGGTCCACCGGTCTCCCACCACTTAGCTCAAGTACCTCCCCTAACGTTAAAGGAAATGGTACTAGCCCTGATTTACTGTGACCCTGAGGTACTTGAGAGCATACCCAACAATCTGTTTGGTTTAACACGTTACCCACTAAGGAGTGATAGTCACTCAATGGATGCCGGTCTATATGGATATTAAAACTAGATTGACATTTCTTTATGCATCCATCTTCAACCAGATTATCACAGAGCCTACAGATACAATTTTCCTCAGCTAACAATCCATCACAATTTCTTCTATCGGATCGTTTTCTGATACTCGCCTTTGCTTGTTGGCTTGGTTGATCTTGGAAAACTACACCTCCATCATCATAATCGGAACCCATTCCAGAACCTCTTTCGACCTCTATGGTACTCTCGCCGGAACAGACTGCTCTGGTCAACATCATGGTTAACATCAAAATCCGGACCACAGTCTCTTGGGGCAAGTCCATCTTTGAGGAGGAAATAGAGAAGAATGAGAAGGGGGAAAAAGAAATTTTAAAGGAGAGGGGATGGGAAGTGGAGAAAACAATAAAAGGGAGAGGGGAGTCGACAGCTGCTTTCGGTCTTCAAGGCTCAGGTGCCGCCTCAGTCCTCCTGGAACAGACACTCTAGTGATACAACCTCTACCGTCTGTTCCTTATCACGGGACTTCTCTGGATCAGCAACCTTCTTGCAGTGGGATGAATGGACCCAAGTCTCTCTCTCAGCAACCTTCAATGCTGTGGTGCTAGTCAATAAGACCTGGTATGGTCCTTCCCATCTATCAATAAGACAACCTGAGCGTAGAAAATTTCGTATCATTACATAATCCCCAGGTTCAATGTCATGACAATTACTATCTGGTAAATCAGGAATCACCAACTTCAGATTATCATTTTGATTCTTCAACTGCTTACTCATGTTAATCAAGTACTTTACAGTTACTTCATTGTTACATTTCAAATCATCCTGAGGGTTAATCATGACATGCGGTTGTCGACCAAACAAGATTTCAAAAGGGGACAGATTAAGAGGGGACCTGGGAGTGGTTCTGATACTATACAAAACAATGGGTAAAGCTTCTGGCCACGTCAATCCTGTCTCTGCCATTACTTTACTCAATTTATTTTTAATAGTGCTGTTCACTCTTTCGACCTTCGCGCTCGCCTGTGGACGGTACGGAGTGTGCAGCTTACTATCAATTCCCATCAACTTACACATTCCTTGAAAGACATCACCTGTAAAATGGGTACCCCTATCACTTTCAATGATTCTAGGGATACCATATCTACATACAAATTCCTGCACAATTTTCTTAGCTGTAAACATAGCGGTATTTGTAGCTGTTGGAAAAGCTTCGACCCAATTCGAGAAAACATCTATACAAACAAGTACATATTTCAAATTTCTACATGGGGGTAATTGAATGAAGTCAATTTGTATTACTTGGAAAGGGCCGCCGGCAGGTGGGATATGGGATGGTTCTGTTGGTATTGCTTTTCCAATATTCTTTCTCAGACAGGTAAGGCATGACATTGCTCTTTTACTAGCATGAGAGGAGAATCCTGGGGCGCACCAGTATGCTCTTACCAATTTGCACATCCCCTCCTTGCCTAGATGAGTCAGCCCGTGAGCTGCTTCAGCCAGACATGGAAGGTATGCCCTGGGGGCCACTGGTTTACCATGTCCATCCGTCCAGAGCCCTGAGGACTCCTGGCCATATCCCTTTGCTTTCCAGACTGCTCTCTCCTGAGTGGAACACAAATTCTGCATCTCACACAACTTCTGTGTGTTGATGGTATTAAATACCATCAACTGTGTGGCGTCTGTCCGTATGGGGGTAGCAGCTGCAAGCTTTGCAGCTTCGTCTGCTCGGCTGTTACCAAGGGATACTGGGTCTTGGCTATATGTATGTGCTTTACATTTGATAACAGCCACTCTGTCGGGTTCCTGTATCGCTGTTAGAAGCCTTTTTATGTGAGCTGCATGCGCTATCGGTGTACCAGCTGCCGTCATGAAATTTCTGAGACGCCATAGCGCTCCGAAATCATGGACTACCCCGAACGCGTATCTAGAATCGGTGTAGATATTGGCAGACTTACCCTTAGCCAATTCACATGCTCTGGTTAGGGCGACCAGTTCAGCAACCTGGGCTGAGTGAGGTGGGCCTAGCGGTTCCGCTTCTATGGTGTCTTGGTCATCTACGACTGCGTATCCAGTACACAAGTCTCCCGAGTCTGACTGTCTGTGACAACTACCGTCCGTGTAGAACGTGAGTTCTGCATCTTCTAGTGGATTGTCACTGATGTCAGGCCTTGCGGAAAAATTTTGGGTCAAATATTCCATACAATCATGTGTATCTTCCTTTGCATTAAATCCTCCTTCCCCATCACTCTCACCTCCCACCCTTTGTGCCTGTCCAGGCACACCTGGGAGAAATGTTGCAGGGTTTAATGCGCTGCATCTCCTTATGGTGATGTTTACTGGGGCCATTAATGCCAATTCCCATCTCGTAAACCTTGCTGATGAGACATGTCTGGTTTGGGCAGAATTCAATAAGGCCGATACCGCATGTGGTGTATGGATTGTGAGGTTGTGGCCTAGCACGACATCTTCGCTTTTCGTCACTAGCAATGCTATCGCTGCAACGCTACGCAAGCATGTGGGGAGGGATCGCGCTACCGTGTCTAGCTGCGCGCTGTAGTATGCAATTGGCCTGCTGGCATCACCGTGTTTTTGTGTTAGTACACCTGCTGCGCACCCAGCACTTTCTGTTCCGTATAGTTCAAAGGGTTTCCCATAGTCTGGCATACCTAATGCTGGTGCCTGCGTTAGGCACTGTTTGAGTCTCTCAAATGCTGTTTCGGATTCGTCTGTATGCGAAATCCGATCAGGTTTGTTTGAAGAGACCATTTCCTGCAAAGGTAGCGCCAATATGGAAAACCCTGGGATCCAATTACGGCAATACCCACACATTCCTAAAAACGTCCTGATCTGTTGCTGGGTTTGTGGCAGTGTCATGTCTCTAATGGCTTGGATTCTATCAGCGGTCAGGTGTCTCAGTCCTTGTGTTAGACAGTGTCCCAAGTATTTTACCTTAGCTTGGCATAATTGCAACTTGTCTTTGGAGACCTTGTGACCTGTGTCTGAAAGATGAAACAGGAGCTGTTTCGTATCCTTCAGGGATGCCTCCAATGAATCAGAACACAGCAGTAGATCATCCACGTACTGTATCAACACTGATCCACTTTCCGGTTGGAAAGACTGTAAACAATCATGCAAAGCCTGAGAAAATATACTTGGACTATCTATGAAACCTTGGGGTAACCGAGTCCACGTGTATTGGACTCCTCTGTATGTGAATGCAAACAAATATTGGCTGTCAGGGTGCAGAGGTACCGAAAAGAAAGCGGAGCAGAGGTCAATAACAGTGAAAAATTTGGCAGTGGGAGGAATTTGCATTAGGATGACAGCTGGATTAGGCACTACGGGGAACTGACTCTCAACTATTTTGTTAATCCCCCTTAGATCCTGCACTAGCCTGTAACCCCTCCCCCCACTCTTTTTAACAGGGAAGATGGGACTATTTGCTGTGCTGGACGTTCTTACTAGAATGCCCTGTTGTAGCAAGCGCTCTATTACGGGAAAAACTCCTAACTCCACCTCTGGCTTCAGAGGATACTGTGGGATTTTTGGAGCTATCCTACCTTCTTTTACTTGTACTACTACTGGAGCTACGTTTGCCATTAATCCAGTGTCCTGTCCATCTTTTGTCCAAAGCGACTCTGGTATCTGAGATGTCATCTCTTCTACTTGGGATGGATTCCTATTTGTCATAATGGAATGTGACATTAATTTTGATGGGGAGTCTAACATGTCTCGTACTTCCTGAGCGTGATTCTCAGGGATGTCCAAGAATACACCTTCAGGAGTACAATAAATGACGCAACCCATTTTACATAGTAAGTCTCTTCCCAGGAGATTGGTCGGTGCCGATGCAGCCAGCAAAAAGGAATGCTTGGTATGCAAAGGCCCTATTGTAATCTCGGCTGGTTTGCTAACAGGGTAGTGCTGGACTACTCCTGTTACTCCTATGGCTGGAACTGTCCTACCAGTGGTTCTCATGCCCACTGTCGAATTGATCACTGACTTGGCCGCCCCTGTGTCTACAAGAAAGTTTAAAGTTTTACCGGCTACATTGATTGCAATCTCTGGTTCGCTTCCAAGACTGGCAATCAATTTAACTGGTTGCAGATTACAGGTATGGCCACACCCCTATTGGGTATGCTGACCTCCCTGAATCCCGCTGGCAGCAACTACTTGTGAGGGAGTTAGCTGGGAACTACCAGAGGCATGCCAATCTCTGTGTGGGGGATATCTTTTTGTTTCCCCTGTATGTGGCTCAAAACTCCGCCTCTGTGGACCCTGCTCCCAATGTCGTGTGTGGTGTTGTTGTCTAGGGGGTTGAAAAGATCTTTGTACATTTCTTACTCTACAGTCTCGTGCAAAATGTCCTGGTTTGTTACAAGAAAAACATGTTATTACACTTGCCTTACCCACAGGATTCGGTGGTACATACGCAGGCTGCCTTGTGGTCAGCGCCTGTATACTTACGGACATCAACTTATCACTTTGCGACTCCCTGTGCCTAGTGATATTTCTGTCGTGATCAATAGCAGCCTCTCTCAAGGTGGACACTGACAGACCTCGCCAACATGGCTGCGTGGTCTGTACCCTAGCTTTTAATGTTTCTTTCAAACCATCCATCAGTACAGATACTGCTACTTCTCGATGGTTTGGGTTGGTCTTAATGTCTTCTATACCAGTGTACTTTGCCATTTCTAATAGTGCCCGGTGAAAATATTCTATTGCCGTTTCGGACTCCTTTTGCTTAATGGAAAATATTTTATTCCATTTAACAACGGCTGGGAAATACTCTTTTAGCTGTAAATTTATCCTTTTTACATTATCCTTGTTGTACACGTCTGTAAGCGGTACATCTTTATCCAATGCACAATCAGCTAAAAACTGAGTTGCATCAACATTGGAAGGTAAACAAGCTCTTAGCAGTATCTGCCAATCTTTGTTGTTGGGTTCTACCGTGTTACCTAAATCCCTGATGTATTTTTGGCTAGCAACTAAATCCTTCCTGGGGTCAGGAAATTCGGACACTATTGTTCTTAATTCCATTCTGGAAAATGGAGTGTACATGGCAATGTTCCTTATGGGAGTGGCACCAGACACATCTGTTTTTCCATTGGGAACTGCTATTACCCTTACAGGAGCAATTCTAACAGCCTCTTCCTGTGTAGATTCTACAGCTTGTTGTGGTACAATTGTTTCAGTGTAGTGCATGGTGCCGTACTTACCCGTTGACACGACCTCACCTATCCCTCCGCTAGGGGCTTTCACTAATCTCGTGGGTGTCGCTGTGCCTACTGTGGTCTCTGCTATGGTGGCTGCAAGAGAGAGAGCTGAAATTGTTGCTGAATCGTCTTCTTGATCACACTCCTGAGGAAGGTTCAAAACAGGGTACATCTTGCACGGGTTAATACTTGCATGAGTTATTTGGTTAACATCATTAACATTTACAGTGTTACTAAGAGTTTGTGTTTTACAACCCAGTGCGTTTCTCTCCGCAATCAACTTCTCTCCTGCAATGTATGGTGGAGGAGGAGCTGTGGCAATCAACTTCCTGACTGCCCCAGATCCCGCCGCCAGAGCCAAACCTCTCTGTATCTCACCTTCCTGGTGCCATAACTGTAAATAATCATGATGCTGAATTCGTCTCTTTGCTGATTTTACGAGACATATCCTCCTCCTTAAATTTTGTAACACCTCTGGACTGAAGCTACCTATTCTTGGGAACTTGTCCCTGTCTTGTACAGTCATTCTCTCCCATTCATCACATAAAGATTCGGTGTGAATTCCATATTTTTCACACATTACATATCGTGCCGACCCAACTGGTCGGTTCACAGAATCAACCTGAACCAGGGTTGATCGCCCCCTACCTGAGCAACTGGCCCCCATAGTCTGTAGGTGTTGCTTAGTCCTCCTTGGATTTTCTGTATCAAGGTTTTCAGCAAGCCTTTACAGACAACCAAATTACTCCACAGTAGGCCGGCGGTGGCGGTTTACCGAGTACCCCACTCACTCGCCCACCTCGACCAATACGACCTGTAAACACCGTTATGATGCCAGCGTACTCGATACAGGGCCCCTATGGAACCTTCAGTTTACTGGAACTTATGAGGGTTACCCGCAGGACACTTACTCTTTCCAGTAAAGTTGGGGTTGTTAGATAGTTCCTGAGTGACCAGCGAACTTCCCTTCCAAAAATAAAAAATTACACAAATCACGTCAGAATGTACAAATAGCGTTTGTGACCACTTTACTCTAATGGTATTTAGGTCAGATTACTAACTACTGCACACAATTACGTGTGGTCCAATCGTTCAGTACACGAGCACTACTTGTCATGTACTGAAAGATCAATGGAATCGATGTTTCCGGCCGCGATTCCTTCAGCAAGAGCTTATGGCCTATATGGGTTCTGCACCAACACCCCAGGCGTTGTGCCACTGGACTTTTATAGCGGACCTTTTACCTTACGACCTCCTGGTCTTGTTCCTTATGACCTCCTGGTCTTGTTCCTTATGACCTCCTGGTCTTGTTACCTTATGGTCCGCTATACTCTAATGCTCAAATATTATTTTAACCAGGGATGCCTCCCTAGCCACCGTATATGTCACTTACACGTATGTTCCTCGACGAGTACTCGACTTTCCTTTTGGTTCCACCTTAAAGTTATATAAACTTTTGTATACAAACACACTCACTCAACACATGTACACTTTGTTTCTATATCTATTTCTGCGCAGAAATTGTCTTCAGGCCAAAAGTGTTACCAATTAGGAGCAGGATCTGTTAAACTAAATTTCAGATTTTCCAAAAAATAGATTTGCGTTATTTACCGCGTCGCGTTATCTACCGCTGTGCGTTACTTATCGCTTTTGCGCTAATTATCGCTTTGCGCTAATTATCGCTTTTCGTGACTTGGGCTACGTGGGCGTAACCAGACGCTACGTTGCGTAATGAACGCTGCGTGCGTCTGCCTTTTGGATTGCGTACGCTAGTCTTTGTTAGCGACACGTGTACGCAATGCAAAGGATCCACCGTAACACAATATATTTATTTATCAATGTAGGTGATCCCTGATCATCTACCGCAATCCACACTGCCTGCCTTGTATCTCAGACAAACCGTGTGTTTGTTCTATACTTTAACTATTACCTCTAAAATAACAGCAAATCTCTTTTTTAGCACTTTCTATCAACTATAAAAAATTGGCAAACAGGAATAGTGATATACGAAAATGAAACAGAAATGCAGATAAATGTATGCGTACGCAAGACAAAAGAAAAATAAACAGTTTTAAAAGACACAAGCGTTTTGTTCTTACTTCCGGTTACCGGGTTCCTTCAGCACTCTTTGTCTAAGCGAAGCAGACGCTTATCCCGTCAGCAACTGCGAGACAACCTCCCACCCTTTTGCTGGGGGATAATGTCTGCTGATCTACCTAGTGCAGATGTGAAAAGGACCGGACGAGCCCGCAATTGACAATGCTAAATTCCTTTGTCGTATAAACAACCCTTTATGAAGCTAAGAACACTGTACGCTGCTTACTTAAGAAATACCGTAATGATACGCTATTTGCGTAACGATCGCTCAGCCGTAGGCGAGACGCTCAAGCGTCACGTTCGCTCACGGCCCAGTGATCACAGGACACGTTATTGGTTATGTCTAGGGGAAAGATTCGCTGTAACGTAGCATACGCTAGAGACCACGAGGAGGTCACCAGCGGTGCAGACGCTCACAACACTATACCTTTATGTTAAACCTTATACCGATGAAACACTGAATACCTTAATGTGAGTACAGGGTGTAAGTGCAACCTTGTGGAACCTGACTATCTACAAAGCTGCATGAGCGTCACCGACGCTCAAATGAACACTTATCACTATAGGAAATACACAGATACTGGTTTAGGTTTCCAAGGCCTATTAACTGTATTATGTCTAATATACTTGTAAAAGGGGATAACAGTACATATGATACACTACAATATAACAGAGACTTCCTAACCACAGAACTAAACAATAAATACAAAAAGACAATACTACACTGACCTAAATGCAATACGATACAATACTATAATACTATAAGGTATTTAAGAGAAAAAGAGGAGAGAGAGAGATAGAGAGAGAGAGAGAGAGATTGGCTCGCAGAAAGACAATGCTTATGGAGAGAACTTACGCACAAAGGGTATGATCGCCAGCGCCTCGATATCCAGCTCCCGATTATCAGCAGATAACCGTTGATGAGAGAGTGAGAGCTGGATGTGGTCGGCCTGCCTATTTATGCTCCACACACAATGCAATCTCCTGGTCCTACAATCCCATTGTCCATTGGCCGAAGGAATTCGGCCCTGCATCATAACAAAAGGTCATAGGGTGATTCATACAGGTGGGCTGTGACGATTTCCAACAGCTCAGGTGGGTGGGAAACTGGGTTTCCCGCCGCATACCTGAGTATGTGCAAATCATAGAAATGGACATAAACTTCTTATGTCCATAACTATTCGCACGAGCGATTAATACGCTCCAAACCAACACCGGAATATTGCTAATTAAATACTCTTCCGATGGGTACCAAACACTGCAGTATGATTCCTGTTAAACCCTTCGTACGATGCAAAGAGGGATTCCTCAGCTCTGGGACATTATACTTTAACCAAACTTACAGAAACTATCAAAGGGATCATGATCTATAAACTACATTAATTGTGAACATTTGTAACTAATGAGTCGCACGCTACGATCACATAAACTCTACCGTAAATGCGCATACTGCGCGTGCGAGTGCACGCTATTGCGGGTATGCGCTTCCACGGGAGAGCGTACGCATGCGCAGCACGGACCAGTGTGCGGTGCAAATATGGCAACGTGCATTGAGACATTTTTCTGACTTTGACAGTATATATATATATATATATACACACACACACTCAAAACATTTTTTTTTATTCAAAACATTTTTTTTTACTCAAGTAATAATGGTTTATAATGTAATTGTAAACTGTAAAACATTGAATCAAACATACACACCCTCTCTCAGCTGAAACAGCTCACAGCCAGCCAGAGAAGAAGGCAATGAGGTGCGCACTTTAGTCCCTGCAGTACAGCTCCCTCTGGTAACGGCCGTCCTCCCTGCCCAGCAAAGTCTCCTCCCATTCTCCCTCCCAGCAAGGCATGCGGTGCAGGCGTGCGTATGACGTCACTCGTGACGTACAGCACCCGGCAACAGTTTATAGCTCATCACCATGGTGATAGTAGTACGGACCCGGTCACCGTGGCGCCGCGGCGGTGTACAGGCGGGCCGGTGTGTATATCACCGCTGTCCGGTGATGAAGTCGGCGGGGGTGCGGTGCTGGGGAGGAATAAGTGTGGGTGCAGCCGCAGACGTATCTGTGGATGGGTGTGCGGGTGTGCAGCTCTTTTTGGTGTCACCCCATTGAAGGGTGACACCTGGGTGCGGGCCGCACCCCCCGCACCCCCCTCATGACGCCTCTGAGCTCCGCCCAGCAGTGTGAAAGCTAATGTTAATGCATTTATCTGCTATTAAGGAATGCTGGTACTGATAGTTCTTTTTATGCAAGCTCCGCCCAGCAGTATGAAAGCTAATGTTAATGCATTTATCTGCTATTAAGGAATTCTGGTACTGATAGTTCTTTTATTGCAAGCTCCGCCCAGCAGTGTGAAAGCTAATGTTAATGCATTTATCTGCTATTAAGGAATGCTGGTACTGATAGTTCTTTTTATGCAAGCTCCGCCCAGCAGTGTGAAAGCTAATGTTAATGCATTTGTCTGCTATTAAGGAATGCTGGTACTGATAGTTCTTTTTTATGCAAGCTCCGCCCAGCAGTGTGAAAGCTAATGTTAATGCATTTATCTGCTATTAAGGAATGCTGGTACTGATAGTTCTTTTATTGCAAGTTACCTGCTTACCTGCTACTTGTATTGCTAACGCTGGTTACCTGAGACTGTCGTTTAATAGCCATAACCAGCCTGCTTTAATCGTGCACAAGTTCCTGCTTACCTGCTACCTGTATTGCTGACGCTGGTTACCTGAGACTGTTGTTTAGTAGCCATAACCAGCCTGCTTTAATTGTGCACAAGTTCCTGCTTACCTGCTACCTGTATTGCTAACGCTGGTTACCTGAGATTGTCGTTTAATAGCCATAACCAGCCTGCTTTAATCGTGCACAAGTTCCTGCTTACCTGCTACTTGTATTGCTGACGCTGGTTACCTGAGACTGTCGTTTAATAGCCATAACCAGCCTGCTTTAATCGTGCACAAGTTCCTGCTTACCTGCTATCTGTATTGCTGACGCTGGTTACCTGAGACTGTTGTTTAGTAGCCATAACCAGCCTGCTTTAATTGTGCACAAGTTACCTGCTGACCTGCTACTTGTATTGCTAACGCTGGTTACCTGAGACTGTCGTTTAATAGCCATAACCAGCCGGCTTTAATCGTGCACAAGTTCCTGCTTACCTGCTACCTGTATTGCTGACGCTGGTTACCTGAGACTGTTGTTTAGTAGCCATAACCAGCCTGCTTTAATTGTGCACAAGTTCCTGCTTACCTGCTACCTGTATTGCTAACGCTGGTTACCTGAGACTGTCGTTTAATAGCCATAACCAGCCTGCTTTAATCGTGCACAAGTTCCTGCTTACCTGCTACTTGTATTGCTAACGCTGGTTACCTGAGACTGTCGTTTAATAGCCATAACCAGCCTGCTTTAATCGTGCACAAGTTCCTGCTTACCTGCTACCTGTATTGCTGACGCTGGTTACCTGAGACTGTTGTTTAGTAGCCATAACCAGCCTGCTTTAATTGTGCACAAGTTACCTGCTTACCTGCTACTTGTATTGCTAACGCTGGTTACCTGAGACTGTCGTTTAATAGCCATAACCAGCCTGCTTTAATCGTGCACAAGTTCCTGCTTACCTGCTACCTGTATTGCTGACGCTGGTTACCTGAGACTGTTGTTTAGTAGCCATAACCAGCCTGCTTTAATTGTGCACAAGTTACCTGCTGACCTGCTACTTGTATTGCTAACGCTGGTTACCTGAGACTGTCGTTTAATAGCCATAACCAGCCTGCTTTAATCGTGCACAAGTTCCTGCTTACCTGCTACCTGTATTGCTGACGCTGGTTACCTGAGACTGTTGTTTAGTAGCCATAACCAGCCTGCTTTAATTGTGCACAAGTTACCTGCTTACCTGCTACTTGTATTGCTAACGCTGGTTACCTGAGACTGTCGTTTAATAGCCATAACCAGCCTGCTTTAATCGTGCACAAGTTCCTGCTTACCTGCTACCTGTATTGCTGACGCTGGTTACCTGAGACTATTATTTAGAAGCCATAACCAGCCTGCTTCAATTGTGCACCAGTTACTTGCTTACCTGCTACCTGTATTGCTAACGCTGGTTACTTGAGACTGTTATTTAGAAGCCATAACCAGCCTGCTTCAATTGTGCGCCAGTTTCCTGTTTACCTGCCTCTTGTAAATTTTGTTAGGATAATAAAATGGAGTTGGATACTATATTATGTTTGTGTTGTCATTGTGTCTGAGAGGTAAAGCAGGTCTGCCGCTCTGATCACCCGAACCTGATTCACACTAGCACCCCACAATTTAGTTCAAGTTTTCGGCACCGTAAGTGTCATGTGTTTGTTTGTGGGTGGACATTACATATGTATAAAGAAGAAAGAAAAAAAAACCACGGGTAGGTGGTATACAATTATGGATGGACTGCCGAGTGCCGACACAGAGGTAGCTACAGCCGTGAACTACCGTACTGTGTCTGCTGCGACTGGATGATAAATAATGATATAAAAAATATATATATATCACTACTGCAGCCGGACAGGTATATATTATATAATGACGGACCTGCTGGACACTGTCTGTCAGCAGAATGAGTTTTTTATAGAATAAAAAAAAAAACACCACACAAGTCACACGACGAGTGTTTAACTTTTTCAGGCAATCACAATATAGTATACTACTAACTATACTGGTGGTCAGTGTGGTCAGGTCACTGGTCAGTCACACTGGCAGTGGCACTCCTGCAGCAAAAGTGTGCACTGTTTAATTTTAATAATATGTACTCCTGGCTCCTGCTATAACCTATAACTGGCACTGCTCCCCAGTCTCCCCCACAATTATAAGCTGTGTGAGCACAGTCAGATATATACATAGATGATGCAGCACACTGGGCTGAGCAGTGCACACAGATATGGTATGTGACTGAGTCACTGTGTATCGTTTTTTTCAGGCAGAGAACGGATTATATTAAATAAAACTGCACTGTCTGGTGGTCACTGTGGTCAGTCACTACTAAACTCTGCACTCTCTACAGTACTCCTAAGCTCCAGTAAATCAAGTGTCTCTGTCTCAAATCAATCTCACTCTCTCTCTTCTAATCTAAACGGAGAGGACGCCAGCCACGTCCTCTCCCTATCAATCTCAATGCACGTGTGAAAATGGCGGCGACGCGCGGCTCCTTATATAGAATCCGAGTCTCGCGAGAATCCGACAGCGTCATGATGACGTTCGGGCGCGCTCGGGTTAACCGAGCAAGGCGGGAAGATCCGAGTCGCTCGGACCCGTGAAAAAAAACATGAAGTTCGGGCGGGTTCGGATTCCGAGGAACCGAACCCGCTCATCTCTAACACACACAGGAGTATATTTACTAAGGTGGGGGTCTTTTAGATCTGGGGATGTTGCTCATAGCAACCAATCATATTCTACTTAACATTTATCTAGCTGCTTCGAGAAGATAATAGATAGAATCTGATTGCATGCTATAGGCAACATTATCAGTTCTAAAAGACTCCCACCTTAGTAAATTTACCAGAAAGAGACAGCGAGAGAGAGAGAGAGAGGAGACACAGAGAGAGAGAAGGGGCAGAGACGGAGGGGGTCATTCCGAGTTGATCGCATGTAGCAACTTTTGGGGGAGTGTATTTCTGCGAACCCTTGTGCAGCTCTGCTATGCAAAAAAGTTTCCTGTAAAAGAAGACCAGGGTAAGAGTTACTTACCCAGGGGATCATTCCGACCCAATCGCACGCTGCGCTTCTGTGTGATCGGGTCGAAACTGCGCATGTGCGGCGGCCACATTGCGCAGGCGCGTTGTTGCCCGGTGACGGCTATCGCCAGGCAGCGATGCCGCTACTGAAGAAAGCGGTCACAGCGGCAACCGCAAAAAGATTGACAGGAGGAAGGCAGATCCGGGCGGCAACTCGCAATTTTCGTGGGAGTGGTGAGTCCAATGCAGGCGTGTCCAGGCGTTTGGAGGACGGATGTCTGACGTCAATTCCAGGACCTGCATCGCTGGATCGATCGCACAGGGTAAGTAACTCTTACCCTGGTCTTCTTTTACAGGAAACTTTTTGTGCATAGCAGGGTTGCACAAGCATTCGCAGCCCTGCTATGCAGAAATACACTCCCCCATAGGCGGCGTCTAGTTGATTGCACGGTCAGCAAAAAGTTGCTACGTGCGATCATCTCGGAATGACCCCCATTGTGCACAATCTGGTGTACTCCAGCCTGTATTTGCTCAACTGGAGCTTCTGTTTGTATCCTGTGTTATTACCCATGTCCTGTCACTCTGGTCCCACAGTATGTCTGTTTGTGTCACTAGGAGCGTCTATTCCACTGTGTTACATATGTATTGTCTGTGTTGCTACTAGCGACTCCTTCGCTACCGGAGCTTGTCTGTCCATCTGCTTGTTACCGGTGCTGTGTCGCTATTGGTGATCGCTTCCATATACCAGCCCAGCCTCCTGTACCTCTGCCCACCAGTGCCAGTTCTGCTCCGCAGTGCGGTCCAGTAGTTCGTTCGTTGGTATTGGCATTGCTAGCAATCCGGTCCTGTCCCTTGTCTGCCCGTTTAGTATTGTATTGTATTTAGACGCTACCAGGGACTGCACCACTGACATCCCGGCCATTGCAGTTCAGTACCCAGTGCTAGATAACTTCATCTCCGGCGCTGTGGCGCTAGTGTGTACCATCTACCACAGTGGTTCTGTGCTAGTCGTACACAGTAGTGTGCTTTAGTGTCTTGTGTGTCTGTTTCTTCCTTCTGTGTCCCAGTCTGACTCCAGTTCCGTACTTGCCTTGCCTAGCCTCCCACAGCAGCATTGTCTATCATAAAAACCTGGGGGCATCTGAGTACTGGGCGGACCTAATCCTCCTGGGAAAGTTGGCTGCTATAGGCGAAGTCTTTGGCTGCAGGAGGCTAAAGGACTGCTGGGCAACAGCAACAGTGCCACCTAGTACCACCCTGGTGACACCCCTAACAGAAAGAAAGGCAGAAGAAAGGAGGACAGAGAGAGGGGGAGGGGCTGGAGGGGTGACAGAGATAGAGAGAGAAGGGGGCACAGAGAGAAAGAGAAAGGGGAGACATGGAGAGAGAGAAGGGGAGACAGAGAGAGCGAGAGAGAGAAGGGGAAGACAGAGAGAGAGAGAGAGAGAAGGGGAGACACAGAGAGGGAGGTGACAGTGGGAGAGAGAAATGGGGATAGAGAGGAGAGAGAGAAGAGGGGAAACAGAGAGGAGGGGCACAGAGAGATAGAGAGAGAGGAGAGACATGAGAGAGAGAGACACACACACACACACACACACACACACACACACACACGGGTACATTTACTAAGGTAGGATTCTTTTAGATCTGGTGATGTTGCTCATAGCAACCAATCAGATTCTACTTAACATTTATCTAGCTGCTTCTAAAAGATAATAGAATCTGATTGTTTGCTATAGGCAACATCACCAATTCTAAAAGATTCCCACCTTAGTAAAATTACACCCAGAGAGAGAGAGAAAGAGAGAGAGTAAAGGGGGAGACACAGAGAGAAAGAGAGAGAAGGGGAAGAAACCGAGAGAGAGAGAGGGTGGAGACACAGGAAGAGGTAGGTGAGAGAGGTGAGAGGGAGAGGGGGAGAGAAGGAGAGAGTGAGAGAGAAGAGAGAAAGTGTGAGGGAACAGCGAGAGAAAGGGGAGAGAGAATGGTGAGTCAGAGGGAGAGAGAGAGAAGGGGGAGACAAAGAGAGAGAGAGAGAGAGGGAGAAGGGGGGAGACACAGAGGCGTTGTTGAATAGTACCAGGAGGTTCTGACAGCCAGGGACTGTGCATACAAAAAAATAAAGTTGTTTTTTTCAGTAAGACCGTGAGTGCTGCTAGGAGTTTAATAACCGGCGCATGCGCACAATCCAAGAGAGAGGGAGAAGGGGGGAGACACAGAGGGGTTGATTCAATTCAAAGCAAATTGAATAGTGCCGGGAGGTTCTGACAGCCAGGGACTGTGCATACAAAAAAATAAAGTTTTTTTTCCCAATAAGACCGCGGGTGCTGCTGGGGGTTTAATGACTTGCGCATGTGCACAATCCATGTAGAACAGCCGAAGGGGGAGAGTGTACATCGCAAGACAGGTACTTTAACACTCACCCTCTTCTGCAAAGTGGACTTACATACACTTTGCCGTTACAGGGGCCTGCTTCGCTGTGCTAAATGGTCGGAACAGGTCCTGTCACATAATGGCAAAATTAGCAATAATAAAACATCTACCCCTTTATCTCTGTCCACTTTATCTCTCTCCAAGTCTGAGGGCCTGATTCATGTTTGTAAGTAAAGCAAATTATCAAACAACTGGGCAAACTATCCAATTAACAAGCAAAACCATCCTGCACTGCAGGTGAGGCAAATGTAACATGTGCAGAGAGATTTAGATTTGGGTGGGTTTTATTTTTTCTGTGTGTGGTAAATACTGCCTGCTTTATTTTTAAACTGCAATTTAGATTTCAGTTTGAACACACCCCACCCAAATCTAACTCTCTCTGCACATGTTATATCTGCCCCTCCTGCAGTGCAACATGGTTTTACCCAACTGCTTACTTTTTTGGTTTGCTAACAAACCTGAATAAGGACCTTCGGACTGTGTGAGCCTCTTAAATCCCCCAAGGTACTGTTCTTGGTCCGCTCCTTTTCTCTCTCTATACGTCCTCTTTAGGTGAGCGCATTAGCTCTTTAAACTTCCAATATCATCTCCATGCTGATGATACTCAAATCTATCTTTCCTCCTCTGACCTCTCCTTGCTTTACTTACAAACATGAATCAGGCCTATTGTACATAGAACCCTGTGTGTTGTGCTTTAAAAGCACACAAGAAAGGATTGCAGGAGTTAATTGGATGGCATCGGTTAAATGAACAAAGCCTTTTTCACAAACATAAATTATACAGATGTTTGTAAATGTATGAGACTCAGACAAGTTTTATGCTTGATTCACAAGAAGAACAGATGTCTTATCTGCACTAATAGTACTGCCAAGTGTCTGTTGTATGTGGGAAGCGAACACTCAGATCAATTGTTCTGCATATATTTTTCATTTTCTGTAAAGCTGTTTCTTTGAATTTGCTGTGTAAGCTTTATGATATAATGTGCACATCGTCTTTAGTTTTCAATGTTGTATTAAGCTGAATCATACAAGTCAGCATTTCTTTGTAAAGACATAAAACCCCTGCTATTTAGAGTCATGGGGAGCTACCTAAACAGACTATAGCTATGCCAGATTGCTTTCTAATTAATTCAATAGTACTCTGATTCAAATCAAATGAACATTTTATCGTCATCATTCACATCTTAAAATGGCTATTTTCCACTACGGTAGTGTAGGATGAGCTGCCTTGTCCTACATTTCCTTGAAGTAATGTACCCACTGACATAAGGGCCTGATTCTGAGGTGGGAGTAAGAAAGAGCAAGTAATGCTGGGTACACACTAGAAAGGTACATCGGGGCTAACTCAGGTTTGTTAGCAACCCAAAAAAGCACACTAATGGGCAAAACCATGTTGCACTGCAGGTGGGGCAGATCTAACATGTGCAGAGAGCGTTAGATTTGGGTGGGGTGTATTCAAACAGAAACCTAAACTGCAGTGTAAAAATAAAGCAGCCAATATTATTATTTACCATGCACAGAAACAATATAACCCATCCAAATCTCTCTCTCTCTGCACGTTACATCTGCCCCACCTGCAGTGCAGCATGGTTCTTCCCATTAGTGTGCTTTTTAGTTTGCTAACAAACCTATTTTATCTAACTAAATGTTGTTGTTTTATAGTGTGCGTTTTTATTGACAGGTGGGGTACAAGCCTCAGTGGACCCAGGGTGCAAGAGGGCTTACTAGTCCTGGTGGGTGTTCAGTAGGTATTACCGGTGGACGGAAGGGATGCTAGCTATCCATATCCTGACAGGAGAATCCTGGCTGCCAGAATGCCGGCAGCGGAGCGAGTCCCCTTGCGGAATCGCCACAGTATCTATTCCCACTCTATGGGTGTTGTGGACACACATGAGTGGGAATAGCCCTGGTGTGCCGGGTTTCCAGCGGGCTTCATTGTCGGCTGGTGGGATTTTGGCATCTGTATCCTGGACCCTGGGATCCCAACCGCCGGCAAATTGACTGCATCTCCATTGTAATGCTATAAGTGCCACAATGGTCTGGCAGCCAGGGGTGTGCTAGCACTTGTTATTCAATAAGCTCAGCACACCCATACACTTTAGGTAGGACTGGGTTCTCTGGGGCCTGTAATTCATCAGGTGTGTGGGAAGATCCCTATTGCAGTCAGCATGGGGATAGTTGTTACTAGGGACTGCGGTTGCATTTTTCATGCGGGCCTGATTCCCCTGGGTAATTCATACCCATAATGCACATGCTAAGGCTAGAGGATATTTTGGCAAAGGACAATACTTTGCGCGTTCCCCTTCTATTGTGTCCTCAACCCAGTGGCAGCTTCTTCAGGGAGTCCAACCTCGCTATTGGCTACACCTGATATTGCTACTACCAACCCAGGCTCTGAGCACTGGATGAGGAGATGGGGTGTGTGGGGAGGCATGTGGGTTTGTGGGGGGGTTTAATCTCCAGGGAATAAACAGTTATCATTAATATGATGTGGCCAATCTGCACCTGCCCCTTTTTCATTTCACTAGCACACTAGTCCGAGGAACTTCTATTCTTTTGCTAATTTTCTGGCGGGTTTTTGACAATTATGTAACTATCAGCAATTTATTAAGTAGAATATATTTAGCATAAAAAACACACTATATTGTCCATATACGGGTCATGTAAATTATTGTGGCTTCAGTTACTTTTACCTTTGGTGATGCTCAGTAACATCTTTCAGAAGAGATTTTCTTATTTTACCTAAATGTGCATCATGCAATTGTATCATCTGTAATGTCTCGGGCTGCATGCCCTCGCACATATTCTGTAACTTATAGAAGAAATACAGTCACTTTTGTTTTTTATTGAAGCTAAAATTACAAATAAATAAGATGCATTGACCATTAAAGAGTTCATTCAAAAAGAACACACATCCAAAACCAATATAGCAAATGTCTCATGGTATACTTCTGGGTAAAAATTATAATAATGATTTTGGTCACTTGGCTTTTGGGAACATAACCTTTTTTGTGTAACCCTTTTATTGGTAAAGAATGTAACGTACGTTTAAGGCAACTACGGCACAGGTACACTTAGATACTTATGTAAAAAGAAACATTTTACAGAGTGCAAGTTTCAGAGATCTCTCAGAGTGCATTTCCTAGGCGTTTGACTCCTTTGCAGCAGGAAGGCCAATCAGAATACACTTCAGTGAGTCCATTTAGCTTCATAATATGGGCACAATGAAAGGGATTATAAAATACAACAAATGCACGTACTCTTTAATATAGTTACAGGAACAATTCACTTCAAAATTAATATATTAACAATTAACATTAAGACGTTTAAAAAATAAAATAGGAAAAAAATAGAATTGCACAATTTTCCCCAGGAAACACTGTCTGTACAAAACATAAAAAGGTGTTTTATGCCCAACTGGGAGATAAAATGGTGCAATGTTCCATATATGGTTTCCTGCTGTCAGAATGTCAATGTAAGGCAGGACTTAACTGTATAATAGGGTAATCTGTGACATAATTAGCCAACAATGTAGCATGTGTGACCTCATCCTGCACAATTAAAGTACAATTAGATGTAAGTGCGCATGACATGGTACGGTACCTGTGACTGTATACATATGCTTAATGGAGCCATAGACGTGACTACCATCCCCATCAGCAGGTGTGCACAGTCATTGGCCAATTACAGTAGAAGACCCTGGACAGGGGCAACCTCGGTGGGCCTCACTGCCTGGTGCCCCACCCCTTCCTCTAGGGATCAGGTTCCAGACTATGTACTTGAATTATACATACGCTACTTTATACTGCACAGGACTATTGTGTATTCTCTACAGTGCATTGCATTGCTGTTAATCTTGTACATTACTATGCACTATCAGTATTTACTACATATAAAATGTTTACTCAAGCCCCTGTGGAGGCTGGCCACATCCCTAATTATGAGCCCCGCTTAGTGATCACAGCTCTGCACCTGCAGTGATTGGTTCTGCTCCAAAGAGTGTGGGGGAACCTTCTAAATAGTGGATAAGAGCAGAAGTTGTCAATAAAATAAGCAGATGCTGATTTGTTGTTATTGAAAGTACTTGATGCTAGCTAGAAGCTCATTGGTTGCTATGACCAGGTGGGTATGCGTGACTGCTGGCAGGATCCCAACATTTAGATGCCCAGCAGGTAGGGGGAGGGGGCGAGCGCAACAAAGAACCTTGCAGACTCAATGGCGGGCTGTGCTCACCACAGGTTTTATTCCCACTCTATGGGTGTCATGGAGACCGTCATGGAGACCCACGAGTGGGGATAGTCCCTGTTGGTCGGCACGTCAACTGTTGGGATAGAGTCACCAGTTCTTTAAGAACTGCTGCATGGCACGTTAAGCTATAGGTGTCTATTTACTAAGCCTTGAATGGCGATAAAGAGGACAGAGGATAAGGTACCAGCCAATCAGCTCCTAACTGTTATTTTTCAAACCCAGCCTGTGACATGGCAGTAAGGAGCTGATTGGCTGGTACTTTATCTCCGTCCTCTTTATCTCCATTCAAGGCTTAGTAAATAGACACCTATAGCTTAACGTGCCATGCAGCAGTTCTTAAAGAGCTGGTGACTCTCATAGCAACGAGCTGGTAACAGAACTGGACCAAATCATTGCTGGCATCCTCCTTGCTTGTAGTGATTGGTTACTCAAAGACAAATAAAGTTTACACTAGAAATCATGGTAGGAAAGAAGACCCTGCTGTGATAACACACACTGTATTACCATTGAGAGTTGGCACCAGAACCTCACGACTTTCACGACCTCAAGGATTTTCCCCTAGGCTTCAGTATCCCAGGTTCAGGTTAGGACTATTAATTTATTATATGCTACACATTAAGTACAGTATATTCATTTTGCTGACACTTACTGCTGCACTACCACGTACACAAGAGTTTAGCAATGTTCTTCTCCCATTAAGTGGAACCTAGAAGCCTGCTACATGCAGCCATTTTTTCCAGCCACCATTTTACAAAAATAGCAAATCAGTGTAGCTCAGTCACCAAATGTAAATGGGATGTGTAAGCCGGAGACACGCGAACAAGATTTATTAAGAGACTGTAGTCCTCGTCTGTGGCTGTAATGGAGGGGCCTTGTGGTAAATGGCTGCTGCAAGAGGACGGGGGTGTTATTCTAATTTTATGCAGGTGGCAATTCAGCTATAAGAGGCACGGAGTCACATTTTGGGTCACAACCTGCAAGCTAAGAACCCACATTTTAAAACAATGCATAATAAATATATTATTAGTGGCCTTTTACAGTGATCCAACCAATAGGTATAACCAATAATGTATTATTCTAAGGGCATAAATATATCATAAAATAACCACCACTTGTAAAAAAAAATGAAAGTGTGATTATTATATGTTAATTTTAAGGAAAAATATGGGAAATGGAGTATGATCTGTTGCACTATTTGCCATCAAATGGTACTTTAGAACTGCATTATAATAGTATTGCATCCTCTAGAAAAAGCCTTTTTCTTTATTGAATATGGCCCATCTATCCACCATGTGTTGACATAAATGATCTATTTGTGCTATCAATGCATGACAAGCTCTTTAGCACTGAGATGTGGCTTAGCTATGCTGAGAGCGAATGCTGTGACCACACCACTGGAAGGACAAGATAATGCATTGTAGACACATTTCCTTTTACTGACTGTCATTAATTCCATCCTCTGTGAGTGGAAGGGCTCTTGCTCAGCTCGTATATCCTAGTGATTATTGGGTTTAGAGACCATCACTATTTGCTGTTCTCATTATACTGAGAAATAGCCCAGTTCCCTACAAGTTTATTTAGGCTTATGTAGAAGTAGCCAACATTTATACAATTATCTTGGCTATTAACTTTGTTACATGACTCCTGTGGGCTTGTGTCATACATACAAGCATGCATGGGATATGTAATGTAGCTGTAGTTACACTAATGAAGGGGAACTGACCACCAAATAGAAATTGGACTCGTGTATTTTCCAGGTGCCACTACAGCCATTATTCTTATCTTTGTAGGGATGAGTAAGGCAACAAATGATCATGCAGATGAATCCTCATATACATGGGAACAGCAACCTTATCACCAACACAAAAGGTAAGATGTATCAAACAGAGAGAGAAAAAGAAGAAGTTGCCCATGACAACCAATCAGCTGCTGTCATTTTATAAACTGTGCTAGATGAATGATCGCTAGAAACTGGTTGCTATGGGCAACTTCCCCACTTTCTCTCTTGAAATGTTGATACATCTCCCCTGAATGCTTCAACTATTAGGGTGGTGTCACATGTGTGCTTTAGAATGGTAGTGCTCAGAGCTGGAGTGAAACGTGTCTGTGTGATAGTACTGATGAAGTGTAACTAGAACTATTTGCATATGTCATATATGAAAGAATAGAACTATTACTTTCCCATAACTGCACCTAGTTCTGTTTATTCAGCAAATAATTTATTAAACGTGGTCACTGACTTGGATCAATAAAGAAACTGTCCTTTTATCTACTAATTAGGATTACAGGGATTTTCTTGAATATGCTTTCAAAATAGAGCATTTCCTTTACTTAGAGCAGAGGTTCTCAAACTCGGTCCTCGGGGGCACACACAGTGCATGTTTTGCAGGTTTCCTCACAGAATCGCAAGTGAAATAATTAGCTCCACATGTGGACCTTTTAAAATGTGTCAGTGAGTAATTAATACACCTGTGCACCTGCTGGGTTACCTGCAAAACATACACTGTGTGTGCCCCCGAGGACCGAGTTTGAGAACCTCTGACTTAGAGACTTGTGTTTCCTGCTCTTTTTGGGGGGAGATGTATCAAATCTTCTAAAGAGGACAGGTGTAGTAGTTGCCCATAGCAACCAGTCAGATTTTAGCTATAATTTATCTAGTACATTCTATAAAATGGTAGGTAGAATCAGTGTGGGCAACTTCTACATCTGTCTTTAGAAGGTTTGATAAATCTCCCCCTTTTTTGTGAGGAATTGATACAGCAACCCAGTTGCTAGAAAATAAGTCTAAAAATACTTCTTTCTAAATTCACAAAATGTATTAATACATTTAAAATTAGGTTTTAATTTTGTTCCACTTTAAGGTTTATTTTTTTTATTATTATTATTATTATTTGTATACCTCCCAGCTTTTCATTACTCCTAATTGGACATGCACGCAGGAAGAGGTGTGGTCATTATCACAACATGCCATGCCTCTAACTTCTTTCTTATAGACACTCCTTCAATTCCACTTGCAATTGACACTTATACCTGCGACATTGAGTGGGTAACCATCAGCTACACATCTCATTCTATGTGTCTCATAATTCTCCTGATTCTAAACCAAAGTCCTGATCTGCAGGACAAATTGGGAGGTTTTAATAGGACTTACACAGGCTTTAAAGATCTCGTTAAATAGTTTCAGAAGAATAATGTGTAAATGTTTGCTTATAGCATAATGGTTAGTCATTTGCAGATTAAACATACTTTCGGCCTATCACTTCACTAGAATCCAGTCACTGATACAAGAGGCCCTAGCCATACCTCATTGATGTCATTGCTTCATGAAAACCTGTAGAGTCCACAAAAATGTTAAACACATAAATAAAAAATAAAGGTTTAAGGGTATGCCAGCCAATCTCCTTCCCTTGCAGAACTAAACAAACACCATGAAAATGAATGACATTCGAGCTACCGATACTTTAAGATGATCACTTTGTGTGGAAGTGTTTGTTGATTTTCTTAATAAAATTATCAAAACTAAACTCTTTATAAAATTCCAATAGAAATAATTAGCTCAGCTCAGTCATGTGACCGGTCTTTTGTCCATCTACAGTAAGTCTGTGAGTTCTCAGTGCAATCTGCAAAAGTGCAAAGGAGATAAAATGGCACCAGGAAACCTACTGGCTTCAACATAAAATGGCGCAATACTGCCAGAGAATAGCTACAGTAGCCTGGACTACTCTTTCAAAGGTGTTTGCTCATTTGTATGACCAATGTCATATCACAGATCTCTTCATGATCACCGAGCGGTAGACATGAACTGCATGCATAAGTTCCAAGTCAAATCTTTGCAGAGCAGACAGGGGATGATCCAAACGAAAAAGAAAAAGTACAACAAAAACAGTCACCGTGGTAAGAGAAGGAAAAGTTAATGGGTTACTTAGCACTTTTAAAATAATAATTTCCCAGGGTTTTAAGTCAGTGATCTGATGTCTTTGTTATACCTGCTGTTCAGAATGCTTTAAAAATAGGGAAAGGAACTCACTGTCGTTAAACTTCATGTTTCAACTGATGAGATCAAATTAAAATAAGATGTTTGCCATAGAATAGACTCAGCAAAAAGTTTCTGGGAGCCACAGCAGTTTTGGAATGGATCTTCATTTACATAGATGGGACAGATTGCACTACACTGCTACAGCAGTTCTTGGGATTCTTCAGCACCAGGCAACTAATTAGGAGTTGTTTTAGTTGTCCTTTTCATATCTCTAGTAACCCACCCTGCCCTGGACTACTTGAGGCTCTATCTTGGCTAGCACCAACAGGAGATCCCTCTGTTGCCCCTGGTCCTTCTTCTTCAGGGCCCTCTACAACTACTCCTTCACCATCTCCTTGAACGCCACCTTCCTTTGCTACATTTTGTTCGACATGACTGCGCTGGTGCTTGCTCAGGTGATCGCTACGCGTGAATCTTTTAGCACAGAGGGGGCATGTGAATTTCTTCTCACGTGTGTGGGTACGTACATGGCGTTCAAGCTCATCACTACGTGTGAAACGTTTGCCACAAAAGAGCCAGTTGCAGACGAACGGCCTTTCTCCTGTGTGCCATCGAAGATGAGCTTTGAGGTGCGATGCTTTACCATACACCTTACCACAGCCTGGAATGTGGCAGCTGTGCACCGGCTTCCTCTTCAGGCTTGCTGCAGATGCACCTAATCTCTCCAGCTCCTGACAGTTTGGGCAGTCGCATGAAGGACGTCCATTATTTCCATAAGATGATGCTCTTTGGGGCTTTAGTGGCCCTGGTGCCTCAAGCAAGGGGTTAGCAGTCAGAAGCTTTGGCTTGTACATGTCAGGACCCAAGGAGTGCTGAGAGGGTGACAGCAAATGGGCAGTCGGAGAGGGGCTTGAGGAGGGCGATATGGATGGAAAACCCACAGAGGGGTAGTTTGCTGATGTCAGAGTGGTGTATTCAGTGCTATACTGGTTACTCATACCTCCTGGACTTGATACAGGTGGCATAGATGCAGTCAGGCCTTCTGGTTGCGATTGGTTGCCAAGCCAGTTACTATTTGGATGCATGTCCCACCATGATCCTCCTGTGCCAGGGGGTGAACCAGATATTGATGGGTGGTGGATTCCAGTTTTGTACCATGAACTATAAGGATGTCCTACATCTAAAGAAGTATAGACTCCTGGAACACAATCGGCTGACGAGAGACTCTTAGGTTCTTGACATCCTGAGGAAGTGGGGAAAGAATGAGTGAAGGAACCATATTCACTCCCATAAGTTGAAGGAGCAGGTGGTGTCCCACATGGTGTCAATAAATTTCCTCCCAAATATGTAGAGGAGTATCCATCCCCCATCAATTTAGTGGCACTGAAATCATTATTTAGGTTGTAGGTCTTTTTTACTCCTGATTTTAAGGACGATGGAGAATCCCTAATAGGACTTGACCCCCCAAACTTGTTGCAGGCAGCAGTTAGCATTGCTAAAGGACTGGAAACATACCGGGCTTCTTCCTAAAATAGAAGACGACATTAATTAATATTACTCTAGTCATACTATGAGAAAGTAACAAGTACACAAATGCAAAGCCTAAATAATGCTAGGCTATATCCATAAATTATCAGAATAAAGTGCACCAGTCTGGTCTGTAGCAAACAGTAACTTGGTAAATGAACTTCAGTAAATGATCACACAAAGGAACTAATGCATAGCTGAACGCAAGCCAGCCACAATTACAATAGCATTACAGTCAAATGGAAAAATGTAGATGATATTTGCCTGCACGTTGTGTTGTCTGCATCTATGTGACCAGGCTGTGCCTCTCCATATGCTAGGTTAAATAGCCATCATTATATGTGCGCACTTATCCCTATCCTTTCTGCAAGAGACCCATCTGAAAACAGGCATCATTATCCTTATGCCCAAATCAACGCAGTTGTCAAGTCCGTCGGCATGACCGTACTAAACCTAGCTTGCATGCACGCACAGTTATGCCCCTTCAGTTGCAAGTGAGACGTAAGCTAAGTACGACTCTGAATCACCTGTAAGTATGAACATGTATACGAAGTAAGCGCAGTGCGAAAACATACAAGGGCTGCCTGCAAAACGGATATGCATTTAACTCTGCATCATCCCCTATTTTGTAGAGTCCTTTAAAAAAAATTTTTTAATTTTGCCTTCAAAAATCCAACGTATGGATTTCAGAATTGCAGTTTGTATTAAAAAACATTAACCTTGCACAGCAGGCTGACAGTTACCCATTCTCTTGTCTACTGCACAGAGAAACAAACAAAAAAAAAACACGGACGCTATGAAAGTTATTTTGCTTGGCTGAACTCACTGCTGAACAGAAAAATAAAATAACCATACAGTTTGTTTTACAGTTTCCTTAACATGGTTACGTTTCCTTATTTTACAATGTTTTATTTATGTTTTATACAAAATTATTGCATCTTAATTCTGTGACATAGCATAGACTACAATGGGGGTAGGGATGGCAGAGTCAACAGATATACAAGTAACTGTACAACAAAAACTGCACCATGGCAACCAGCAATGTTGTCACTGTGCACAGTTCCTAAAACTAAAGCAATTTCCTGAATGGTTGCAATGTATAGGTTGTTAGGTGTGTCTGTCAACTATATGGCCACTGTATCTGGATACACATTATAAGATTATCTGTCCAATCTGACTGGTTGGAAAAAAAATCTGCAAATGTCTGGAAGCAAATGACAGTCATCCATTTGCTCCCAGAATCCAGAAAACAGACAAAGATGGTTGTTCAGATAAATTGGTTAAATCAAAACAGATTCAACCAATTTGTCTGAATAACCATTTCTGTCTGTTTTCCAGTGTTTGGGAGCAAATGGTCAGTTGTCATCTGCTCCCAGGAATTACCAGATTTTTGTTATAACCAGACAATCTGGACACATCTTATAGTGTGTATCCTGCTCTAAACTGGATACACACTATAAGATTATCTGTCCAATCTTTCTGGTTAGAACACAAATCTGGTAATGTATGGGAGCAAATGATAATTGACCATTTGTTCCCAAACACTGGAAAACAGACAAAATTGACATTCACTCATATTGGTTAAATCCATTTGATTAAACAAATTTTCCGGCTTTTGGGAGCAAATGGTTGATTGTTATTTGCTCCCATACATTACCAGATTTTTGCTCCAACCAGAAATATTGGACAGATAATATTAGTGTGTATCCAGCTTAAGTCTACAGTAGGATTGTGTCAACAGTCTGGTCTGGAGTTGGCTCCCCGAAGGATTAGACAAGTGTGTACCCAGCTTTAGGAGTGTATATGCAGGGCCGGTGGTAGGGTGTTCGGCGCCCCCCTCCAAAACTATAAATTTGCGCCCTTTCATATTTTACAGAGGAACAGCGTGCTGCAAACAAGGGGTGTGGTCTCACAAGGAAAGGGCGTAACCACACAATAGTACCCCCATTTCAAATTACGCCACACAGCAGCACAATTTTATTCACATTACCCTGCACCTAGTACTGCTGTTTATTAGAGATGAGCGCCTGAAATTTTTCGGGTTTTGTGTTTTGGTTTTGGGTTCGGTTCCGCGGCCGTGTTTTGGGTTCGAACGCGTTTTGGCAAAACCTCACCGAATTTTTTTTGTCGGATTCGGGTGTGTTTTGGATTCGGGTGTTTTTTTCAAAAAACACTAAAAAACAGCTTAAATCATAGAATTTGGGGGTCATTTTGATCCCAAAGTATTATTAACCTCAAAAACCATAATTTACACTCATTTTCAGTCTATTCTGAATACCTCACACCTCACAATATTATTTTTAGTCCTAAAATTTGCACCGAGGTCGCTGTGTGAGTAAGATAAGCGACCCTAGTGGCCGACACAAACACCAGGCCCATCTAGGAGTGGCACTGCAGTGTCACGCAGGATGTCCCTTCCAAAAAACCCTCCCCAAACAGCACATGACGCAAAGAAAAAAAGAGGCGCAATGAGGTAGCTGTGTGAGTAAGATTAGCGACCCTAGTGGCCGACACAAACACCGGGCCCATCTAGGAGTGGCACTGCAGTGTCACGCAGGATGGCCCTTCCAAAAAACCCTCCCCAAACAGCACATGACGCAAAGAAAAAAAGAGGCGCAATGAGGTAGCTGTGTGAGTAAGATTAGCGACCCTAGTGGCCGACACAAACACCGGGCCCATCTAGGAGTGGCACTGCAGTGTCACGCAGGATGGCCCTTCCAAAAAACCCTCCCCAAACAGCACATGACGCAAAGAAAAAAAGAGGCGCAATGAGGTAGCTGTGTGAGTAAGATTAGCGACCCTAGTGGCCGACACAAACACCGGGCCCATCTAGGAGTGGCACTGCAGTGTCACGCAGGATGTCCCTTCCAAAAAACCCTCCCCAAACAGCACATGACGCAAAGAAAAAAAGAGGCGCAATGAGGTAGCTGACTGTGTGAGTAAGATTAGCGACCCTAGTGGCCGACACAAACACCGGGCCCATTTAGGAGTGGCACTGCAGTGTCACGCAGGATGTCCCTTCCAAAAAACCCTCCCCAATCAGCACATGATGCAAAGAAAAAGAAAAGAAAAAAGAGGTGCAAGATGGAATTGTCCTTGGGCCCTCCCACCCACCCTTATGTTGTATAAACAAAACAGGACATGCACACTTTAACCAACCCATCATTTCAGTGACAGGGTCTGCCACACGACTGTGACTGATATGACGGGTTGGTTTGGACCCCCCCCAAAAAAGAAGCAATTAATCTCTCCTTGCACAAACTGGCTCTACAGAGGCAAGATGTCCACCTCATCATCACCCTCCGATATATCACCGTGTACATCCCCCTCCTCACAGATTATCAATTCGTCCCCACTGGAATCCACCATCTCAGCTCCCTGTGTACTTTGTGGAGGCAATTGCTGCTGGTCAATGTCTCCGCGGAGGAATTGATTATAATTCATTTTAATGAACATCATCTTCTCCACATTTTCTGGATGTAACCTCGTACGCCGATTGCTGACAAGGTGAGCGGCGGCACTAAACACTCTTTCGGAGTACACACTTGTGGGAGGGCAACTTAGGTAGAATAAAGCCAGTTTGTGCAAGGGCCTCCAAATTGCCTCTTTTTCCTGCCAGTATAAGTACGGACTGTGTGACGTGCCTACTTGGATGCGGTCACTCATATAATCCTCCACCATTCTATCAATGTTGAGAGAATCATATGCAGTGACAGTAGACGACATGTCCGTAATCGTTGTCAGGTCCTTCAGTCCGGACCAGATGTCAGCATCAGCAGTCGCTCCAGACTGCCCTGCATCACCACCAGCGGGTGGGCTCGGAATTCTGAGCCTTTTCCTCGCACCCCCAGTTGCGGGAGAATGTGAAGGAGGAGATGTTGACAGGTCGCGTTCCGCTTGACTTGACAATTTTGTCACCAGCAGGTCTTTCAACCCCAGCAGACTTGTGTCTGCCGGAAAGAGAGATCCAAGGTAGGCTTTAAATCTAGGATCGAGCACGGTGGCCAAAATGTAGTGCTCTGATTTCAACAGATTGACCACCCGTGAATCCTTGTTAAGCGAATTAAGGGCTCCATCCACAAGTCCCACATGCCTAGCGGAATCGCTCCGTGTTAGCTCCTCCTTCAATGTCTCCAGCTTCTTCTGCAAAAGCCTGATGAGGGGAATGACCTGACTCAGGCTGGCAGTGTCTGAACTGACTTCACGTGTGGCAAGTTCAAAGGGCATCAGAACCTTGCACAACGTTGAAATCATTCTCCACTGCGCCTGAGACAGGTGCATTCCACCTACTATATCGTGCTCAATTGTATAGGCTTGAATGGCCTTTTGCTGCTCCTCCAACCTCTGAAGCATATAGAGGGTTGAATTCCACCTCGTTACCACTTCTTGCTTCAGATGATGGCAGGGCAGGTTCAGTAGTTTTTGGTGGTGCTCCAGTCTTCTGTACGTGGTGCCTGTACGCCGAAAGTGTCCCGCAATTCTTCTGGCCACCGACAGCATCTCTTGCACGCCCCTGTCGTTTTTAAAAAAATTCTGCACCACCAAATTCAAGGTATGTGCAAAACATGGGACGTGCTGGAATTTGCCCATATTTAATGCACACACAATATTACTGGCGTTGTCCGATGCCACAAATCCACAGGAGAGTCCAATTGGGGTAAGCCATTCCGCGATGATCTTCCTCAGTTGCCGTAAGAGGTTTTCAGCTGTGTGCGTATTCTGGAAAGCGGTGATACAAAGCGTAGCCTGCCTAGGAAAGAGTTGGCGTTTGCGAGATGCTGCTACTGGTGCCGCCGCTGCTGTTCTTGCGGCGGGAGTCCATACATCTACCCAGTGGGCTGTCACAGTCATATAGTCCTGACCCTGCCCTGCTCCACTTGTCCACATGTCCGTGGTTAAGTGGACATTGGGTACAACTGCATTTTTTAGGACACTGGTGAGTCTTTTTCTGACGTCCGTGTACATTCTCGGTATCGCCTGCCTAGAGAAGTGGAACCTAGATGGTATTTGGTAACGGGGGCACACTGCCTCAATAAATTGTCTAGTTCCCTGTGAACTAACGGCGGATACCGGACGCACGTCTAACACCAACATAGTTGTCAAGGCCTCAGTTATCCGCTTTGCAGCAGGATGACTGCTGTGATATTTCATCTTCCTCGCAAAGGACTGTTGAACAGTCAATTGCTTACTGGAAGTAGTACAAGTGGGCTTACGACTTCCCCTCTGGGATGACCATCGACTCCCAGCAGCAACAACAGCAGCGCCAGCAGCAGTAGGCGTTACACGCAAGGATGCATCGGAGGAATCCCAGGCAGGAGAGGAATCGTCAGAATTGCCAGTGACATGGCCTGCAGGACTATTGGCATTCCTGGGGAAGGAGGAAATTGACACTGAGGGAGTTGGTGGGGTGGTTTGCGTGAGCTTGGTTACAAGAGGAAGGGATTTACTGGTCAGTGGACTGCTTCCGCTGTCACCCAAAGTTTTTGAACTTGTCACTGACTTATTATGAATGCGCTGCAGGTGACGTATAATGGAGGATGTTCCGAGGTGGTTAACGTCCTTACCCCTACTTATTACAGCTTGACAAAGGGAACACACGGCTTGACACCTGTTGTCCGCATTTCTGGTGAAATACCTCCACACCGAAGAGCTGATTTTTTTGGTATTTTCACCTGGCATGTCAACGGCCATATTCCTCCCACGGACAACAGGTGTCTCCCCGGGTGCCTGACTTAAACAAACCACCTCACCATCAGAATCCTCCTGGTCAATTTCCTCCCCAGCGCCAGCAACACCCATATCCTCCTCATCCTGGTGTACTTCAACACTGACATCTTCAATCTGACTATCAGGAACTGGACTGCGGGTGCTCCTTCCAGCACTTGCAGGGGGCGTGCAAATGGTGGAAGGCGCATGCTCTTCACGTCCAGTGTTGGGAAGGTCAGGCATCGCAACCGACACAATTGGACTCTCCTTGTGGATTTGGGATTTCGAAGAATGCACAGTTCTTTGCTGTGCTGCTTTTGCCAGCTTGAGTCTTTTCATTTTTCTAGCGAGAGGCTGAGTGCTTCCATCCTCATGTGAAGCTGAACCACTAGCCATGAACATAGGCCAGGGCCTCAGCCGTTCCTTGCCACTCCGTGTCGTAAATGGCATATTGGCAAGTTTACGCTTCTCCTCCGACAATTTTATTTTAGGTTTTTGAGTCCTTTTTTTTCTGATATTTGGTGTTTTGGATTTGACATGCTCTGTACTATGACATTGGGCATCGGCCTTGGCAGACGACGTTGCTGGCATTTCATCGTCTCGGCCATGACTAGTGGCAGCAGCTTCAGCACGAGGTGGAAGTGGATCTTGATCTTTCCCTAATTTTGGAACCTCAACATTTTTGTTCTCCATATTTTAATAGGCACAACTAAAAGGCACCTCAGGTAAACAATGGAGATGGATACTAGTATACAATTATGGACTGCCTGCCGAGTGCAGACACAGAGGTAGCCACAGCCGTGAACTACCGTACTGTACTGTGTCTGCTGCTAATATAGACTGGTTGATAAAGAGATGTCGTAGTAGTATGTATGTATAAAGAAGAAAAAAAAACCACGGTTAGGTGGTATATACAATTATGGACGGGCTGCCGAGTGCCGACACAGAGGTAGCCACAGCCGTGAACTACCGCACTGTACTGTGTCTGCTGCTAATATATAGACTGGTTGATAAAGAGATAGTATACTCGTAACTAGTATGTATGTATAAAGAAAGAAAAAAAAACCACGGTTAGGTGGTATATACAATTATGGACGGGCTGCCGAGTGCCGACACAGAGGTAGCCACAGCCGTGAACTACCGCACTGTACTGTGTCTGCTGCTAATATATAGACTGGTTGATAAAGAGATAGTATACTCGTAACTAGTATGTATGTATAAAGAAAGAAAAAAAAACCACGGTTAGGTGGTATATACAATTATGGACGGGCTGCCGAGTGCCGACACAGAGGTAGCCACAGCCGTGAACTACCGCACTGTACTGTGTCTGCTGCTAATATAGACTGGTTGATAAAGAGATAGTATACTCGTAACTAGTATGTATGTATAAAGAAAGAAAAAAAAACCACGGTTAGGTGGTATATACAATTATGGACGGGCTGCCGAGTGCCGACACAGAGGTAGCCACAGCCGTGAACTACCGCACTGTACTGTGTCTGCTGCTAATATAGACTGGTTGATAAAGAGATAGTATACTCGTAACTAGTATGACTATAAAGAAAGAAAAAAAAACCACGGTTAGGTGGTATATACAATTATGGACGGGCTGCCGAGTGCCGACACAGAGGTAGCCACAGCCGTGAACTACCGCACTGTACTGTGTCTGCTGCTAATATATAGACTGGTTGATAAAGAGATAGTATACTCGTAACTAGTATGTATGTATAAAGAAAGAAAAAAAAACCACGGTTAGGTGGTATATACAATTATGGACGGGCTGCCGAGTGCCGACACAGAGGTAGCCACAGCCGTGAACTACCGCACTGTACTGTGTCTGCTGCTAATATATAGACTGGTTGATAAAGAGATAGTATACTCGTAACTAGTATGTATGTATAAAGAAAGAAAAAAAAACCACGGTTAGGTGGTATATACAATTATGGACGGGCTGCCGAGTGCCGACACAGAGGTAGCCACAGCCGTGAACTACCGCACTGTACTGTGTCTGCTGCTAATATATAGACTGGTTGATAAAGAGATAGTATACTCGTAACTAGTATGTATGTATAAAGAAAGAAAAAAAAACCACGGTTAGGTGGTATATACAATTATGGACGGGCTGCCGAGTGCCGACACAGAGGTAGCCACAGCCGTGAACTACCGCACTGTACTGTGTCTGCTGCTAATATATAGACTGGTTGATAAAGAGATAGTATACTCGTAACTAGTATGTATGTATAAAGAAAGAAAAAAAAACCACGGTTAGGTGGTATATACAATTATGGACGGGCTGCCGAGTGCCGACACAGAGGTAGCCACAGCCGTGAACTACCGCACTGTACTGTGTCTGCTGCTAATATAGACTGGTTGATAAAGAGATAGTATACTCGTAACTAGTATGTATGTATAAAGAAAGAAAAAAAAACCACGGTTAGGTGGTATATACAATTATGGACGGGCTGCCGAGTGCCGACACAGAGGTAGCCACAGCCGTGAACTACCGCACTGTACTGTGTCTGCTGCTAATATAGACTGGTTGATAAAGAGATAGTATACTCGTAACTAGTATGACTATAAAGAAAGAAAAAAAAACCACGGTTAGGTGGTATATACAATTATGGACGGGCTGCCGAGTGCCGACACAGAGGTAGCCACAGCCGTGAACTACCGCACTGTACTGTGTCTGCTGCTAATATATAGACTGGTTGATAAAGAGATAGTATACTCGTAACTAGTATGTATGTATAAAGAAAGAAAAAAAAACCACGGTTAGGTGGTATATACAATTATGGACGGGCTGCCGAGTGCCGACACAGAGGTAGCCACAGCCGTGAACTACCGCACTGTACTGTGTCTGCTGCTAATATATAGACTGGTTGATAAAGAGATAGTATACTCGTAACTAGTATGTATGTATAAAGAAAGAAAAAAAAAACCACGGTTAGGTGGTATATACAATTATGGACGGGCTGCCGAGTGCCGACACAGAGGTAGCCACAGCCGTGAACTACCGCACTGTACTGTGTCTGCTGCTAATATATAGACTGGTTGATAAAGAGATAGTATACTCGTAACTAGTATGTATGTATAAAGAAAGAAAAAAAAACCACGGTTAGGTGGTATATACAATTATGGACGGGCTGCCGAGTGCCGACACAGAGGTAGCCACAGCCGTGAACTACCGCACTGTACTGTGTCTGCTGCTAATATATAGACTGGTTGATAAAGAGATAGTATACTCGTAACTAGTATGTATGTATAAAGAAAGAAAAAAAAACCATGGTTAGGTGGTATATACAATTATGGACGGGCTGCCGAGTGCCGACACAGAGGTAGCCACAGCCGTGAACTACCGCACTGTACTGTGTCTGCTGCTAATATAGACTGGTTGATAAAGAGATAGTATACTCGTAACTAGTATGACTATAAAGAAAGAAAAAAAAAAACCACGGTTAGGTGGTATATACAATTATGGACGGGCTGCCGAGTGCCGACACAGAGGTAGCCACAGCCGTGAACTACCGCACTGTACTGTGTCTGCTGCTAATATATAGACTGGTTGATAAAGAGATAGTATACTCGTAACTAGTATGTATGTATAAAGAAAGAAAAAAAAACCACGGTTAGGTGGTATATACAATTATGGACGGGCTGCCGAGTGCCGACACAGAGGTAGCCACAGCCGTGAACTACCGCACTGTACTGTGTCTGCTGCTAATATAGACTGGTTGATAAAGAGATAGTATACTCGTAACTAGTATGTATGTATAAAGAAAGAAAAAAAAACCACGGTTAGGTGGTATATACAATTATGGACAGGCTGCCGAGTGCCGACACAGAGGTAGCCACAGCCGTGAACTACCGCACTGTACTGTGTCTGCTGCTAATATATAGACTGGTTGATAAAGAGATAGTATACTCGTAACTAGTATGTATGTATAAAGAAAGAAAAAAAAACCACGGTTAGGTAGTATACACAATTATGGACGGGCTGCCGAGTGCCGACACAGAGGTAGCCACAGCCGTGAACTACCGCACTGTACTGTGTCTGCTGCTAATATATAGACTGGTTGATAAAGAGATAGTATACTCGTAACTAGTATGTATGTATAAAGAAGAAAAAAAAACCACGGTTAGGTGGTATATACAATTATGGACGGGCTGCCGAGTGCTGACACAGAGGTAGCCACAGCCGTGAACTACCGCACTGTACTGTGTCTGCTGCTAATATAGACTGGTTGATAAAGAGATAGTATACTCGTAACTAGTATGTATGTATAAAGAAAGAAAAAAAAACCACGGTTAGGTGGTATATACAATTATGGACGGGCTGCCGAGTGCCGACACAGAGGTAGCCACAGCCGTGAACTACCGCACTGTACTGTGTCTGCTGCTAATATAGACTGGTTGATAAAGAGATAGTATACTCGTAACTAGTATGACTATAAAGAAAGAAAAAAAAACCACGGTTAGGTGGTATATACAATTATGGACGGGCTGCCGAGTGCCGACACAGAGGTAGCCACAGCCGTGAACTACCGCACTGTACTGTGTCTGCTGCTAATATAGACTGGTTGATAAAGAGATAGTATACTACTAATATTATATATACTGGTGGTCAGGTCACTGGTCACTAGTCACACTGGCAGTGGCACTCCTGCAGCAAAAGTGTGCACTGTTTAATTTTAATATAATATTATGTACTCCTGGCTCCTGCTATAACCTATAACTGGCACTGCAGTGCTCCCCAGTCTCCCCCACAATTATAAGCTGTGTGAGCTGAGCACAGTCAGATATATATATACATTGATGCAGCACACTGGGCTGAGCAGTGCACACAGATATGGTATGTGACTGAGTCACTGTGTGTATCGTTTTTTTCAGGCAGAGAACGGATATATTAAATAAAACAAACAACTGCACTGTCTGGTGGTCACTGTGGTCGTCAGTCACTAAACTCTGCACTCTCTTCTACAGTATCACAGCCTCAGGTCAATCTCTCTCTCTCTCTCTCAACCCTAATCTAAATGGAGAGGACGCCAGCCACGTCCTCTCCCTATCAATCTCAATGCACGTGTGAAAATGGCGGCGACGCGCGGCTCCTTATATAGAATCCGAGTCTCGCGATAGAATCCGAGCCTCGCGAGAATCCGACAGCGTCATGATGACGTTCGGGCGCGCTCGGGTTAACCGAGCAAGGCGGGAAGATCCGAGTCGCTCGGACCCGTGAAAAAAAACATGAAGTTCGGGCGGGTTCGGATTCAGAGAAACCGAACCCGCTCATCTCTACTGTTTATACACATAATGTCCCCAATAGTGGCGCTGGTTATACACATAATAGTCCCTGCAGTAGCGCCGGTTATACACATAATAGTCCCTGTAGCTGGTTATACGTATAATAGCCCCTGTAGTAGCGCCAGTTATACGCATAATAGCTCCTGTAGTAGCGCCGGTTATACACATAATATCCCCTGTAGTAGCGCCGGTTTTTATATATATATATATATATATATATATATATACACACACACACTGCTCAAAAAAATAAAGGGAACACTTAAACAACACAATGTAACTCCAAGTCAATCACACTTCTGTGAAATCAAACTGTCCACTTAGGAAGCAATAATATGGGGGGGGGAAAGGGATGGGGGAAACTTGAGCACAGGTGGTGAGATATAATATACCGCTGAATGAATTGGAAAAACCACAATAGTTTGAAATTACGTCCTTCACTGAAGGGTACTATAACAATAACTCATGTGGAGGTGCACCCCTGAGAGTAAGCAATAGTGTACCAAAAAAGAAGAAAAAGAGACTCTCGTTTTTTGGGGGGCACTCATTGAAAGATATTACATAAAATATAACTTTTATTGATTATCATTAAAAAAAATTTGCCACAAACCAAGACTAGGACATGAACATGTACACATAAATACCAGAATTCACAAAAAACAACAAAAAAACAACAAAAAAAACATGCCTAAATTTACGCGTGGCACACTTAGGAAGCAACACTGATTGACAATCAATTTCACATGCTGTTGTGCACATGGAATAGACAACAGGTGGAAATTATAGGCAATTAGCAAGACACCCCCAATAAAGGAGTTGTTCTGCAGGTTGTACCACAGACCACTTCTCAGCTCCTATGCTTTCTGGCTGATGTTTTGGTCACTTTTGAAAGCTGGCAGTGATTTCACTCTAGTGGTAGCATGAGACGGAGTCTACAACCCATACAAGTGGCTCAGGTAGTGCAGCTCATCCAGGATGGCACATCAATGTGAGCTGTGGCAAGAAGGTTTGCTGTGTCTGTCAGCGTAGTGTCCAGAGCATGGAGGCGCTACCAGGAGACAGGCCAGTACATCAGGAGAAGTGGAGGAGGCCGTAGGAGGGCAACAACCCAGCAGCAGGACCGCTACCTCCGCCTTTGTGCAAGGAGGAACAGGAGGAGCACTGCCAGAGCCCTGCAAAATGACCTCCAGCAAGCCACAAATGTGCATGTGTCTACTCAAACGATCAGAAACAGACTCCATGATGGTGGTATGAGGGCCCGATGTCCACAGGTGGGGGTTGTACTTACAGCCCAACACTGTGCAGGACGTTTGGCATTTGCCAGAGAACACCAAGATTGGCAAATTCGCCACTGGCGCCCTGTGCTCTTCACAGATGAAAGCAGGTTCTCACTGAGCACATGTGACAGACGTGACAGAGTCTGGAGACGCCAAGGAGAACGTTCTGCTGCCTGCAACATCCTCTAGCATGACCGGTTTGGCAGTGGGTCAGTAATGGTGTGGGGTGGCATTTCTTAGGGGGGCCGCACAGCCCTCCATGTGCTCGTCAGAGGTAGCCTGACTGCCATTAGATACCGAGAGGAGATCCTCAGACCCCTTGTGAGACCATATGCTGGTGCGGTTGGCCCTGGGTTCCTCCTAATGCAAGACAATGCTAGACCTCATGTGGCTGGAGTGTGTCAGCAGTTCCTGCAAGACGAAGGCATTGATGCTATGGACTGGCCCGACCCTTCCCCAGACCTGAATCCAATTGAGCACATCTGGGACATCATATCTCGCTCCATCCACCAACGCCACGTTGCACCACAGACTGTCCAGGAGTTGGCGGATGCTTTAGTCCAGGTCTGGGAGGAGATCCCTCAGGAGACCATCCGCCACTTCATCAGGAGCATGCCCAGGCGTTGTAGGAAGGTCATACAGGCACGTGGAGGCCACACACACTACTGAGCCTCATTTTGACTTGTTTTAAGGACATTACATCAAAGTTGGATCAGCCTGTAGTGTGTTTTTCCACTTTAATTTTGAGTGTGACTCCAAATCCAGACCTCCATGGGTTAATAAATTTGATTTCCATTGATAATTTTTGTGTGATTTTGTTGTCAGTACATTCAACTATGTAAAGAACAAAGTATTTAATAAGAATATTTCATTCATTCAGATCTAGGATGTGTCATTTTAGTGTTCCCTTTATTTTTTGAGCAGTGTATAATGCCCTCAGAAGTGCCATTGTTCTTTACAAATTATGCCCCCCCGCCCACACATACAAACATAGATACACACACACACACACACACACACACACACACACGTATAGACACACACACATACTGTAGATGCACACAAACACACACACACACACACACACACACTGTAGACACACACATAGATAGACCAACAAACACACACATGCAGTACACGTACACTTTCTCACTCACTCTCCTTTAACATACCATCTGGCTGGCTGGATCTGCAGCAGTTTCTGTCCTCCTTCTGCAGCCTGGTCCGGTGTAGCTCGGCACAGTGTCAGGCAGGGCCGGACTGTGACTAAAAATAGGCCCTGGCATTTTTGAAGCACACAGGCCCACCTCTGTGACTCCTCCCCTTACTATTCCTGACTCCCCCCACTTATTAGTCTATGCTCTTACAAATATAATTAATATTCTAACAACATACAAGTGTACATCATTCTCTATTAAAATACACACAACCAGTGGTTGAAGTGGAAATTTTTAAGTGGGGGTATGGAAATGTGAAGTTTGTAATTAAGAAAAGGGAAGGGGGTGGCCACTCAAAAAGGCGGGTGTTGCCACTCAAAAGGGGCGTGACCTTCAGTGTAGTTTACCACACCATACACCCCTTATACGCATTATGCACAGCACCACAATAGTAGGACCCCTTATACCAGGGGCGGCCAGACTTTTGGAGTCGGTGATCTACTCTGAAAGCTAAAAAGCTTTTGTGATCTACCTAGGAGGAATAGGGGCGTGGCATAACAAAAAGTGGGCGTGGTATAACAAAAAGTGGGCGTGGTATAACTTAAAAAAGGGACGTAGCCTTGCTGCGCAGAGTGTAATGACTGCCTCACACGAAATAACACATTGGCCCCCACAGGTAAAAACCTCAAACACATGCCCCCACAGTGCCAGATACACATGCCCCCACAGTGCCATGTGCCCACAGTGCCAGATATGCCCCCACAGTGCCAGATACAGATATGCCCCCACAGTGCCATGTGCCCACAGTGCCAGATATGCCCCCACAGTGCCAGATACACATGCCCCCACAGTGCCATGTGCCCACAGTGCCAGATATGCCCCCACAGTGCCAGATACAGATATGCCCCCACAGTGCCATGTGCCCACAGTGCCAGATATGCCCCCACAGTGCCAGATTACAGATATGCCCCCACAGTGCCAGATATGCCCCCACAGTGCCATGTGCCCGCAGAGCCAGATATGCCCCCAGTGCCACATATGACCCCACAGTGCCAGATATGCCCCCACAGTGCCAGATTACAGATATGCCCCCACAGCGCAAGATTACAGATATGCCCCCACAGTGCCATGTGCCCGCAGTGCCACATATGACCCCACAGTGCCAGATATGCCCCCACAGTGCCAGATATGCCCCCACAGTGCCAGATATGCCCCCACAGCGCCATATATGCCCCCACAGTGCCATGTGCCCGCAGAGCCAGATATGCCCCCACAGTGCCACATATGACCCCACAGTGCCAGATATGCCCCCACAGTGCCAGATTACAGATATGCCCCCACAGCGCCAGATTACAGATATGCCCCCACAGTGCCATGTGCCCGCAGAGCCAGATATGCCCCCAGTGCCACATATGACCCCACAGTGCCAGATATGCCCCCACAGTGCCAGATATGCCCCCACAGTGCCATGTGCCCAGTGCCAGATATGCCCTCAGTGCCATGTGCCCACAGTGCCAGATATGCCCCCACAGTGCCAGATATGCCCCACAATGCCATGTGCCCGCAGAGCCAGATATGCCCCCAGTGCCACATATGACCCCACAGTGCCAGATATGCCCCCACAGTGCCAGATATACCCCCACAGTGCCATGTGCCCAGTGCCAGATATGCCCTCACAGTGCCAGATATGCCCCCACAGTGCCAGATATGCCCCCACAGTGCCATGTGCCCGCAGAGCCAGATATGCCCCCAGTGCCACATATGACCCCACAGTGCCAGATATGCCCCCACTGAGCTATGTGCCCCCACAGTGCCAGATATGCCCCCATAGAAGAGCTCACCGTGCTGTGTGTGGAGAGCGCAGCGCGCGCTTCTCCTGTCTGCCGCTCTGCCTCCTCAGTCTGATCTCCGGTCTCCGGCGGCGACGGCAGCGTGTATGGCTCAAATCAGGTGCCGGTCCGCGAGCTCTCATTGGCTAACGAACCGGCACCTGATTTGAGCTATACACTCGGCCGTCACTGCCGCAGACCAGACTGAGGAGGCAGAGCGGCAGGCAGGAGAGGCGCGGCTTCGGGTGGCTGGGCGGCGGATCGTGATCGCGATCGACTGCTGCTGCTGCTTCTCCTCCGGGCTCCGGCTGTGAGGGTCGTGTGAGTCAGGAGAGGAGAGCGCCCGCCAGCGCTGCTGTGTCTGGAGCGGCGGCATATAGCGGACTTCGTTCAAACCAGCCGCCGGTTCGTGAGCCAATCAGAGCTCGCGGACCGGCGCCTTCTGATTGGCTGCAGGTCCTCGAGCTCTGATTGGCTCACAAACCGGCGGCTGGTTTGAAGTCCGTTATACGCCGCAGCGCTAGACACAGTCGTGCTGGCGGGCGCTCTCCTCTCCTGACAGCTGAGACACGCTGCCGCCGGACTGAGCGGCAGCGTGTATCAGTGAGCGCTGGAATAGCCCACGTGGCCATCGTGCCAGATGGCCAGTCCGGCCCTGGTGTCAGGCAATAATGTGGTCAAACCCCTAAAAATGCCATTATCAAAGGTTTGACACATTTCCAATATGAACCAAGCTACGGAAAGCGGAACTTTACAAAGCTTTGACCCAATAGGCAATGCCATCTATAGATGGCAGTGCCTAATAGAAGCCTATGGGCTTCTCTTTGCAATCTTCCCTGAGAGAGATCCAATGCGACTCAAAGAGGAGTCTGGGTATACAAATGTGAGTATTACACAGTAGGTGGGAGTAGGGTAAGCTGTAATAAAGAGGTAGGTTTCCAGAGAGCTCTTAATGGTTATCACAAATTTGTATTTACTAACTATATGTAAAATGAATGTATATCATGAGGGGTACAAAAGGAATAGCCTCTTCATGAGCAGATAGGATTTCTGTGGTGGAACTATTCCCTGTAACGGCTCCACCATGCCTTAGATGTGTACACTGACCTATTTATTTTGAGAGAGAATGTGGGCTGTATATTTCATTTTAAATCAAAATATTGCTAGCAAATTACGGGTTTTTGTCCATCACTGATTGGCGAATAAAATATAAAGCACTGAAAACCATTAGAGTTCCTCTCCGCAGCAGTGCGGTCAAAAAATAAAGAAAAAATAATAATTAAAAATGCCAACAAGAGGACACTATCACAGAGACTGATGTTTTATTTTATTTAACATTATATTATTTACTTCATGTTAGCATTGAGTATTTTACATTCATTTAAGTATATTTGAATAATTTGGGGGTTATGTTATGATATTTTTTGAGCTTAGCAAATTGGAACAATTGTCACTGTTTCATATACATTAAGTGCTTTTAAATAATTTGGTGCTAATTGTTTGAGGAAGGGGGTTATAACTTTGTATCAATGTGCAGTGTTCTTCATTAGTTTTGGGAGACGAATATTAAAAGAACAGAGTAAACAGATTATATGGACAGAAAGGACAGAGTAAATAGATTATATGAATCGTGGTGTGTCAACTTCTAAATAGTTTATTAATTTATGGTCTGTTTCCAAACGAAATTTTAGGATATCTGCAGGCAGTGGTTGGTTGTATACTATATGATATAAGGTAAAAGCTGTAGGGTCTAATGGCATGCACTCAACAACTACAGTAAACTGGACATTCTGCAAAAGCAATAAATTTGGTTTAAATGTCTAAATAAAACAGTATGCCCCATAACCACACAGCAAGCTTTAATATAATCACTTATTGTACAGAGGTGTGAGATTCCCTTCAGTAGGCAATCCTGTAAGAACATCCATCTGTCCTGTTAGGTTGCATGCATTACAAGGTGTTTACAAGTAGAAGAATACCAACCTATATATAGGTTTTCCACAAATAACATTTGCAAAGAAAATTCTGGGGTTTATTGACCTCAAAGTGCTGACTAATATTTGCTAAGCCAGCGTCTGAGGTTGCTTATTATCCACAGAATTTGAAGCATGTCCCTGCTGGGTTTATACAATTTATTTTTAATATTTTACGATCCCACCCAAATGGATCTCCACCTTAGTCTCAAAGTGTGAACTTTAAAATATCCCCTACAAATAAACGGAGCAGAGGCGCTGTTTAACCATCTATGGTCAATTTCTGCAGATTTTTTATGTATTTATTCATTCCTTAAGTCACTCTGCAAGTTTATTATACTATACATAAGGAGGCAGTCAAACTGTAATGCTACGACTTGGGATGAACTACAAGTCCCAGCATGCCTGTCATTCTGCTTACTGGAACTCATATGTTCTCCAATGCTGGAATGCCTTGTGGTGCCTTAGCGTGCCATATAAATTAGTGAACTCATTCTAACATATTTCATTCTCTGCTCGTAATTTGCAACACATACTGCATGCAGACAGCACCTGGATTGGTGCACATACTGTATATGGTTGACCAAATGCATATTTGTTTCAAACCGGCTCTTGGGAGATCCCTCTACGGACCAGAAATCCAACTGCATTTCCAAGGAGGCAGATAACTGTCCAAACACCTAGCTCTTTAGCCGCTGTTTTCATTATAACAAGCCTTCCTAAAATACTGCACAGTTTAGTTCATATATGGCTTTAATAAATCTTGACTGATGGGACATCGGGACAGACTATCCTATGTTACTTCTGCACCCTAAAAAGCACTTCTTCGTAGAATGCAAAGTACGTTCCATTATAAGTACATAGAGGTGACTATGAGGTGGCACAAAAGTCTAACACTACTGTTAGAAACTTAAAAAAAATATATATTTATATATTAGAATATATATGTACTGTTTATGTGTAATTCTTTTGCTGCCCTGTAAACTTTGCAAGGGATATAAACCAAAGCACCAATGCAGAAATCTAGGCACGTTGCCAACGGGTATGGATCACAGGGTCGACCCTAATCGACAGTCATTAGGTCAACCACTGTTAGTCAACACAGCAAATGTTGACATGATGAAAAGGTTGACATGTGAGGTCGACACTGAAAAATGTCGACATGACTAACGGCCGACAAAAAAAGTTCAACACCATTTTGTTCCTGTTTTTGGTGTTGTTTTCATCGTTACAGCACATTGAACTCCAATAAGTGTACCGCGTCTCCTCGCCATGCTTCGGGCAAGGTTATTGTTTCCAATCGTAGTCCACGAGGATGGTAAAGTATGATAAAGTTGAAAAAAGTGAGGAAAAAAACTTTATTGACCACGTGTCAACCATTTGCACCTGTCGAGCTTTTGTACCTGTTGACCTAATGATCATGTCGACCTATTGACTGTCGACCTAATTAAGGACGACCTGTCATCCAGATACCGTTGACAACATCCATGGAGAATATATATCAACATGAATGAGGTACTCTAAACACAGAAAGAGCTGTCACAGTCATAATTCTATTAGAAAGCTCACATTTTCTGATGAACCAATTAATTTTCTAGTGGAGGCACTAGTGCCATCATGGAGTTGATTAGTGGCAGCTCCTACCTTTAGGGAGGAGGTGGGCTGCTGCTGGTCATGATGCCTGGTCCAGAGGTAGGGGGGGCCCTGCCGCCGGCCGGGTCCTGGCACCTGCACAAATGTAGCTGCCAGGTGCCGGGACCGGCGCATGCGCACAAGCGGCAGCTTGTCTGCGCATGCGCAATACCCCTTCTTCTAAGGACTGCATAGGCTGCAGCCCATAGAAGCCAGCTAGGGCTGACGATCAGGCAGGGAGTGACTTCCTACAGGAAGTCAGATGTCTGCTAATTGCAGCCCAGTTCTATCAGTCCCAGAGGGAGGCAACACCTCCCAATGGGACTGTATGTCCTGCGGGTGACTGGCAGTCAGAGTGTAGCCAGCGCTGTCATGGACTGCAACTGGCTCACAGCAGTAGCGGATTATACTGGGAGGGGACTGCAGTCCTGCAGACCATAGGTAAAATCCGTCACTAGAGTTGATTCTTTTGAAACGTACATGCAAAGTAGAGGGCCATCCCATGAAGCCTTGCCCAAGTCATGAAGAAACTGCACAGTGGCAAAATGATTCAGAAAACTTTGGACAAATGCAATTAATTCATAAGGGTCAATCCAATTAGGTGCGAGTTGCTTTGTGCGAGCAGCGACTTGCCATTGTCTCTGCAAATTCACCCTGCGAATTGCATCCAATTCTAAACTCGTATTGCACGGTTTTTTTTGTGCGCATCCCCCTGAGGGTGTGAAACGGTAGGAAAATCATTATTTTAAGGTAAATATCAGGATTTGCTTCAGAACCACTTGGACATCCCCCTAATTACTACTTAGCCACTTTGAAGTATTCAATTAGCTTAAGTAGGCCAATAAGTACATGTCATTTTTGGGGTTAAAAAAAAAATGGCCTCAAATTACAACAAAATCAACTCTTCCATTAGATTATGCATCCCAAATTTATTTACAGTATTCATTTAAACAATAATTGCTTTTTAGAATTTTCTATCTTTTTTTATTTAGTCACCTCAAATTACCCCAAAAGCATATATTTTTCTACTTTTTTTTTTTTGCACTTTTCATTTTATTCCTTTTTAATTAAATTAACTCGTAAGCTTTTTTAAATTATTTTACATTAAAAAAAAGAAGAAGCAAAAATCAGCCATTTGACACCCTTTAACAGTGTCCAGTACTATCCTTATGCTTGGTATCAAATTCAGTAGAGAATTTGCACACCCTCCCCGCAAGTACTGCAAATTGGCATTTCTAATTGGACTAGCGAATTCTCAGGTGTGTGCATCCATGTAAAGTTTGCGAGTTTCATGAAACAAAATCGCATTAGCAGATTTGCACCTAATTGGATTGACATCATTAATTAAAGAGGGCATGTTCAGGCTAGTAACATTGCAGATCATAAGTTTGGCTACATTTTATTAAATCCTGTTTGAGGTGGGTCAAATTTTCCCCATCTCTTACACACATGGATCATACATATATGGGGTGAAGTTAGTAGCCTGCGAGTTGCAGGCTGTACGGAACTTTGTGTGAGTCTGCCCTTATTTTTAAAGCGACAATCAGGTTTTGCTGTGTAAATGATCGCCACTTTAATAATATGGGCAGACTTTCACAAAGTCCCACACAGCCTATACCTGCAGGCTATTAAATTTCACCCATCATGTTCTAAAGTAAAAATATTTCAGAACATTACAGATGATTACATATTATCATGACAACTGCGCAAATGACCTATATAAGTCAGGGACGTGCGGTGAGCTAAATAGCTCAGGAGGCACTGACTAGAACCAGAGCCAGATTTACATACAATTTTTGAGCCAAAGCATACATCTGGCCATTATACACAGGTACAGCAGTATAAACTCCTTGAAATTTGGTGAGATTTGATCAGAGATGTGCGGAAAAGATAGGCATGTGAGCCACTGCCTCACCTGCCATAGACTTTTTACTCCAGAGTTTTGGCTATAAAAAGTATTAGAATAATGCAAAGAAGATATTTCAAACATATTCCTTGTATTTTTCGTATACTTTATACAGTCAAACTCTGGCACAAACAATAGTATGACAGGAAGGGATCTGCCTCACCTCACCGCACGTCACTGAATAAGTGTCTCCATGGGTAGATAAAATAAATTACCACTACAGTCTGAAATATATGATCTTAAAATGGGAGATGCCAAATCTTGCAGCAAATGAACATTGGGGGTACTTCCAAGTTGATCGCAGCAGGAAATTTTTTAGCAGTTGGCCAAAACCATGTGCACTGCAGGGGGGAGGGGGGGGGGGGGGCAGATATAACATTTGCAGAGAGAGTAAGATTTGGGTGTGTTATTTTGTTTTTGTGCAGGGTAAGTACTGGCTGCTTAATCTTTACACTGCAATTTAGATTGCAGATTGAACTCACCACACCCAAATCTATCTCTCTCTGCACATTTTACTTCTGCCCCCCCTGCACTGCACATGGTTTTGCCCAACTGCTAAAAAATGTCCTGCTGCGATCAACTTGCAATATACCGGGTCGGTTGCCATAACAACGGAGCGCGCAGCAGCAGCAGGGGCGGGGGTGGAGGCGGCGTCGGAAGATGAGCTCATCTCCAGCGCCGCCTCTCCCTATCTTGTGAATGGGAACCGTGTCGCATCGACACGGCTCCCATTCACACCGCACCTGACCCGGTAATCAACCCGGGTAAAACCCTTCTTTTTTACCGGGTTGATTTACCGGGTCAGGCGACCCGCTAAATCGGCCAGTGTGCTTTCACATCGCACACTGACCCGGTTCGACACGGCAATATGCCGTGTCGGTACCGGGTTATTTGTGCGATGTGAAAGGGGTATTATTAAATCTGCCCTGAGTTACAGAAAAATCTGCAGGTCTATAATGTTTAAAATATATATCAAAACAAACAAAGAAATCTTTAAAAAAACAACAACAATTTACGTCTCAGAAATACCAAGACCATATATTTATCTCCATTTATAGTTTTACTTTTATCCATAAAAGATAAGTTCAGGATACGAGATGATGGCTATTTTGCTAGATTGGAGGAAGACTATAACAGAATTTCCTTGTAAACCATATTGTCCCTGTTTTAATCTGTAAGCCTTATTTCTAGAACTACTTGAGATGGATTAGCTAGGTCAAACTGCAGCAAGCAAGCAATTTGTAGCTTCGGTCAACTTAATTTTAGAAGCTGTTTTAGCAAAATATTAGGATGTGTAAAACCTTACGGGTTTTTTTTTATTGTTAAGTTGATCTTGAATCTTGCTTGGTCATCAAAGGGAGATGTGGTGGGACTGTATGGAGGCTTTGGAGCATGACAGATATTTGCAGCCAACAACTCTGGGCTTGCAATGGGAGGTTGCTGACCATGGTTTGCCAGAGACTCAGATCTCCTCCGACTACAGCAAAAGATACTTAAAATGATGGGAGTATCGGCCATTGATCCTACTTTTACAGTCTATAATATTTCTTTAATTTAACATTGGGAGGAACCGCAGATAATGTCACTTCAGACTATTGCTTCTACTGCAATGAAGTGTATTACACCAGAGGTTCCCAAACTGTGTGCCGTGGCTCCCTGGGGTGCCTCGGGACACTTGCAGGGGTGCCCTGGGTTGGTGGTTCAGGACCAATTCAAATAATTCATAGTCAATATAATAGGCAAAACCAGTGCTGGTGGCTGCCAGTCATAAAATATGTGGCCAAACAGAAGCAAATCTTGTCCCTCACCACACAACTGATTCTAAGGATGACATATAAACGCAACCTACTTAATGTAATATTTCTTTCTAAATTTCTCAATAAGAAATTTTTGGCCTAGGTGTGACGTGAAAAAAATTCTGATATTCTAGGGCGCCGTGATTCAAAAAAGTTTGGAAACCACTGTATTACACAATGCATTTATAACACCACATGTCCCGTAAAAGGCATGTTGATTTATAGGAGACACCCACATATCCAAGACCAATAGACCTAACAAAGAAAAAAATAAAATAAAGTGTTACAAAGTAGATAAATGTCTTAGTAATGTGGCCAGATCTTCACAGAAGAAATTCTGGCAACATCACACTTACTGTGGCAGTCTGAAATTAGAAATGAAAGTGGTTAATTCAGCACTGCTCATCTCTGGGAACATTTGGGTTAAACTGGATTCTTACTTGTGCTTCCCTTTGAAAATGCTCCTAACCACAGTTAGGAATATATATTCCCCTTGGAGGATTTGGGGAAAAAAAAAAAATAAACTTTGTTGTTTCCGGACCGAAACTCCCATTTTGGTTAAATCCGCAAACTGAGTCCTCATTTCTGGTTGAGAGGAGAGACAGGATTCTCAGAGAGTGATTACTTTGATACTTTAACCCTACTGAAGCTGAAATCCCATCAACAGCATCAATGCAAACTCCTAGCCCCCTGATACCTGTGCCAATGCTATAGAGCCTACATTGGGGAAAGTACAGCAAGGAGAAAATAAGAATACTAGTGCTCCAGCATAAACACTGTGCATGGAAAGAGGGGTTTGTATTTAACAGGATGGCAATACCTATTCATACTACTCTTCTAAAGCATTACAACACTAGTGTAGTATACAAAATAACACACACACACACACACACACACACACACACACACACACACACACGTGTTTTTCTTATTGCTGTATGATATAACAGCTTAAATAATATCACTCCAGCTGTGTGATAAATGTCCCATACACAGTATTCCCAGGTGCACCGTTAGAATGTGGAACCAGATAGAACGCTTATTACTTTATATAAATGTAACGTTACATGCGTTTGGCACAACCTACACCTGTCATGTAGCGTTTCCTCCATCAGACAAACGCACGAACTCACACTGTACATCCCAATCTCCTGCCATTAGTCTGCACACATACTTGTCGCTTTCAGCCGTGCTGCTTATTCCCTATTAGCCAGTACATTATTGTCACACTTGTGCCCTATGACACCCGCCCCGTGTCTGCTGCCACTTACCTCTAGCATGGGTGATGCCATCCCCTTCTCGCCGCACTGGAAGTGTCGCCGCTCCCGAGGCTCTGAGCGCAGGGACTGAGCAGCCCTTGTGGTCCTGAGAGAGCTACTGATCCACCCACTGCCCCAAGGCTCATTCGGCTGCACCTCTCCTATGCACTTGTGTTTATTAAATGCCCCTCCCCCATGAAACCAGTAAAGGGGGTAGGGTGTGTGTCTAGTTAGTATAACGTTATTATCCTATTTGGATCCAGGAGATATACAGTATTTATGTGCATCCAACACGGAGACCCTGCAGGAATGTGAGGTGGCCAAACACAAGTGCTGAAATAATGCAATACGTGTACTTCTAGTATTTCACAGGTTGTAAGAGCAATAAGCAATGTGTTAAATAGGTGTAAAATAATACACATGTACGTTATTTTTTTTAATCTGTCTATCTATCTATATGTATATAGATCTCTCACTCTCTCTCTCTCTCTCTCTCTCTCTCTCTCTCTGTATCTATCTATCTATCTATCTATCTATCTATCTATCTATCTATCTATCTATCTAGATCTATCTATCTAGATAGATATATCTAGATAGATAGATAGATAGATAGATAGATACTAGATAGATAGATAGATAGATAGATAGATAGATAGATAGATAGACATATGATGTGTGAGATGTGCGGGTTCGGATTTACCTGGATTTACTCAGATTTACCTGGATCTCAAAACTGCATTTTATTGGCTCTCACGTGTCACGATGTCACGTGTTTTGGTTAGCCAATAAGAAAAATCTGGATAAATCCGAACTCGCATTAGTTCTGGCGTTAAGAACCGAGTAAATCCGGACCCGCACATCTGTAGTAGAAAGTAACATGAATTACCTGATGGAGCAATTCAAGTGTTTCTCCGTATGGGCGCACACAGCTGCTAGCGCTGGCATTATTGTTTTGTTGTTCCATCATTTGATGGGCTGATATATCATTATATGATGAAATACTAATAATAATCATCATCATCATCATCATCATAATTAATGATTTTTATTTTCACAACAAAATTATTTAAAAAAACAAAACACGTTTTAAGACCACGTGAGTTTGGATGCTCAGGAGCACCGTCTTTCATGAAAGATGCAAACAAAAAATATTGGGGATTTTTTTTTTCTTTTACTATTTACAGTATTGTCATTTAGTTAGACAAGGGCCAAACTGAAAGGTGTCTCCTGGTTTGCGAATATATTCACAGGATTTTTGGTTTGCAAAAGAACATGATTTTCCTGCAAGTATTGGAGATAGTTGTATTTAATACTTTTAATCTGACACAATTTGCTCATTCAAGGAGTGTACAATGAAGCTAGATGCCATTATGTGCCCGACCCCAATGTTTATGAGACACAACAGGGTAAATTTACCAAAGCGTCTAAAACAGAGAATTGGTGATGTTGCCCAAAGCAACCAATCAGAGGATGTCTATAATTTCTTAATTGTCTTTTAGAAAACGATAGACAGCATCTGATTGGTTGCTATTGGCAACATCATCAATTCTCTATTTTAGAAGCTTTAGTACATTTATCCCAACATATGACACTTGCAGTAAAAACAGCCCCTCCAAATGGTTTACCTAATCAAGGTTGATGTATCAAGCAGTGAAAAGAGTGAAGTTGCCCATAGCAACCAATAAGCTGCTACCTATCATTTTATAGAATTACTTGATATTAACTCAAAGCTGATTGGATGCCATAGGCAACTTCTCCACTGGTCCTCATCAACCCCCAAATACCTTACTGAGACGGAAACACGCTGGCGTATTCAACCCCGAGGCTGTCAGCTAAAATCCCTGCATTGCAGGGAAAGGCTATTCAATTTAATAGCGTATTTCCTGTGCCTAAAATCGTTGATTACCGCTGGAAACCACGTAGTGTGGAATCAATGGGATTTCCCCACACATGAACCCTCGATTATGCCATTTACACACAGACTTTTCCTTGCAGCTCATGAAGCTACGAAGTTCAGTCCACCATCAGGGATTCACATGTGGGGTACTCCCCGCTAATTCAATTAGTCTCGCCATGGCAATTAACCCCATGAATAATTGAATATACTCGATGGAGTGCGTTTAGAAATATCCCCATAAGTTTTAGTTAAAGAAAGATCTAAATGTGTAAGCACTTTAATAGGAGTTTTTACCCTTCAAACACGCGGAATACATTGGAGGTAATTCAGATCTCATCGTAGATCAGTTTCTCAGATATGTGGGGGGACGCCCAGCACAGGGCTAATCCGCCCCGCATGTATGGCCCTACGGCCCCTACCCCCCTGCAAGGGTGCAAAAGCATCGCACAGCGGTGATGCTTTTGCTCCCGCTGAGTAGTTCCCTGTCAGCGCAGATCCTGCGCACTGGCAGGCCGCTGCCCACCGCGTCCCGGGTCACAGCGGCACGCCCCCGGCAATGGTCCGGACACGCCTCCGTTGTCCAGACCACGCCCGCCCCTCCTGGTCCGTGACCGCCTCTGCCTGTCAATCATCTTTTAGCATCTCACTGGGCTCCCGGGGTGCGTCCGCGCACTCCACATAGGGATTCAGACTGTGATCACTGCCGCTGCAGCGATCCAGTCTGAATTAGGCCCTTTGTGTATATATAGCAAACTTGTTGGGATAGATGCACACTATAGTCATTATTTCCCATTTCGGACCTGGAGATAGTGGGCCTGATTCAGAGTTGTACAATATTGCACAGCTGCAAGGAAGCAGCTGTGCAATACCGTACAGCTAATATGCTAATCCAGCAGGAGGCATCTGGTGTAAATAGATGCCTCCTGACTGCTTTTGTGATACGCTGTTGCTTCTCGAGACCCGTCTCTGACCCGCAGCCGTGGTCAGTAAATCTGTGTCGCCAGGCGCAGACTCTGACATTGGTATGCCCACAAAATGGAGGCGAACCAGTCGCCGCCCCTTCCCTGCCCCCAAACACCGTCAGCCTGTCAATCAGGCTGGGGCTTAGGGGACACAGTGTGTGAGGACGCCGGACCCACTCTGCAAACGCGTAGTGTCCCCACCATCGGACTTGTACGCTAATACAGTCAGGCCCGTGTATTCCTTAAGCCGGTACACACTAGACGACATATCCAATATATTGTTCCAGTGCAGATCGGAACAATATATGGGGTACATCTTCTAGTGTGTACCTATGATACGCGCGCTCCTGCTGGTCGCTAGCGACATCCCCTGTCTGCCCTGAGAGCTGGGCAGACAGGGGATGTCATTAGCGATTACATGCTGTAGAATCCAGAATATCACATATCTTCCCCTGTCAGACCCAGCATTGGCAAGTGTGTATGCACTTCCCGCATGCCAGGCAACGACGTTGGCCTGTGTAAACATTGTCTAGTGTACACCCAGATTTATAATGTTCACTTTGCTTCATACAAGCACACATCTGTACCAGGGTTGGACGCACATGGCAGATGTGCCTGACCATGCCCCCAGGACCGACCCGCTATGCTGACTTTACCTTGTAAACGTTACTCTTCACAGTAGTGCTCCTTATTCACATTACATCATATTGAATTGATCCTTATTCACATTATACCACACCATATTGCTCTTTATTCACATTAGACTACACAGTAGTGCCCTTTCTATATGTTTCACCACACAGTAGAGCACCTTATACACATAATGCCATCCATTAGTAATGTATTTATACACATAATACCACACAGTAATGCCCCTTACACATGACACACATTATTAATGTCCTTATAAACATAATGCGCCTTACACATCATGTCAACCTTATTAATGCCCTTATACACATAGTGCCCCGTACACATTTGCCGAACACTACTGCACAACCAACCCACCCACACACAGCACTCACATGGCCGCTAATACTGTGACCTCTGCCTCTGCTTGGATACAGATGTGGCCTCATACATCCTGCCTCAATACGCCATGCAGCAAGAGATGCCTGGCGTGAGTCAGCTGGCAGCTCTGCTAACGTTGGGAGCCTATTGTTTTTTTATGAAAATGCATCTTATTTGCATTACTGCATGGCTAGGATGCACAAGCAGCTTCTGCTGATTAAAAAGATATGCGGCATTGCTATATTTTGTGTGTGTGTCTGCATACAACATGCTACGTTACAGTGATTTCCAGGAATATACCCGGAGTCACACACAGAATATAGGCATGCCACATATCATTTTAATCAGCAGAAGCTGCTTATGCCCCTAGGCATAGGCAAATGCGCATAGTTTGCCTATGCCTGGGGCTGGCTCTGTATATTAGCCATGCGCATTGGCGTTTCTATAATGGGTGCAATGGGTGCGGTGCACATGGGGGGGGGCCCACACCGCACCCATTGCACCCATTTTAATACTTACCTTTCCGGAGTCCAGCGCCAGCGGCTGTGATCGCGCCGGAAATCGCAGCCAAAATGGTCGCCGCGCATGCGCGGTAGCCAAATTGGTCTCCGGATCATGGCGGGTGCCATGTTTCCAGAGACCTACGCATGTGCAGTAGACTTCGGCACAATGCTGGAGTCTACAGCGCCGTGCAGAGGAGGGGGCCCACCCGGAGGTACACACGGGCCCCCTCCCCTGTAGAAACGCCCCCGGCCATGCTGTTTCCTAAACAGTGTGTGGATTATTAGATTCTATTGCAGCTAGTGTTAATAATAATAATAATAATAATAATTTTATTTATATAGCGCTCTTTCTCCAACAGGACTGGCTTTGTTTGACATTCTCAATATAAAATCTATGTTGAATGTTCTGTATCTAGCTTTATATGAAGAGACTGTGCAATGAACGTACTGAGACTTCTGCTCCCATAACACACAGTTCAGGAAATTAAAATGAAAGTTATTTTATTATTCTAATCTCATATAACACACAGTGGTTTCATGATGATACTCTGGGCAGACAGTGCAGTTATTTGGTGCTCGGGATCTACCATCAAATTTGATTAGAGTAAAAACGGTTGATTTCTATAGCAAGAAGATTATCGGACGTTTATTTCAATAAACATCAACCTGTGGGAATATGAATTCCCAGCTATGTTCAGTTCTGCATGGCGACTTGCACTTATATATTTTGCAGATATCACCAGCAAAGGTAATAATTGTGACGGGGTCGTCCTGTGGACCCCCACTTAGCTTGTTTGTCAAGCATGGGAGTCATCCCCAAAAAACAGCAGGAGACTAAATAGGTTGGAAAGGCTCTTTGATGTCTGAAAAAAAACTAATAAAGCAGAGAACAAGAGAGGATAATTGAACTCAGCAGCAGATTTCCAGGTGAGAATCTGCCCCATGGCATTCTGGACAATATAATGTGAATTTAAGGTCTACTGTAGTTGTAATGAGCAACAATATATATTTGTAAGAATGTGCATGCACAGAGACAGGGGCGTAGCCAGAACTTTGTGGGCCCCATAGCAACATTTTGAAGGGGTCCCCATCCCAATGCTTCTAGAGAGACACTTCTCTGCAGCAGTTGTTAATTTTATGCCCTATAATAGTGGCCTAGTTAATTTTCTGAACTACAGTAGAGCCTTATTTAATGTTATGCCCCATAGTAGTGCCCTAGTTTCTTTTATGAATCGCGGTAGTGCTTATATTCACCCAATGTCAGATTTCAGAGCTGCCAGTACACATTATGCTAGAGTTGGGTGTGGGTTGATAGATAGACAGTTTCTAGTTGGAAAGTCAATAGGCACCATATGTTAGACAGACATTAGGTCGACAGAGTCAAAGGGTCGACAGGGTCAAAAGGTCGACATGAAGACGGTAGATAGTACAAAAGGTCGACAGGATCAAAAGGTCGACACAAAGGTAGACACCATGTTTTTTGCATTTTTGTTGTTTGTGTGGATAGTTTTGTCATCTGGGACACCCGATTGTAGAAAGGCATACTCTCGCGGGGCTCGCCATGCTTCGGGCTCGGTGGCTTACTGCGCTCGCCACAAGGTTTATAACCAACTCTATGCCGACATGGATAGAGAAGGTATGAAATAGTCCAAAACATGTTAAATTTAATAAAAACCATGTGTCTTATCTTTTTTATGTTGACCATTTTCATGTCGACCTTTTGACCCTGTCGACCTTTTGTACTGTCTACCTTTTTCATGTCGACCTTTTGACCCTGTCGACCTAAGGTCTGTCTAACATATGGTGTCTATCTATTGACTGTCTAACAAGACACTGTCTATCTATCAACCGGATAATGCTAAAGTTACATTTGTACACACTATAACACTCAATTGTTACACAAAATAAAACTGATAAAGTGCCATATACATAAAATAGGATGGTGTCTGGACAGCGTTTCATATCAATGCTAACGTGGCATTCACCATGTGAAGTACAATGAAGTGCTGACAAAATACAAAATATAAATACTGTACTAATTTCATTTAAATGAATAAAAAATGTTGTCTCTCTCGTTAAAACGCATATAGCAGTCTTTATTCCTGGTGCAGTCAAAATGCAAATATCAATTAATTGCAACTTCTTCATGTAAAAAGTGCTATACCAATGATGTCTATCAAAGTCTGTCAGTGGGAGGAATCCAGGCACAATTAGCCAATCAGAGAATAGGTTACCAATAGTCATCATCATCAGTGTATATTTTACACCAGGGGATAAGCATCCGCAAGAGAAATGTCTCCTGACAGGTGAATATACATCTGTGCCCAGGTCTTATTTGGTCACATTTATGCCAGCCAGCGTGCCCTTAGTGTACTCTCTCTGTAGTCTATACTTGTCCAGACTTCCTCTCCTCTGTTCCGTGTCTCTGTAAGGAACTGTAAGTGTAAGATGTGACTAAATCTATTATGTGGGCATGCCCAGTACAGAAATGCAGATTTTCCACAAAATAATATGTGTACGTCCAGCTCTGCATTAGTCCCACAGACTGACAACAATTGGAGACAGTGATCTTCATTTGAGATGCTCGCTGCATGTGCCACATAAGTCACTTATGGTCAACTTCAGCTTCTAGTCACTGGAGATACCAGGTGTAGCGGGAGGTGGGAGAATCCAACACGGAAACTGTGGAAGTATGTAAACATTGCATCAAATACAATCTAATTTAGAACAACTCCTTTTATTAAACTAAACTTTTATTTTCTCTTTCACCTATAATACTGTTCAGTTTGGCATCATATTTCTAAACCGTTAGAAGACATCAGGATTGCACTTATTACATCTATCACTTTTATATTTGTCTAAAGAGGTGTACACACGTAGCGATTTTTACTTAATTTCTAAGCAAGCAATCGGACTAGATTGCTTAGAAATTAAGCACACTTCGCTCCGTGTGTAGGGTGCCGGCGACAGTGATGCACGGCCCCGTACAATGCTAACGCCGGCTCTAGACATGTCAGGGGTGTGCTGTATCAGGGATTGCATCAGAAGACGCAGTTCCTCTGACCCCATGGTTTCTCAGAAATTCTATGGTGTAGATGATGTCCGCTCGATGGGGCACCTGTGTGCGCAGCGCCGTGGATTAAGGGCCTAATTCAGACCTGATCGCTGTTGTGTGAAATCACACGGCGAGCGATTATCATATGACTGCATATGCGTATGTACCACAATGCACAGGCGTGAGCCCAAATAGCGACAGAATGGTGCGAAAATTTAGAACTCTAGATGTTCGCAAGGTGATTGCCAGAAAGCGGATGTTTGTGGGTGGTAACTGGCCGTTTTCTGGAAGTGTCAGGAAAAACGCAGGCTTTCCCAAGCGTTTTCAGGGTGGGTGTATGACGTCAGCTCTGGCCCCGAACAGCCTGATTCTATGTAGTAAGTTCTGGGCTACGCGCACACTGCACAGACTGGAAAAATCATTCGATGGTGAGTGAGTTGCGAACGGATATGCAGATGTCCGCTGCCTGGCAAAGTTTTCACACGGCGTAGGCATGCATTCACGTACTTTCACGGGGCGGCTTCTCACTCTCTATGGGCAGTGACTATCTGATCGCAGACTGCTGCAAATTTGCAGAGGAGTGATCAGGTCTGAATTTGGCCCTAGAACTGCAGCCGGTGGGTGTCTCAGTAGACAGCAATCAGCTTCAGCATTAGCATAATTTCACATTCATGTTACAGTGGCTTCTGATTAGTACCCACCTCTGAATTAGGCCCAATATGTGTCCCATGAAAAGTATTGGAAACTCAATATCCACCAGCACAGACCTGTTGTAACAGGTGTTTATGTGGAATGAAACGGCTGTACACCCTTCTGCAAGGCAAGGAACATCCGCAAAAATGTATCTTCCCCATCCTCGATCTCATTTTAGTATTCTCCCCCATCAAAATTAAATCTGGAAAAACCAGGCGTACTACTTTTACCCCAAAACTCTACTTAGCCATGAGTGCCCTCACTCTGGGCACCCACCCTATCAACTTCCATAAATGCTGCCATTTTGGTGCTCAGAACAGTGCACTCTGAGAGAAATCTAGGTGCACCAACACAAAGCATGGCGTGTGCAACCAACAGAGAGGAATATGTGTTGCACCTTACTGTTTTTACACTTTGTAAATGAAGCCCAATAATTTAAAAGTGAGGATAACAGAACATCTATAGTACATATTTGGCATTCTTGCATGACATATACAGTAAATAAAGATGGGATGTGCTTTGCCCTAGTACCATGTTTGTTTTTCAGTTGCCCTGCATCAAGCTCGTAGCTTTGGTTACGTAGCAGCAGTTCTGAGGACGGTGATTAATGAGGCAGCGTGACAGGTAGTGGACACAAGTACAAGGTGTGTGCTCCTGTTGTCATGCTGGGGTCTTCTATGCATTGTTCTGGCTTCTTCCTGCAATTCAGCCCTGCAGCAAAACAGATTTTCACAGGTGTGAGGAACAGCCTGGGGTCTTGCAGGTTAAACCCTGGTGAACTATCAAGAAATTATTCTTCATTGTTGTACTGATGATTAGGACATCTCTATGAAATCACATTTACTGTATATTGTTTATTTGGACCTAGAGATTGCAATGCAGACTTCTGCACAATGTATGTACACACAAGGGATTAAAATGCATTTTACTGCATGTTATCAATGCAAGTATAAACAGATATAATGCATTTACGTGTTTACAGAGACTTAATACTGTTTTGAATAGAGTGTGTAACTAAATTCAATTTGGCTGATGATGAGTTTGAACTCATTTGTGTCTAAAATAAAAGATGCCATTTTTTTAAATTTATTAAATATGTGCATGTGCAAAGTTGTGGAAATCGCACATTGGGGGTAATTCCAAGTTGATCGCAACAGGATTTTTTTTTAGCAGTTGGGCAAAACCATGTGCACTGCAGGGGGGGCAGATATAACATTTGTAGAGAGAGTTAGATTTGGGTGGGTTATTTTGTTTCTGTGCAGGGTAAATACTGGCTGCTTTATTTTTACACTGCAATTTAGATTGCAGATTGAACACACCACACCCAAATCTATCTCTCTCTGCACATGTTATATCTGCCTCCCCTGCAGTGCACATGGTTTTGCCCAATTGCTAACAAAGTTCCTGCTGCGATCAACTCAGAATTACCCCCATTGTGCAAGGTCTGCATAAGTAGCAGATGTGACAGATTTATGCATCACATACATTTACATCCAATTTTGTAATCATTTGTTTTAATAACGAAATATGCTTTCACTATTAAGTTCGAATGAAATGAAAAGAACCTGTCATATACAGTAGGTATAACTCGCCTTCCCGTATAAGAAAAAAACAGTAAGTTTGCTAAAGAACATTAATAAAATCATTTAATATTCTGTGAGCACCTATCAGCTTCAGCTGTGACTCTGCCCACAGCCAATAAGAAACAACTAGCTAGCGCTGGTGAACGTCATTATCTTTAGCATATTTTGCACCAGCCCACAGACACCCGTAATTGATACGAACGGGTGTGGGACACAGGGTCGGCACCAATTAGGTCGACACCCATTAAGATGACACCCATTGGTTGACAGTGGTTAGGTCGAAACTAGAATTAGGTCGACATGGCCATTAGGTCAACATGAAAAAAGGTTGTTTGCTCCATCAAGTGACCAATTAGTGCACCGCGCCCCCTTGCATGGCGAGCGAGCTGCGGGCAAGGTGCCTTGCTGCGCTCAGCACCGGTTACCGCTCCCAATCGTAGTCCACGTGGATCGTAAAGTATGAAAAAGTAAAAAACTAAATGTGAAAACTCATGTTGACCTTGTTCCCGTCGACCTAATGGCAGTGTTGACCTATTTATAGTGTTGACCTAGCCACTGTCGACTAATGGGTGTCGACCCAGAGTCCGGTTACCAATACAAATACACTGTTACTTAACAGAAATCTGTGTACGCACATATACATGCGGCATCTTTTCTGACCAAGCGCAGACCCATATTCTGTAGGTACCTATGCAAGCTGTCATAAGCCCAACTCAGCCATAACCTGAGTGTGTTTATATTAGGTTAGGATTAATTGCATTTAATAGAAATGTCAAACTCTGTGGAAACCTCTACAGATCACAGTACCTATCTTAATTTATTGGTTAGATATGCTTTTGGTAGCGTGTATCTAACAGTATATGAATCTGTGAAAGAAAATGATAGCCTTCTCTTTTGAACTGATGTGCATAATATGCAGGTGTACATATAATCCCTGCTCCAAATTCCACATCCTCTGTGAATGGCAACAATATTTATTTCCAGATTGTGCAAAACAGTTTGTTACTATGGAATTTACACCAGCTGATGTCAGGATTCAATTAGGGTTCTAGTTCCTGCACAAGGTCTGTATACCCTCCGGATTCTAATGTATTCCTTTCCCATCCCTTACTTGCATATCCCTCCATTGCTCTGATGCTCTTTATATGGTGTAGCCCAGGGGTAGCCAACCCTGGTCCTCGAGAGCTGCCAACAGTGCACGTTTTCCAGGTCTCCTCAGCTGTGGATCTTTTAAAATGTGACTGTTAGTAATAACTGCATAGGTGCACCTGCCAGGTGAGCTGGAAAACGAGAACTGTTGGTAGCTCTTGAGGACCAGGGTTGGCTACCACTGGTGTAGCCTATGGTGGAAATGTTCTGCAGCACATTGGAGTCAGTGGGGGATATTCAATTGTTTGAAAAGTCAGTTGGGTGTCTTTTTCCCCCCTATCTAATAGACAGGAAAAAACAGACACTCAACCGACTTTTCGAACATTTGAATTTCCCCTAATGTGTCAACATTCAGAATGTTGAAATGGACTTTATGTTGAGAGTGAAAATGTCTGCATTTATAATGTTGACATGGGCATGATGTCGACTTTGACACATTGTCGACATCACAGTTTTAGGGTTAGGGCTAGGTTTAGGCTGCAGTTGGGTTAGTGTAGTTAAACTGTGGTTAGGGTTAGGGTATGGTTAGGGCTCTAACAATAGAAAAATGTTGACATGCCGACTGTCTACATGCACAAAGGTGACACTATACTTTAAGACCATGTGCATATCAATATGTCGACATAACATTTCGTACTACAACCTTCCAGCAGCCCAAAGACTGGTCGGCTGGTCAGATGATCGGCTGCCCCTCACCGGATCACAGATCACTGGTTCCTGAGTGCAGGTAAAAATTCCTTTTTTTAAATACTTTTTATTTTCTTCCACACATTGATCAACCTGTGTGTCCATCCAACATACATGCAAATTCTCCTCCAATTGCTTTTTAGCACAATCAAGTGATACTAAAATAATGTCAAAAGGGTGTGAAAACACACTTTTGCACATTATTTAAGTAAAAAATATTTTGATAAATATGCCCGTTAATCTCCTCAATTGTAAATTACTACAAAATTTGTGTTACTTTACTAAAAAATTATAATAATAGTTAAAGAATGAAAACATCCCTATTTTTCAGCTTTGGACATTTTAAGTATTGTGACAAGCTCACTAGAATAGTGGTGGAAGGCAGGTATATTTGCTTACCTATGTGTTTTAAGACCCCAGGAATACTGTGTTGGTTCTGCTGAGATCATTTGGCTTTTGGTAAGAACCGGATTAGGGTCCTGGGGTTGGATGTGAGAAGAGAGGGTGGGTTCTCCATTCATTTAGATCAGGGTCTTTGGACTTTTAGCCTCACAGAAGGCTGAGTAGAGCTTTCAGCTGTATGGGAGTGTTAAAAAGGCTGTCAGCCTAATCTTTGCTCTCTTACACTGCTTGGGGAAAAGAAAATTGAGTCTCTGTGAGAGAAACCTGCTCTTGAAATCCAGTGAGCTGTGCCTGATACAATTTTTTTTTTTGTATTTTTTTTTCTTTAGTGAGTTAGGATTATCCTGTTTATAGTTAGCGCCGGATGGCAATGTATTTATTTTGATTTTTATTTCTAACTGGTTGAGGCCAGTTGCACCAAATCAACAGATTTGTGTGATCTCTCAGCTGCTGCATCCTGCCATCTACCCCAGGAGATGATGCCTGTTCCCCTGACCATGTTACAGTATCCAAAGCAGTATTCATGATCCCCTATCTAGAATCTCATCTATAAAGCATGTAGAGCTCTTTAGTGTTTTACAGCCAGTTCTACATAACACCTGACTTCCTTCCATATTCCTGTAAAGACATATGACATCCAATATGCTGTTGGATGGGGTTAATGTTGGCCACACATACATTGATATACATAAGTGCCACAAAATGTCAGCACAACATGCGCATGACACTCAAGAATAATGCAAATTAAATAAATTTGTTCATTTTTGGAAATGCTTGTAAATCCAGATGCCAATTAACCACTAAACTTGTGTATGCAGTCATCTCACAACCTCACCAAAAGGTTTTCTTATGATCTGGTCACTTATGTGTCCAACGACTGGATATGGCTTGTATGCCCACACGCAAAATAGTGGGATAGCTACCATGATATTATAAAACCCATACATCATGCAGAAATCAGTTCAATTTCCCATTCTGCCGACGCCGGGGGATTGGAGAAAACCAAAATGTTGGATTTCCCAATTCGCCAATTCTGACCAGAAAATGTGAATTTTTTTAAATGTTGAAGTTCCCTGATATATGGCTGATCGATATTTGCCGACTGAGGGATGAGATCAGGTCAAAAGGGAATCGACGGCCCATAGATGTATGGCCCGCATTACTCAGGGAAGTGGATTCATATATAAATCAATTCCTCCATGATTTAATTTATATGTGTTGTATAAGTCAATGTAAATAATTTGAGCACATTGGTTTTGTGCTTGGTGGTGATTTGGGCCTGCTCACTTGCTATCATTTTGTGTATGGCTTATTTCCTTATACCAAACAAAACTTATAAAAAAAACAAATTCTAATTTAGTGCATGATTCACAAACCTCATTTCATGCCTATATAGACAATGTCTAATTGGTCACACAGCTTATCATTTATTTATCTGTGAGGTGTGTCCCTGCACTGCCCCAAATTACACAGGGGGAGGGAGACACAAAGAGGCAATACTGTCCCCAGGGGAAGGGCAGAAAGGAAAAGGACACACAAAAGATTAGGCAATGGGAAAGAGGAGAGACGATTAGCTTTGTAGTCAACTATGCTTCTCAAACATGGTATTAAACAATCATGTACCGTACACGCAGAAGGGTGCATAAGCTCTGAAGCTAAATTTGAAGCTACTAACAAGACTTAGAGGCGACATTTTTCCAATTTCTTTTTAAATCTAAAGACAAATAATTAATTATGAGCTTGACAATTCTGTATTAAGAGCTTACTGGTTCACAGTAAAAATACAGTTTGAATAAAATAATCTGTGTAAGTGTCATTTGTAATGCAGGCAAACCTATAGACTTTTTAGGGGGTTGAATACTTTTGCAAATCACAGAATGCAAAAACAAACTCAAGACTTGTTTACTCAAACATTTCATTAATGTCCCTTTAGTTTGTACAAGAAAACTAAATGCAGCCCAAATGCTCAGCTCTTACTGTAGTGACTACTTGCCTACCTGACCCTTTCAATCCAAAAATACACTGGGAGGTTAATTGGTTCCTGAAAAAAAAAAATAACCCCAGTATGTAAGTGTGTACATGTATATGGCCAGACCATATGGGCCAAGTAGTTCTTATCTGCCGTCAAATACTATGTTTCTTTGTGTCTGCACCCTTTGCAGTGTAGCATGGTTTTTCCAGGTGTTCAGTTACTTGATCTTTTTTGCTTACTCCCAACTCAGAATACATACAAAACCGGACACATAAAATACTTATGGTGCACGCAGTAGCAGATCTTGCCACGGGCAAGCAGGACTTTTGCCCAGGGCGCCGCCTTCTGGAGGGCGCAGGGCGCCATCCGGAGGGCGCCGCACCAGGGCAAGATCCGCTGCTGCTGTGTGCCCCCCGCTGCCCCCCTGCTGCCGCTGGCCGCTGGGAAGGGAAACTAGACGCGTACGCGTCTAGTTTCCCTTCGTGGAGAGGTCCTTTACTGTGCGGTGCGCGATGACGTCATCGCGCACCGCACAGCATTTCAGTCTGTACAGGGGGCGTAAATGACCACGCCCCCTAATGCCGCCCGGGGCGCCAGAAGCCCCGGAACCGGCCCTGGGTGCACGGCTAGAGTATAATTATTTCAGACACATTCTGAACACGTGTTTGATTCATTAGCATTATGCATGCATCTAAACTGTCTGCACAATATGTTGTATTGCAACATGGAAAAACAGCATTGTTCTTATAAACATCAGAAATCCAGTTTGCAGTCGTTAGTAATGATCTGCTTAAGTGACGCATTAAAACTTCTTCATATTCCATCTTCTAGTCTAACATAATAAAATGATAAGCCACAGGTTCCCCTGCCACCTCCTCCCTTTTTCATACAAAGCAAAGCCACGGAAACGCCAAATATTACATTCCCCAAATATCTGGAGCTGTGGGGACCACCCCAGCCTCTGAGGGTTTGGGGGTGGAGGAAGAGAGGTGTGTGGGTTTCAGTGTGGTGATGGGGAGGGGGTCTCTTATTTTTAGAAGAGCTTTATATAGGGACTGGGAGGGTCCCATGTGGGATCAGGCAGGGAGTTTAGCTGCAATAGAAGTTGGGTATCTGCGTGGCAATGTTTGATGTGGTTGGCACTAGAGACAGGGAGGTGCGGGGGCAGAAAGTTCAAGGACTAGAAGGGCATTTGGTCTCCTTCAGGATCTGCATAGGGAGTAAGGTTTATTTTTTAACTGCTTAGGTGCTGGGCTGTTCAATATGCTGATATGACAGCGAGAAATAATGTAAGGATAACATAAATGTTACATTTTTACATACATACATTTTGGTGGAAGAAAGAAATCCCATAATATGCAACATAAAAATAACTGGGTGATGTTCTAAACGATAAATACAAATAGATGCTCTGCAGTAATAAGCAAGACCCATCCGCAAATTGAAATATTATTTTATATGGGAAAGAAGAATATATAACAGGAGGAAACACAAAGAATAACATAAGTATAACTAATTTCTTCCGGTAGCCTCAGAGGCAACAGTGCTGAGGTCTTGGATTTGGTTCCCACCAAGGGCCTGTTATGTGTGAAGTTTGTATGTCCTCCCTGTGTTTGAGTGTACTTCCTCTGATTTCCTTCCACAATCCAAAAACATTCTAGCAGGTAAATTTTGTTCTGACAAAAAAATTAACCCTAGTTTATATGTGTCCTTTTGGCAGAGGGAGTGGGGAGGGGGCGGAAAAAGGGCTGCATTTTTTAAAACGCTTCTTTTGGGAGGGGAGAGTGAAGGATCTGTGTATCACCACGCAGACTTCCTGACCTTGCAGCACCCGTATCCGTTGGCCAGATGCGCAAGCTGAGCCTTACTCAGCTGACCACCTGCGTGGAACAACACCGATGGTCGCAATGTTGGATCCCTGCTTGCGACATTGGTCGCAGTGCTGGGATCACAGTTACATGCTGGAGGCGTCTATTCTAATCAGAGGCGTAGCATGGAGCAATGGTCATGCACCCCCTCTTCTCCACATATATGATCATTTGTCCCCAAAGGGGGAAAAGCACACAGTAACCCCCACAATATCCCCACAAAACACACACAATATCCGCCACAGGGAAAATACCACACACATTGTCTCCATCAGAGAAAAAAAATCACACACATTCGCCCCCACGGGGTAAAATAACACACATTGGCCTACACAAAAAAATGAGACACATGGATACAATGAGGAAAAAAATAATTAATTGCAAAAAAACACATTGATTTATTGCAACCACAGCCACAAAAAAATGAAACAAACATTGATTCCCCCAGCCCCATACAGAAGACTGACCTCACGTGCTGGGCTGCAGAGCTAATCACAGATAGCTGCAGATAGCTGCAGAGCTAATCACAGGAGACCACTCTCCAGTCTCACCAGAAAGTCCAAACCCGTGAATGCCTTCTCCCAGAGAGTCCAGACCAGGCAAGTGGATTGGAACTTGGTCCAACTCCCTTCCTCCCTCACTGTCCTCAGCCCTCATCACCTTCCTCAGCCCCTCAACACTGTCCTCAGCCACTCAGCACCATCATCAGTCCCTCATCACCTTCCTCAGTACATCATCACTTTCCTCAGCCCTCAGCCTCTCATCACCTTTCTCAGCCACAGCCCCATCACAATCCTCAGCCACAGCCCGAATTACATTTCTCAGTCCCATCACCTTCCTCAACCCACAGACCCTTCCTGAGCGCCATAGCCTTCCATAGCCCCATCACCAATCTCAGCCACATCACCTTCCTCAGCCCCATCACCATCCTCAGCCACAGCCCCAATCACCTTTCTCATCCACAACCCCCATCACCTTCCTTAGCCCCATCACCTTTCTCAGCCACAGCCTCATCACCTTCCTCAGCCCCATCACCTGTCTCAGCCCAAAGTACTTTCCTCAGCCCCATCAGATGCCTTGTGGTGCCATATAAATAATGGTTGTTAATAATATGACATCTGACTGACTGTAGAGTCACATCCATTCCCGACTGTGTCTGGGAAGAGCCCAGTTCTATTGGGCCAGGTTGCAAGGAAGTAGTGCCGTGGGTAAGGGTCCCGGCAGAGGCCGTACTGTGCCCCATGATATTTTTGGTGCCTGGAGCTTGCGCTTCACCGAAACCGCCCTCCCTACGCCTCTGCTTCTACTGAGACTTCTCCTGCATGTCCCTCCTTCTAACTGGACGGAAATTCAATGCTGTTTGCATGCGGCATTGAACTTCTGTCCAGCTCTGCGTCAGGCCCATGGATTGTAAGCTCCTCTGCAGGAGGAACTGATATAAATGGTCAAATATTCTCTGTAAAGTGCTGCAGAATATGTGTTCGCTATATTACTAACTGCTAATAAGTAAAAAAAAATTTTTTTACATTTCTTTCTTTATTGAAGCATTTTCGTAAAGAAAATAGCAATAAGTATAGGAACATTGTGAATAATAACAGAAAAAATAATAATGTAATAGATACAAAACATAGGCCCTCATTCCGAGTTGTTCGCTCGTTCTTTTTCATCGCATCGCAGTGAAAATCCGCTTAGTACGCATGCGCAAAGTTCGCACTGCGACTGCGCCAAGTAACTTTACTATGAAGAAAGTATTTTTACTCACGGCTTTTTCTTCGCTCCGGCGATCGTAATGTGATTGACAGGAAATGGGTGTTACTGGGCGGAAACACGGCGTTTCAGGGGCGTGTGGCTGAAAACGCTACCGTTTCCGGAAAAAACGCAGGAGTGGCCGGAGAAACGGTGGGAGTGCCTGGGCGAACGCTGGGTGTGTTTGTGACGTCAACCAGGAACGACAAGCACTGAACTGATCGCACAGGCAGAGTAAGTCTGGAGCTACTCTGAAACTGCTAAGTAGTTAGTAATCGCAATATTGCGAATACATCGGTCGCAATTTTAAGAAGCTAAGATTCACTCCCAGTAGGCGGCGGCTTAGCGTGTGTAACTCTGCTAAATTCGTCTTGCGACCGATCAACTCGGAATGAGGGCCATAGTGCATGGTATAAGGAAGAGCACCAATATGAATAATCTGTACAACATTATACAATAGCAAATAGCATCTGTAAATACGCCAGGAATCTTCTGAGAGATGGGGACACTCCCCAACTACTGACTATCGTTAACAAGAGTGATGGGAGCAGGGGTTAAAGTGAGCCGGAACGGGGCGGAACTGCGTTCCGTCAGTTCCACCAGGAGACGGAACGCAGTTCCGCCTCCCCCGGCTCACCTAACCCGATGTCCCGGGCGGCGCTGCAGGGAGATGCCGGGCGCCCGCTGAGATCGCGTTACCAGCGGGCGCCCGTCTCCCTCTCCGCAGCGGCAGCCGGAGGCAGGAGCTCAGTACTGAGCTCCGGCTTCCGGCTCTGTCAGTGCGCGCTATGGGAGAGACGTCATGACGTCTCTCCCATAGTGCCGAGGAGCGGGCGGCGAGAGAGGACTGCGGCGGGAGCGGGGCTTGGTAAGTATGGTGCTCCCCCCCCCCTCCCTCCTATATGTGTACCACTAGCGGCGTTTCTACTGGGGGCTAGTTACTGGGGGGCTTTTACTACTGGGGGGCTTTACTACTGGGGCAAACTACAGAGCGGCAAACTACTGGGGGGCTTTACTACTGGGGCAAACTACAGAGGGGCAAACTACTGGGGGGCTTTACTACTGGGGCAAACTACAGAGGGGAAAACTACTGGGGGCTTTACTACTGGGGCAAACTACTGGGGGGCTTTAGTACTGGGGGAAAACTACTGGGGGGCTTTACTGCTGGGGCAAACTACAAGGGGCAAACTACTGGGGGCATTACTACAAGGGGGCAAGCTACAAAGGGGCAAACTACTGGCAGCATTACTACTGGGGGCTAAACTACAAGGGGGCATAATTACAGGAGCTAAACTACTGTGGGTATAACTACAAGGGGGCAAACTACTGGGGACATTACTAACTTTGGCAAACTACATGGGGGCTAAACTACAGGGGCTAAACAACTGGGGGCACAACTGCAGGGGGCATTACCACTGGGGGATAAACTACATGGGGCAAACTACATGAGGGCAAAACTACTGGGGGCATTACCACTCAGAGGCTAAACTAAAGGGGGGGGGGGGGAGTAAATTGCTGGGGTCATAACTGCAGGGGCATTACCAGTATGGGCATGACTACTGGGGCTAAACAACAGGGGCTAAACGACTAGGGGCAATACTACACAGGGGCATTACCATTAAGGGCATTACTGATGGGGTGCACAGCTAATGAGGGCATTGTAAAGGGGGCACTTCATAAGGGGCACTACTGTTGGGGGCATTGCATAAGGGGCACTACTACTGTGGGCATTGTATAAGGGGTGCTACTGCTGGGGGCATTACTGTATGGGCCGACAAAGAAGCTGCGTTCCCGGTCCGCCCTCCGTCGCTCCGCCCCTACCATCGCCGCCGCACTGGAAGCCCAGGTTCCAGACTCCCAGCTGCAGCGGATCTGGGACCAGGCCGGCTTTATTATCCCTGCCGCTGCATCGAGCTCCTGTGACCGCGGCGCTACTAGTTCAAATCTGTCGCTGATTGGCTGCCGGTCCGCAGCAGTTTTGAAATATTAGCGCCGTGGTCACAGGAGCTCGATGCAGCGGCAGGGATAATAAAGCCAGCCTAGTTCCAGATCCACTGCAGCCGCCCTCAGCCTCTTCTGCCGCCCCGCCCTCGGACCTCTGTGCACCCTCAGCCTCCTCCTCCGCACTATCTCCGAGGCCCAGAGCCTCCTCCACGTCACGCCTACCACAGCCTACTCATCCACAGCACCGCAGACCACCGCCGCTGCTAAAGAGGTAATCTAACCTGCTGCCTTTCTCTCTCCCTAGTCCCTACTGTATTCCCTTGCTGTCACTTTCCATGTCCCTGCTGTCACTTTCCATGTCCCTGCTGTCACTCACTCTGTCACTCTATAATGTGAATTTCGGCTCATACCGTGTGCTATAATGTGAATTTCGGCTCATACCGTGTGCTATAATGTGAATTTCAGCTCATACCGTGTGCTATAATGTGAATTTCGGCTCATACCGTGTGCTATAATGTGAATTTCGGCTCATACTGTGTGGTGTAATGTGAATTTCAGCTCATACCGTGTGGTGTAATGTGAATTTGGCTCATACTGTGTGGTGTAATATGAATGTGGCTCATACTGTGTGGTATAAATGTGAATTTCGGCTCATACTGTGAGGTATAATGTGAAAGGGGTCCTACTATTGTGGTGCATAATGTGTATAAGGGGTATATGGTGTGGTAAACTACACTGAAGGGCACGCCCCCTTTTGCGTGGCCATGCACCCTTGTCAGGAGTGCGCGCGCCTTCGGCGCGCACATAATTGCACCCTTCATTTTTCCATACCCCCACTTCAAAATTTCCACTTGGGTACTACTACTGTGGGCATTATTACTATTGTGTGACCACGCCCCTTTCTTTTTGAGACCACACCCCTTTTTTGCTGCGCGCGACGTAGGCGCGCGCAATACCTTTATTACATGGGCACCGTGGGGAGGGGGGTGAGTTCCACCACCTCTCTAGGACCACTTTAAGCACTGGATGGGAGGGTCATTAAGGAAAATCCTAGTTTCATACCAGAGCGTGCTATGAAAACAAGAGCTAATGGCCTCTTTGGTGTGAGTAGGAAGGGTTTCAATAAAACTTTCCCATGTTGCAAAGAAGGATTCGGTGCGAGATTCTTTTTGAAGTGAGGCCTCCAGCCAATCCATATGACAAATATAAAATAACTTTTCCCTGAACATTTCTAGCGTCGGGACAGAACTTTGAACCCCCTGTGTAAAACAGCCTTTCTGGCTGCCGATGAGATTGCTAAAAGTAACTTTTTCACAGGTTTGGGAGCTCTAATACCAGGGGGTATGATGCCAAATATGGCCCATTCCGGTGTAAAAGGGATGTAGTTCGCTAAATGTTGGGAGGCAAAGCGCCATACTGCTATCCAAAACCGTCTCAAGAGTGGGCAGGCCCAAAAACAATGGTAGAGATCTGCCAATTGATGGCCACATTTGGGACAGGAAGGGTCATTTAATATGCCTATCAAATAACCTCTGTGGGGAGAAATATAAGATCTGTGAAAGATATTAAGATACATTTCTGTGTACTTTGCAGCAGGGAACGTAGCTATTGAAAAATTTAGCATATGCAATAATCTATCAACATCTAAGTTAGGAAAATGCTCTAACCATTGGGCTATGCCAGTTTTATATGCAGAATGGTCTAATATAGTACGAAGTTGCGTATAGTAAAATGAAATGGCACCTTTGGATTGTTCCGGTCGCAATAGTATGCGGTCCAATTGGCTATCCCAGTCAGTCGCAGGCAGTAGTCTGGAAACTTTTCTAGCATAATGTTGGGCTTGAAAAAAAGCAAAGTTTTGGGGGCCAATATATGGGTATTTAGATAGGGCCTCTGCGTATGTGAATGGTCTATGGGATCTGGGATTAATGAGCTGTCCTACATTACAAATTCCTAACGCTTTCCAATCACGGAAAGGGTAGGTGGCCTCTCCATTTTGAAAACTCGGGTTATGTAGAATAGGCAGATGGATAGATATGTGTTTGTGTAATTTATATTTGTGCCTCAAGGATAGCCAAACTTTCCTCGCAGTCATTAGGAGGGGATTATTAGTTAAGTCAGTGGAAATCTCGGCATCAGTCAGGTGAAGAAAAGCAATCAGAGACACGTGAGGAATTAAATTTTGTTCGAGAAGGGAATCAGTGTATGTTTGGGTACTGGACAACCAGTCCTTAATATAGCGAACATGGGAAGCGTAACTATACGTCTGAATGTCTGGAAAGTTGACCCCCCCATTGTTTTTAGGCTGACTTAATTTAAATAGATCAATTCTCGCGCGCTTATTGTTCCAAATAAATTTTCTAAAGGTGGATGTTATCAGTAAGAGGTCTTGTCTAGACAACAAAAGGGGGAGAACTTGTAGTGGGTATAGGAGTTTTGGGAAATATATCATTTTAATTATATTCGTCCTTCCTAAAAAGGAGAGTTGTAAATGGACCATCGCCTCAAGATCCCTTGTGATTTTGGAAAGTGTTTTCCCAACATTAATGTCATAAAGATCTGCAACGTTTTTGGGAAGGAGGACACCCAAATATGGGAGTTTCCTTCTGGCCCAATTCAAAGGTAGTTGTGCCGCCCACGAGGGCCTATAAAAGCCTTGTTTCAGATAAAGCGCACTAGATTTTTCAAAATTAATAAAAAAGACAGAAAGGGATCCCACCCTATCAAGCAATTCGAGCAGTGGTTTGAAGGAATGTTTAGGATTGGATATGTGAATCAAAACATCATCCGCAAAAGCAGTGAGTTTCACTTCCATCGAACCCACCGATATACCCTCCAAGGTTGGCCAGGAATCAATTATACGAAGTAAGGGGACAAGGGACAAATTGAAAAGTAGAGGGGATAGGGGACAGCCCTGGTGGGTACCTCTGGACATAACAATAGGGTCGCTTCTCGTGCCATTTACTAAGAGGAAAGTCGTGGGGGAACTATAAAAGAACTTTATAAGATTAATAAAATTTGGGCCGAAGTTTCTAATCGATAGGATTTTAAATAAAAAGGGCCAGGACACTGTATCAAAAGCCTTCTGAGCATCAAGGCTCAGAAGCATGTTGGGAGCGGTAGGATTATTATTGGAAGCGATAATGGAGGCTATAGCTGTGCGTATACCTTTAACTAATTGTCTGCCTCGGGTGAAACCTAGTTGGTGAGATGAGCAAAGGGAGGAGGAGAACGATTGTAATCGAGAGGACATAATCTTGGATAGAATTTTAAAATCCACATTTAGTAGAGTAATGGGGCGATAGGAACCCAATAGTGTAGGGTCGCGGTCGGGCTTTGGAATAAGGGTAGTGAAGGCAGCATTTAAAGAGGGATAATATGGGCATTTTTTATCGATAGTGCGATATAGTTCAAGTAGAGTCGGTATAATGTCAGTGGACAGGATTTTAAAATATTCTCCCGCGAATCCATCTGGTCCCGGGGCTTTACCAGTATGTAGGGAAGAGATTGCCGACCTTATTTCCTCCTCGGTGATTTCCGAGTCTAAAAGATCAATTTGATCTGGGTCTAGACTAGGCAGATTTGCTTCTCTGATGATATCGTCTAAGGACTCTGGGGTCGATGGTCTAGCGGAGTACAGATCAGGGACGTGCAGTCAGGGGAGGCAGGGGAGGCAGTGCCTCCCCTGTCATAATGATTAAGATAATACAAAGAAGATGCATATGACACATATTCTGTGCCATATGTATCTTCTTAATATTATTCTTAGCGTTGCTGTTTTGTATATGTGTTTGGGAGGCACCGATCGTGGTGCCTCCCGTTGTCACTGGGGAAAGTATGGGGAGCGTGGGGCGGGCACGGGCGGGGACTAGCCATGGGCTGTAAAAGCCCATTGAAAATATATGGGAAAGCGGCACCATTAGTGGTGCCGCTTTCATACAGGGACGTGCTTTCAACCCATGAAAGCACGTCCCTGTCAGTGAGGCCACAGTGATTGGCCAGCGGATCCGTCACTGGATCCGCTGTCAATCACTGTGTGGGCGACGCTGGCGGAGGAGGTGCGTGCGGCTGGATGCGGCGATGGTGCGGGCGGCGGGATGCGGCGGTGGAGCGGGCGTCGGCGGTGCGGGTTGCGGCGGCGGAAATTACCTTTATCCTGCAGAGTTTGGCAGCGGAGCGGTTCCAGTTTCAAAAATGGCGCCTCAGCGTAATTTTTGAAATTCAAGATGGCCGCCGCGAGCCAATCACGGCTCGCCGCGTCATCGCCCCGCCCCCCTCCGGCTGACTTATATAAGTCAGCGCGAGGCGGAGGAGAGTCAGTCCGACGGCGGAGGAGGAGCTGTGAAGAGCTCCTGAAGAATGAAGACGCCGGAAGTCCTGGCTGGGCGGCGGCTATGCAAAAGAGCTTAGCAGCCGCCGCCCACCAGGTGAAGACGCTGGAAGCCCTGGGGAGGTGGCGCCCCCCCAGGTGAAGACGCTGGAAGCCCTGGGAAGGCGGCGGCCACGCAAAAGAGCTTAAAGGCCGCCGCCCCCAGGTGAAGACCCAGTTTAATAAAGCTTATTTTCAAGACTGTGTGGTGTTTTTATTTTAATATTTTCTTTACAGGTGGACTACAGGTGCCAGCGGGCACTTTATGTCCAGGCATGCTGGCACTTGTGGTTCTCCAAGTGCCAGCATGCTGGGGCAGGCTTGCTGGGACCTGTAGGCTACCTGTAAAGAACAATATTACTATTCTTTGCAGGTGGACTACAGGTGCCAGCAGGGCCTTTGTGTCCGGGCATGCTGGCACTTGTGGTTCTCCAAGTGCCAGCATGCTGGGGCAGGCTTGCTGGGACCTGTAGGCCTCCTGTAAAGAACAATATTAACACACAATGAACCCCGCACCCACCACCACCAGGGGTGCGGGGCATAGCACTTGGCTATCAGCCCAGTGCTGGTTATTGCTCGGGAGGGGGGACCCCATTTTTATTTTTTGGGGTTCCCACTTTCCGAGGAATTCCAACCCTGGGCTGACTGGCTGGGGGGCAGATTAATGTTATGGCAGGGGGACCCCGCACTGAGTGTCTCCCCTGCTATGGCATTACTCCCCCTGGCTGGTTCTGCCTAGTGCTGGTTTTACTGGTGTGTTGGGGGACCACACTTTTTTTTTTTCGGGGGGGGGGGCTTGTTAGCTGCCAGTGCCTCCCCAACCAGTGACCTCACCGCACGTCACTGGTACAGATTGCAGTAATAGTCATGAAAGGCCTTTGATATATCAGATGTTCGTGTCAGATAAGGGGAAGACCCAGTTCCTTTAATAGAAACGATATGGTTTCGTCGTTTGTAGCCTTTAGTTAATGAGGCCAACAAACGTCCCGTCCTGGCACCCCACCTGTAGTATTTATTTTTCCTGAAATCTAGACGCGATTGAGCTTGGGAGAGTAGGACATTTTCCAGTATAGATTTAGCTTGATTATATATAGTGAATTTTTCCTCCGAAGGATCTGCCACATATCCAGCAAACGCAGTTTGTAGCGTATGGGAGAGGAAATGATATTGGTCTTTTTGGATTTTATTACAACCAGATACATATGAGATGATACTACCTTGCATCACCGACTTCGATGCGTCCCAGAAAAGGATCGGGTCATCCCAGTGGGCGATGTTGTTATCAATATAATCTAACCAGTTACGCTTTAAGTATTCTCTAAATTTTTCTTATTGGAATAGATATACAGGAAACTTCCAAGTGCGGTGTGTGGGGCCAATATGTGGTAATTTAAATGAAAACTCAATCGGTGCATGATCCGAAACCAATATTTCAGCGATATTTGCGGAGGTCACCTCAGATATCAGAGAGTCCACTACTAAAAAGTAATCTATGCGGGAGACTGTGCGGTGAACCCCTGAATGGAAAGTGAAGGATTTATCTGATGGGTTAAAGAGTCTCCAGACATCAGTCACTTGGAGCTCTAACATAAATTTCACAAGTGTAGGCCAAATAGCAGAATGTCGGTTGGACGGAATCGGGGTCTTATCCAGGGTCGGATCATGCACCGTATTGAAGTCACCCCCCAGCACCAGTGAGAAAACCTCCCGCTGTTGTATCAAAAAGGTCATTTCAGTCAAGAATTCCGACACCTGAGTGTTGGGAGCATATATATTTAAAAGGGTGTATGTGGCATCTCTGATCTTGACATCAATCAACAAGTAACGGCCATTAGGGTCTGGGACAGTATTCAAAATGGTGTACGGGAGATGACGTGCAAAAAGGATGGCCACCCCTCTAGTCTTATTGACATAGGAGGCCGAAAAGCAATCTCCTAACCAACCAGCGCGAAGAGAAGAGCCATCACCCTCCCTCCAGTGGGTCTCTTGTAGAAAAATTATGTCTGGGCTAAATTTCTTAAGGTGGGATAAGACCCTTTGACGCTTAATGGGGGAATTGAGCCCGCCCACATTCCATGAAAGACATTTAATTGAATCGTGGGGGGGTGAGTATGGTAAAGTGTGTGTGTTATTCGCCATCATCCAATCCCAACTCTCGCAGCGCAAAGTTCACAATACAATCCCATTAATATGTGTCGGGGCCCCCGGTCCCAGCAAGCAGGGGGCAACCCACAAAATATAGACATGGCTAAGTGTCCCCATCTCTCCACCACCAATGCACCAAGATATAACATAGAAAATTGAAATTTTTGTAGATTAAAAATGTCACATGTATCAAAAGACAGAGAATCATGCCTCAATAACCTTTTCTGAATTTTCTTAAACCAGAAATTCACTTGGAGGGTCACAGTAACGATACTGTAACCGACCATGAGAATCAACAAAAACCAAACAGGAAATAAAATAAGGAGAACCGGTCTCCTAAACAATAACATAATAACGGTGAATCATGAAGGGGCGAATGAAAGGTAGGGCCCTGCCCCCCGCTGCCAAATGGAAAATAGGACTAAAATCACTTATTTTGGCATACACATTCAGCGATTGGGGGATCTTAGGGACAATGTTGCTGGTGAACTTTGTGAGGAGGGAGAGGACAAAAAGTGCCTACGGGCCATGTCTGGGTCATCAAAAAATATAGTACGGCCATTATCAGTGACCCTCAACTTGGCAGGGTAGAGCAGGGCAAAACGTTTTTTGCGATTCTACTAGGAATTTGCAAACTGGCGAGAATGCCCTGCGTTTTGGGGTGACCGCCATTGAGAAATCCTGAAAAATTAAAATGCGGGTACCATCAATGACCAATTTGCCCAATTTCTTATATGATCGTAATATTAGTTCCTTCGTCCTATAGTCAAAGTAGCGGGCCACCACCGGTCTAGGAGGGGGATTAGGACCATCCCTCTCAATTCCCACCCTATGGACCCTTTCGACCTGAGGAAATTCCATCTTGTCAGAAATACAAAGAGCAGAGATCAATTGAGATTTTAGGTAGTCACCCAGTAGGGAGGGTTTGACATGTTTCGGGATACCAATAAAGCGAAGGTTATTCCTCCGATTTCTATTCTCTAGGTCATCTAGTTTGTCTTGGAGCTCCCGAATCATGCCAATGGACGAGTCAGCCGAGGACTCCACGGTATGGACCGTGTCTTCCAGGTCACTAACTCTCTGCTCCACCTCTGATATTATTGAAGTGTTTGAGGCCACTTCACTTAGGGTGGACTGAAACGAGTCTCTAAACTCATCTAATTTCCTATCAATATGGGGCATGAGAACCGAAAGGATCTCTCTAGCCGTTTGGGACACTGTGGAGGTCGTGTCAAGTTGGGGTGTAGGGTCGGGGTTCCCGGCCATGTTCGTCACGGGTTGCGACTGAGAAGGGGAAGAACCACCTGACTTATGTGACTTCCTTCTGACCATGTTTTCTGAAACAGTCCTATTCAAAAACCTCTCCATCAATTATGAAATGCTTATCATAAGAGACCCAAAAGGGTCGGACAAAGTTCACCAGTAAATAGAGGTATCATATGAGATACATCTGAAATCGTAAAGTATAATGCCCCAAAGAGGTATATAAAATGTCACATAACAAAATATGAATCACATACCCCCTAGTTGCATGACTACATATCAACAAACAGCAATCCCTAATACTCTAGTGGAGGAGGTGTTGACACCTAAGTGTTAAATATTACATACAGAGGAACAGTTGTATATAGGGTAACTGGGGCAACGGTAAATAAGAATTCAAATAATTATGTCTATAGTGTGTATAGAGGTATACAATATCAGTGCTAACGTATAGTAAAATATTGTACCTACAAACACTGTAAATATTGGATAGGAGCAATAATATCTATGACGTATTTGAAGTAAAAGCAGAACAGGTTTAGCAAAAGCTGTTAAGAAAATAAAAATAAAATAATAATAATAATACAAAATGGCCACAAGGCATCAGTGTCCACCAAACCAAACTATGAGGCCATGTGCCAGGCCGTGGATGGAAATACCTGTAGCACTGCAGTAATGAGAAAACAGGCACAGCCAGAGCAAGTTCAGGGTGGGGGGGAAGAAGAGAAGGTGTGATAGCAGAAAAGTAGGAAAGGGAGCAATAAAAGAGCAAGTTTTGTAACAGAGAGGGGGGTAGCTCAGGGGAAAGGCAGTAAAGAGTAGAAAGCAGAAGAATGTAGAGGGAATGTTCAGTGAGCAGAAAGTAGGGAGGGTGATATGGATTATGAATGGAGCCCCTATAAGGAGCAGTGGGTCAGCACCATAGGGTCTCAGTGAATTACAGGGCCAGTGACAGCGTTAATGAGAAAGCTCCACCAGTATCTCCGTGGAGCAGGACACACAGTTACAACAATCAATAGCCTCCCAGGGCAACAAGGAAACAGCACAGCTTCGACGGTTAGTGTCCAGGATGACAACGCTACTCCATGGGTAGAACGTCGGCGTCTCCCGGAGCAAAGTAAAGGAAGGGTCCAGCTAAAGCCTTCGGCCGCAGCAGCGGGTGTCGCCCAGAGCAGGAGTCCCGCACCTCCGAAGGTATCCGGATGGGGAGTAGCGACCAGTCCTCCAGAGAGAACAGGGCAGCATTCGCGATAGGGAGAATCCCCGGGGAGCCCGGCACACCGAGCGGCGGGACCAACGGGGTGCCGCAGGTGGCCAGACCAACGGAAGTCAGTCCTGTAGGTGAGTAGGGGCGGATGAGATCAAAGCGGCAATCAGGGTGACGGAGCCCCGAACACCCCAGTCCGTAGGCCGTCAGCACAGCTCCAAGCAATCGGTATGGGTGCCAACTTCCACACTCACCGGCCCATCAGCGGATCAGGCGTCCCAGAGGCAGCTTCACAAGCACCCGTGCAGGATCCCCGTCAGCCGGCGGGGAGATGGTGGTCCGAGGGGACGAAACAGCGGCCTCACCCGAGACCCGAGTAGGGGAACAGCAAGCCAGCCGGCCACAGCCATAAGGCAACTCAGATGGGAGGGCGGGGAGCGTGGGCGTCCAGAGCCCCGCACCCCCGACGGCAGCCGAACAGGGACCAGCGACCAGTCCTCCAGGGAGATCAGGGCAGCGTCCACAGTGAGGAGGATCCTCGGGGAGTCAGACACACCGAGCGGCGGGACCAGCGGATCGCCGCGGGAGGCCAGACAGACGACAATCAGCCCGGCAGGTGAGTAGGGGCGGATGGGAGCAAAGCGACTGCCCGGGTGATGGAGCCCCGATCACCCCAGCCCGCAGGCCGCCAGCACAGTTCCAGGCAGTAGGTGAGGGCGCCCACCTCCACACTCACCGGTTCGTCAGCGGATCAGGCGTCCCGGAAGCAGCTCCATGGGCACCCGCGCAGGACTCCCGGCCAGCCGGCGGGGAGATGGTGGTCCAAGGGGATGAAACAGCAGTCTCCACTGAGGTCCGAGTAGGGGAGCGGCAAGCCAGCCGGTAACGATCACAGGGTAACTCAGACGGGAGGGTGGGGAACGAGGACGCTCACCACGCGGCGGCCCAAGCACGGGCCCGACTCCGGGGAACAGGGCTCCCACCCAATGAATCTTTCCGGAACAGTCACTAGCGGGTACCCCAAGGCTAGGGAAAGGCAATCCCGTTGGTATAGCCCGAGTTAGTGACTGGGAAATCAGCAGATGGTGATGGATGGGGCAATTGTGAGCATAGCTCAGTTAAGATGTGGCCATCTTGGATGCGCCACCCACCGGAAGTCTAATAAGTAAAATTAATAATCTTGTTTCAGAAGAATCCCTGGATTATTACTTTTAGTATAAAGGTACATTCTACACTGCAGTAGAATTAAAGTGGACCAGGGTGTGCAGAGAGGCATACATACAGTATGTGATAAACATGCACAGTGAAAAGTATAACTGTCACATGAAGTGTAAAACCTCCTTTTACTGCAGAAGAATATAATTTTGTTCGTTTTTATCCTAGAAAACTGCTTTTTGGAATTTTTTTATCTGCTGTACGGAGGAAAAATGTACGTCGTATCATGCAGTTGTACAGGTGTGCACATCGGGTTGGGAACACATTGCCAGCTGTTGGGATCCCAGCAGTCAACATACTGACCCTGGGATCCCGTCAGCAGAATTGCGGGGGGGAGGGGGGTGGCGCTCACCACGCAGAGGGCTCAGTGGCTTGCCACAGGTGCTATTCCTACTCTGTGGGTGGCGCTCAGGATTCCGGCGTCGGCATGGTAACCTTCAGGATCCCGGTTGCCGGTCACATGACCGCATCCTGTGCACATAAAGTGCTCAAAGGGAGTGCTGTGAAGGGTGGTGAGAGGGGGGGGTTCTACTGGGTGGTCTTCAGTATGCCGACTGACGGGATCCCGGCGCACAGTATACCGGCGCCGGGATCCTGACAGCCGGCATACCGACACTTATTCTCCCTCGTGGGGGTCCACGACCCCCCTGGAGGAAGAACAAAATAGCGTGGCGCGCGTAGCGCGCCACCGTGCCTGTAGCGTGGCGAGCGCAGCGAGCCAACAAGGGGCTCATTTGTGCTAGCCACACTGTCGGTAAGCCGGCGGTCGGTAAGCCGGTGGTCGGCCTCCCGGCGCCGGTATGCTGGTCGCCGGGAGCCCGACCGCCGGCATACCATAGTGAACCCGTTCTACTTACCTGGGCCGGCTGGAGGAGCTCGGTGGGCCACAATTTCCCTTCGTATTTTGATTGAACAGGAAAGTGTTAGCTAGCCTAAAATCATAATTAAACAGAAATAATTGCAGTGAGTCTCAGAATAACAACAGTGGAATCTACAGTAATTGCTCAAGGTATTTAGGGATCTACTTACTAAGCCTTGGAGAGAGATAAAGTGGGGAGAGGTCAAATACCAACCAACCAGCTCCTGTCATTTTTCAAACACCACCTGTAACATGGCCTTTATAAGCTGATTATCTGGTACTTTATCTTTCTCCCCATTATCTCTCTGCAAGGCTTAGTACATTGACCACTTAGATAGATGTGAAACTACATGTGCATACACACGGTGAGATATTGACTATCTTCGATTTTGACTTTGCGTTTCCCCTGAACTCCCTGGAGCCCAGACCCACCCATATTGACTATCTGTACTTGAGATTTTGACTATGTGAGATTTTGACTAGATTTACTAGATTGTACACAATATAGGGCCCTATTCAGACCTGATCGCTGCTGTGCAGGACTCTCAGACAAGTCAAAAAAGGTATAGACAACTTGTAACCTAGATGGAGCTGAGGTAGTTGATAAGGCAGACATATTTGTCTATTCAGAGGGGGAAGGTCAGGAGGATCCAGAAATAATAATAAAAAGTTTGATGAGATATGCTTAACAGTGAAAAATTTTATTATGGACAGACATGCTTTTAACACTGCTGTGCAGAGCATCTCTGTGAGCATCCAGTCGTACGCTGTCAGATGGAAACTACAAGCAAATTAATGTGATTATGATGCATTAGCAGGTGAGCTCATCAAGGACAGGATTGTGTGTGGAACTTATAATGATGTAACTTGTGTACCGTTGTTATGTGAGAATGAATTAACACTGGACACTGCTATACAAATATGCATGCTGTATGAGCAGTCCAATAAAAGTGCAGTGGACTTTAAAATACATTTTTATGTATGTGAGCCCTGGCAACAAGTGCAGCAACATACATGCTATGTGAATTGTGGCGCCATTCCCATAAACACCACAAATATCCTGTTATCAATAAATGCTGCAATGCTCGTGGGAAATAAAATATTTTGGTGCTGGTTCAAGCCTAAAGGTGCTTTCAGACAACCTTACACTGCACGTTCCAGCAGCCCACTGCATCAATTTCACACTGTAGATGTACCACCAGAAAACACCCCAGATATCGGTATTGACCTCAGAGATACATAAGGGAAAATTAAAATAAAACTTTACACTAGCACAGTGGTTCCCAAACTTTGTTGGTTCATGGCACCCTTAGTACCTCAAACGTCTTTCGTGGCACCCCTAGGTGCCAGCAGGACCAAACTAAGAAAAGCTATGCTTTACAGAGTCTGGTACATAGGGGTAAGACCAAAGTCCCCATTAATAATAGACTGTGATCTGCAGCACTAATTAGCCTTCTGCAGGAGATTTCTGTGAAAATGTCTCCATTAGGCTATTAGCATATAGTAACAATTCATAAAATTATGCAGAAACTGCTGTTTCTACATCATTTTATGGAAAATAAACCTACCTGCTACATAGGCCACCTATATCTAAATCAAAACCCTCAGAGCTGTCACTCTGGTATGGAAGTTAACACACAAGCATATTATACTTACCTGCCAACCTCAGGTTTCTCCATGTCACTTTTCACCACTTGACAACAGCACTCCATCACTTTCAGTAGAAGATGAGAAGGAAGGTAACTGGTATAGAGGACAGAAGTGGAAGAAAAGGGTGGAAGGAGAAAGTGCAAAGCAAGAGAAATAGTGGCTTGTGTCTAAGATCAAGTGTAGTACCTGCTCGAGGGACATACTTGGTGGAGTACCTGTTCTTACACTAGGACCGTGAGAGGTTCCTAGTGTGGAATGGAGAAACACCTTGTGGAGTACCATGCCGGGGTGTGGCAATGCCTCTGGTCGAGAGTGGAGAAAAACTGGGCTTAGTATCCACTACCTTCTTAGGGGTTGAAATAGGGCCCCTTACGTGGAGCGGGAACGGCCTGGTCTAGTATCTACTCTCATACTGGGGGGGTTGACCCTGGCACAGAGTGGGTATGAAGCTTGGTCTGGCTGAGAGGTCGGGAGCAGCTCGAAGCTCGAGGTGTTTTGTACCCCTGGAACTGGAAGGGACAAGGGGGCCGGAAATGCACTGGGGATACGGACCACCAATGCACGAAGGCATTTTAGCACTTAACACTTCAACCCTTCCTGCTGCACCCACTTTCCTTTTTTCCTGGCCCCCCGGCCTTCTGGCTGGGTGTCTAGGGCTTATTTATTTATTTACTCATTCACGCACGTGTTTTGCACTTTTGCACTACACAAGCACTCATTTATGTTTTTTAGTTTGTCACGTCACGTTTTTTTGTTCGGGGTTTAGGTGAGACCCTTATGGGCCACCCTCTCCCCTAGTTGCCGAGGCCCTCTCCTTTTGGGGAGGGCTAGAGGCTGTTTTCGATCCCCAGGGGGAAGCTTCGGCCAACATTGGGGATACACGAGGGTACCTCTGCGCTTTGGCAAGGGGGGACCCACAGTCCCCTTTTCCCCTCAGTAGGCCTTTTGGCTCTGAGGGGTAGGGGAGTAACGGGGCCCTTCTCCTTTTTGGAGAGGGTCCAAGAGCCTACGCCCCACAGCACGTTTGGCACAGAGACTGGGTTATGAAGCCATGCACCTCGGGCTTCAAGTAAAAAAAAAAAAGTGGTTTGTGTGGGGCACTGGGTAAAGGTGGGTGGTGCGAGTAATAGTAGAATTAGGTGGCAGGGAGAGATATAAAAGGAGGAGAAATGGGCAAAGAAGAAAAAAGAAGGATGATAAGAGACACATATGGGCCTGGGTCAACCAGGATACAAATACTGGGGACTGGATGGGCATGGTGATATACATACTGCAGGGGGGCATATAAACAAAAACACTGTGGCTTGGGGGAGGGAGGCATGGTGACACATACTGAGGCTGGTTGGTAACATAATAACATAAACACAGTGGGTACTGCGGGGACACATAGTGACACGCATACAGAAGCATGGAGGGTACATGGTGGCACACACACACTGGGTCTTGGAGGAACATGGTGACACACGCTAGAGGTGGAATTGACACATATACAGGGGACTGGGGGGACATGATGACACACACACACACACACACTGGGTCTTGGGGGGGCATGGTAACACACACTAAGTCTGGGGGAGGGGGACATGGTAATACACATACTGGAGCATTGGGGGGTAATAGTGACATACACTGGTTCCTAGGGTGACCTGGGGGGCATCATGACACACACTAAGGTCCGTGGGGGACATGGTGGCATAAACATTTTGGCAGGGGGGGGGGGGGCGGGGGGACACAGCTGTACAGTGATTTAGTAAAAAAAAAGCTGGGGCAAAGAACAGCATTGCAGAGACTCACTGGAGAAGAAGCTCATGACAGGGAGAGCAGCATATGTAGAGGAGGAGCTGCGCCCCCTATGGGCCAGGTCATCATAGTTGTGTGTCCAGAGTGGGGCAGTTTCATTGGGGGAGGGGAAGGCAGAGCAATCCATCACTGCCAGAACTCCCTACACTCTCCCCACACTCCACCCACACCATGCCCCCATATGCAGGCACCCATTTCCAAGCTGTTGATGCATGCAAATTCTTGGTTGATCAGCCGCATCATTACCCTTTCCTGCAGCCACCATCCAGGCAGCTGTATGCCTAGAAACTATAGTAGTGAATAAAATTAAAATAAAAAAATATTTTCAATACATTTTGCTGGTGGTGAGATACCAGGTTGCTGCAGCACACAATTTGGGAACTGCAGCACTAGCACCAAGTGTAATGTCATTTCATGTGAACTCCTCCAGGGCACAAACTCCAAAACACCTACTGACTGCTCTCACACGCTGAATCTACTAATTTCTTACAGAGGGAAGATAATCAATACCATGGGCGTGGCCACACTGCAATCCACAAATTTTCCGCTGCAGTTTCATACAGTGGATGGTAATGTCAAACTGTTCCTACATGTGCCGGACTGCAAAAAACTGGGGTTAATAATTTTAAATGCTGATGTTTATAACAAATGTGCGCAGCTACGCTTTCCTTCAAATGCCATACGACATAAGCACTGGCAATGAAGTATTCCAGGGGAGGGTGATAATGCTGATTTATCAACAGGAATGAAAAGCTATACCTTATACACACTTTAAATACACTTTACCATGGAGCCGCTGCGGCCGCTAAACTTAATACACATTCTACGCACCTTTTACGCTGTTAGCGTACAGAGTACCGTACCGTGTACAGACTTTGCGTACAAACGCCGCACTGACGGTACAAAGTACACACAGCGCGTACACACCCAATGAATACACTTTAAACCTTATACAGCAATGCAATGTGATACTAATACACTTTAAACCTTAGCAGGGAAAGGAAGACACGACACCAGTCTGTAGTTAAACCACTGGGTTCCGACACCACAGCGTATTATTGCTGAAAGGGGGTTACAATACAAACAATACAATACAACAGAATAATGGCTACAATCAATGGTACATACGTGATTGGATTTGCCGCACTTCCCAGATCTGGTCCTCGGTCATCTGATAAATAACTTTGTGAGTCTTGTGTCAGACCAGGCCTGCAGCAGGCTCTCTTTATACAATTCTTCCAAAACTTAACACAATGGATACTGTAATCTCTTTGTCCATTGGACACAGGGATGGTCATTTACAGTACAGGAGAGGTCATAGGTTGGTTTGAATAGGTGGACGATGTCTGTTCCAACTGCTCTTGTGGGTGGTCTCCTCTGGATTCCCGCCACATACATAATGTACAGTAAATACAGTTTATATCTATATTCTGCTCCTGCACATAACTATCCGCAGGAATATGCGATCTTCCTCAAACCAACACCGGAATATTACCATTAAAATACCCTACACCTGGATACCAAACACCACCTTATAACCTTGTTCTGTCCCCTCCTATCCTGTAAAGGTGAATCCCTTTGTTCTGAAACCATTTAAACTGCTGTAACTTGCTGCTGTGGTGCAGGGAGGCTATGTGTAAAATGTGCACTATTTGGATTAAATATGTAATGTGTTTTGATGGCTTTTCCATGCGTTCACAAACTCTACCGTAAATACTCATACCACGCGCTAATACGCAGGTCCGCGGGAGCGACCATACGAAATTGCGAATATGCGCACGCACGGCAGAGCAAGTACACACACGGAGGCCATCTGTGTGTAGTTTGTACGTAATGTATGTACTGCAATATTTTTCGACTTTGACAGTCCACCCTTTGGCAGTCACCAATAACTGCCACTATCTAATCACTAAACAGAAAAATATCTATACAATATCTACAGAAGCTTTGATGATCGTGGAGAGTTGTAGGTGGGAAATGTATGACCTAGTGGGATAGTAAAAAGCATGTATGTATTAATCCATGTCTGAGGGGCATGTATCATCGTGCCGTATATGTTCTAAATAAGCTTCGAGGTACTGCGAAGTATACATTAAATCCTTCTTATCCCGTATTAAGGGTCTGTAAGTGGGCCAACAAACACTACCGAGCTCTTTTCGGCTTCTTGTTCCAACAAATGGGGTGCACATTTAGTTGATGATACATGAAGGGGGAAACATATGTGAGTGCTAGTATATGTGGATATCACCTGTCGACTATGTGTACCATTAACTGAAGGTTGCAGAGATGAAGATAAGACACATGTATAAAAATACATTTACATAAACATTTTGAATAATGCTGATGTCTTTTTCCGGATGGATGTAACTGGGCAGAGGGGGAGACAAAAGGAAAACAGGGGAACGAAACAGGCCATGAAATTCGTTTGCAATCCTTATCATATCACTGTCTCTATGGATGGGTCGTAAATTAAATCTGCTGCTGTAACAGTACCCTTGCTCCTTAGACTCATCAATTTTGTGCCGTGCTTGCGCCGCTTCAGAATTCAAACACACCTAAATATCAAACCAATAATTATGACGACTCCCAGGATACAAAGGAGAAACTTCCCTACACTCATGATGACATTTTGAGCCCACTCTCCTAAACCTGAGAACCAATTGCGTGGGTTCAACCATGAGACCCAGCCGGTCAGTTCATTACTCACAGTCACCAAGGTAAGGTTGTGCTTCCTCCTGAACTCCCACTTCAACTGCAAGATATCGTCCATCTTTTGATCGATGATCTCCATGGGGTCATCAGTGCTGTTCGTGATATATGTACAGCACTTCACACCATATTGAGTTGCCAGAGTAGCACAGTACCCACCTGTCACGGCTGTGACATAATTAAGGACCATCCTGTGCTGGATCAGTTCCTTCTTGTAGGCTTGTAACTCCCTTCCCGTATACCTGAAGGTGTCGTCATACATCTCAGTGATATTATCTATCAAGTTTGCTAGCGCATGGATATACCTATAATTTATAGTTCCTCAGGCTGTACGGGTGATGTCTAATGCGAGAAGGAACTGAATCCGGGTGGATTCGTGGATCAAATCAGAGGCTGCGTGATCTGTCCTATCTATGAGGTGTCTCTTGATGATGTGTTCATAGTGAGTATGAGTATAAGGAGCCTGAGCACTGCGGTGAACGTCTTTCATCTTATCATGGGTTATGCTCATGACCTCTGGCAGTACTCTCCCATATAGCACAATCCCTCTGAGCTCGGGGCAAGCCACTTGTACGCCTTCCTCCCACATATTAAATAGGCATCATCTGGGAGAACATAGGGGACAAAGTATGACATCACCATATTACAAACTTTCCAAGTAAAGAAACCAATCCCTAGTTCTCCCATCTGCTCAGTACAAGTATCAGGCTGGATGATATTGGCACAATACCCTGGCGATACTTTTCCAACCCACATGGTCTTGCTTCCACGAGTATACCTATACCGATAATACCTCCCACTTTTGGCTATTTGGCGTACAAGTTCAAAGTCTATGGGTATCCTATCAGCTCTGTGAGAAAAGGTCATTGTCTGGTTGTTCCACGTCACTTCCCAATTTCCTGGTTTTAGGTAATTGGAAATATTAAAGCACAATAAGGACCTGCCTACATGATACTGGTGGAGCTTCAAACTATGGGGCCTAGAAATATTGAATTTCTTGTCCACCGGTCTCCCACCCCGTAATTCGAGTACCTCATCTATTGCTAAAGGGTATGGTACCAATCCTGACTTGCTCTGACCTTGAGGTACTTGTGAGCACACCCATCATTCTTTGAGAAAGTCACGTGCTCCGTGACGAAACGTGTTAGGCTCCTCCCATTATACTCTGATCGTCGACTCGTTCATATTGGCACTGCTCCAATTTACCAGAGACTGCTCCAGCTAGCGCTTTCATTCAGCGCCTCCTCTCCGCTGCTAGCGGCCGTTACTGCCTAAGGAGACTCCAGCCTCAGCCAGAGGACTTGTCCTGTTACACACGGCAGCCCTGGTTAGCGCCGATGCACGGCGCCTCTAGCTACCAATGATAGCAGCATAATTGACGGCACCGGACGGCATACTCTTCTCCGCATGTGAGTGGGCATATCAAAGGATTTCTACCAGCCCCCTGGAGATTTTAGGAAAAGCCTCTTGATATAAAGATACCTTTCACCACACGGGAACAGCCTTCATCAGAGCAATTTGCTCAATTACCATCTCTCATTAATCCAAATAGATGGCTATAGTGGACTGCACCGAGGACGCTCGACGCTAATAGCCCAGGAGAGGTAACTATATAATTTTCTTGAATTAAGCCATCTGTTGCCGGGACTTCCATCAATCTTAAGTGCACGTTGCTTCTGCACGTATAGAAAGCTTGCAGCTTCCCAGTCTATGTGAATGATAAATTTTTAGTGAGCAGCCATATGAATGTTACATGGATGTTACTTTTTTTTTTTAACATTATTACCAATAACAAACTTACTTTGTGGATACTGCTATTTGTTTATTGACAACTATGGTCCTTTCAGAGTATATATAAACGTATAATTTTGCTATACATTGTGTATAAAAATTTGTTATTGGTGTATTAATATTTTAATAAATATTGTTTCATACATTATTGTGTTTGTCAGCTCTCCACTAACATGGTATTTTAACAACATTATAAGCGCAGCCAATCTTTCTTCTTTCTTCTTGTTAACCCTTAAAGCACATACACAGTGCTTTTTTTGTCAGCGCTCTTGATGTTGTTTTAAAAATAACCTTTCATTTGGCGCTTATAGCAGATTTGTTGTAGTTCTAGTTTTTACACCCAGCATTCTGTCTGGTTTAAGACCTTACCCACAAGTGAGTGGTAATCACTCAACGGATGACGGTCCATGTCGATATTAAGGTTGGACTGACATCTCTGGATGCACCTATATCGACTATATTTTCACAATTCCTGCAGATACAATTTTCCTCAGACAATAACCCCTCACAGTGCCTCCGAGCTCCCTGACTACCAGAGCGCTTACTGATGCCAGCCTTTACTTGAGCGATGTGCCGCTCCTGAGATCCTACAAATTCATACTTGTCATCAGAAACCATTCCAGATCCCTGCTCGACCTCTCTGGGGCCCTCACCAAAACAAACTGTCCTGATTAAAACCAGAATTACTAACAGAACCCGAAACGCAGTCTCTTGTGATCGATCCATTTTGTTAGGGGAAAGGAGGAAAATAAGAAGGAGAAAAGAAAGGAAAATGCAGGGGGAGGTGAAAAAAAAGAAAATGATACAACAAGCGTTCTAGATCTGTGCTCGGATGTTCAACAGTCCTGCTCTCAACCTTCCCGGAACAGACACTCAAGTGATACAAGGTTCTCTACACTCTGCTCTTTGTCACGAGTTCTCTCTGGGTCAGCGATCTTCTTGCAGTGGGACGAGTGGACACAAGTCTCTCTCTCGGCGACCTTCAATGCTGTCGTGCTGGTTAGCAAGACTTGGTATGGTCCTTCCCACCTGTCTATGAGGCAACCTGAGCGTAAGAAATTTCGAATCATTACATAATCCCCAGGTTCAATGTCATGACAATTACTGTTCGGTAGGTCAGGAATCACCAGCTTTAAATTACTTTGTTGATTTCTCAGCTGCTGGCTCATCCCATCCAAATATCTCACAGTCACTTCGTTATTACATTTCAAATCATCCTGGGGTCTATCATTACATGAGGTTGTCGACCAAAAATAATTTCAAAAGGTGATAGGTTAAGGGGAGACCTGGGGGTGGTTCTGATACTGTACAACACTAGTGGCAAAGCTTATGGCCACAACAATCCAGTTTCAGCCATCACTTTGCTCAGCTTGTTCTTAATAGTGCTGTTTACTCTCTCCACCTTCGCACTCGCCTGTGGTCGGTACGGAGTATGCAGCTTGCTATTAATTCCCATCAGTTTGCACATGACCTGAAAGACTTCACCTGTAAAATGGGTACCCCTATCGCTTTCAATTAGTCTAGGGATACCATATCTATACACAAATTCCTGCACAATTTTCTTTGCAGTGAACGTAGCAGTATTTGTGGCAGCAGGGAACGCTTCTACCCAATTGGAAAATACGTCAATACAAACCAACACATATTTTAAATTTCTACAGGGTGGTAACTGCATGAAATCGATTTGTATTACCTGAAAAGGTCCGTCTGTCGGGGGGATATGGGATGGCTCTGTTGGTATTGACTTACCAATATTCTTCCTCAAGCAAGTAAAACATGTCATTGCTCTTTTACCTGCATGCGAAGAGAATCCTGGCGCACACCAGTAGGCTCTCACCAGCTTACACATACCCTCTTTGCCCAGATGAGTCAGACCGTGTGCTGCCTCAGCTAGACTTGGAAGATATGCTCTGGGGGCCACTGGCTTACCGTGTCCACCTGTCCAAAGTCCTGAGGACTCCGGGCCATACCCCTTTGACCTCCAGACCGCCTTTTCCTGTAGGGAACACAAATTTTGCATTTCGATTAATTGTTGTGTGTTGATCGTGTTAAATGTCATCAGTGATGTGATGTTCGTTTGTATCAGGGTGCTGGCTGCTGATTTAGCAGCTTCGTCTGCCCGGCTGTTACCAATTGAAATTGGGTCTTGGTTGTAAGTATGTGCTTTACACTTGATAACAGCCACTCTGTCTGGTTCCTGTATCGCTGTTAGAAGCCTTTTTATGTGGGACGCATGCGCTACAGGTGTGCCAGCTGCCGTCATGAAATTTCTGAGGCGCCACAGGGCCCCGAAATCATGCACCACTCCAAAGGCATACCTAGAATCTGTGTATATATTAGCTGACTTACCCTTGGCCAATTCACACGCTCTGGTTAGGGCGACCAACTCAGCAATTTGTGCTGAGTGCGGTGGGCCCAGGGGTTCAGCTTCTATGATACCTCTGTCGTCTACAACTGCATATCCAGTACACAAGTCTCCCGATTCTGTCTGTCTGTGGCAACTACCGTCAGTGTAGAAGGTAAAGTCTACTCCTTTCAGTGGGTTGTCACTGATGTCAGGTCTCGCAGTGAAAGTCTGATTCAGGTATTCCATACAATCATGTGTATCAGTGTCTGCACTAAATCCTCCTTCACCATCATTCTCATCCTCCACCCTTTGTGCCTGTCCAGGCACACTTGGCAAGTAAGTTGCAGGATTTAGTGAGCTGCATCTCTTAATGGTGATGTTTACAGGGGCCATCAGTGATAATTCCCACTTTGTTAACCGAGCGGATGAGACATGTCTGGTTTGGGCGGTGTTCAGTAAGGCTGATACTGCATGAGGTGTATGGATGGTCAGGTTGTGTCCTAACACTACGTCCTCGCTTTTACTTACTAGCAAAGCTATCGCTGCAACACTTCGCAAGCATGTGGGGAGAGTCCGCGCTACGGTGTCCAACTGTGCACTGTAGTATGCTACCGGCCTGCTGGCATCACCATGTCTCTGTGTAAAGACACCTGTCGCACACCCAGCACTTTCCGTGCCGTACAATTCGAAGGGCTTCTCATAATCTGGCATGCCTAATGCAGGTGCCTGTGATAGGCACTGTTTGAGTCTCTCAAATGCCAGTTCAGACTCATCTGTGTGCGAGATCCGTTCTGGTTTGTTCGAAGAGACCATTTCTTGCAAAGGTAAAGCCAGTATAGAGAACCCTGGGATCCAGTTTCGGCAGTACCCACACATTCCAAGGAAAGTGCGGATCTGTTGCTGAGTTTGTGGCAGAGTCATGTCGCGAATCGCCTGTATTCTATCAGCGGTGAGGTGTCTAAGTTCTTGAGTCAAGCAATGTCCCAAATATTTTACCCTGGTCTGGCACAACTGCAACTTATCCTTTGAAACCTTGTGTCCCGTTTGGGAAAGATGAAACAGAAGCTGTTTCGTGTCTTTCAAGGACAATTCGAGTGAGTCTGAACACAACAATAAGTCATCGACATACTGTATTAGCACTGATCCACTCTCAGGTTGAAAGGATTGTAAACAGTCATGCAAGGCCTGGGAGAGGATACTCGGGCTGTCAATGAAACCTTGGGGAAGCAAAGTCCAGGTGTACTGTACTACCCTGTATGTAAAAGCGAAGAGGTATTGGCTGTCAGGGTGCAGAGGGACAGAAAAGAAGGCAGAACAGAGGTCGATGACAGGGAAAACTGTTGCAGTAGAGGGAATTTGCATAAGGATGACAGCTGGATTGGGCACTACGGGGAATTGGCTCTCGACTATCTTGTTTATCCCCCTTAGATCCTGCACTAGCCTGTAACCCCTCCCCCCACTTTTTTTCACAGGGAAGATGGGACTATTGGCAGTGCTGGACGTCCTGACTAGGATGCCCTGTTGTAGTAACCGCTCTATGACGGGGTACACTCCTAATTCTACCTCTGGCTTCAGAGGATACTGAGGGATTTTTGAAGCTATCCTACCATCTTTTACTTGTACTACTACTGGAGCTACATTCACCATTAATCCAGTGTCTTGTCCATCTTTGGTCCAAAGGGAACCCGGTATTTGTGAGATCATTTCCTCTACCTTTGATGGACACTTGTCTATAACAGCAGAATGCGACATTAGCCTTTGAGGGGTGTCTAATATATCTTGCACTTCTTGAACGTGGTTCTCAGGTATATCCAAGAAGACACTTTCAGGAGTACAATATATGACACACCGCATTTTACACAATAAATCTCTGCCGAGTAGATTAGTCGGAGCCGATGCAGCCAACAGAAAAAAATGTTTGGTCTGCAAGGACGCTATCGTAACCTGTGCCGGTCTACTCAAAGGGTATTGTTGCACTGTTCCTGTTACTCCCATTGCCAAAATTGTTTTACCCGTGGTTTTTATACCTACTGTTGAATTTAACACTGACCTGGCCGCCCTGTATCTACAAGAAAAGGTAATGGTACACCAGCTACATCAACCGTGACCTCAGGTTCACTACCAAGGCTAGCAATCAACTTCACTGGCTGCAGACTACAGGTGTGGCCCAACCCCACAGCTGCATTGGCAGCTATGATATGTGAGGGGGGTAGCTGTAAGTTTTCGGAGGCCTGCCAGTCCCTCCTTGGTGGGTACCTCCTTGTTTCCCCTGCGTGTGGCTCATAATTCCTCCTACGCGGTCCCTGATCCCAAGTATGTGCATTGTCGTGAGGTTCATATCCTGGTTTAGGGGGTCGGTATACATTATGTGTACCTTTATTCCTACATTCCCTCGAGTAATGTCCTACCTTTTGACATTTATAGCATGTTACTACACGTGACTTACCATCAGGGGTCTGGGGTTTCGGCTGATGTGGCTTTGTTGTAAGTGCGTCTATACTCACTGTCATCAGCCTTTCCCCTTGTAACTCCCTGTGCTTAATGATGTTCCTATCATGCTCGACCGCGGACTCTCTCAATGCAGCCGAGATACCTCTCCAGTTTGGTAGATAGGTCTGTACCCTTGTTCTCAGTGCCTCCTTCAACCCGTCCATTAATACAGAAACAGCTACCTCCCTGTGATGTACATTTTCCTTAATGTCCTCGATCCCAGTGTATCTAGCCATTTACTGCAGTGCTCGATGGAAATATTCGGATGCTGTTTCACCTTCCTTTTGTCTTATGGAAAAGATTTTATTCCATTTGACAACAGTAGGGAAATATACTCCTAATTGCAGATTGATTTGCCGTACATTCTCCTGAGTGTATTCATCAGTGAGAGGTACTTCTGCGTCTAACTTACAATCAGTTATGAATTTTGCGGGGTCAATATTTGAGGGTAAACATACCCGTAGCACTGTTCGCCAATCTTTGTTTGTGGGTTCGTTGGCGTTACCTAACTCTTAAATGAACCTCTGGCATGCGACTAGATCTTTTCTGGGATCCGGAAATTCTGACATAATTGACCTTAACTCTGCCCGGGACCAAGGACATTGCATGGCAATGTTCCTGATGGGAGTTACTCCCTGAGCGTCAGTCCTCCCATTGGGGACTGCAATCACCCTGACCGGATTTAATTCAATTACATCATTTTGATTTGATTCTATAATGTGAGGTGCTATTGTCTCTGCATAATGTATGGTACCATACTTACCTGTGGACATGACCTCACTTATCCCTCCACTAAGGGGTTTTGCTACTGCTCTTGTTGGTTGAGCCGTGCCTACCTGAGTGTCTTGTATGGTGGCTGCTAGAGAGAGTGCCGATATCGTGCTGGGCTCATCTTCCTGCTCGCAGTCCTGGGCAAAATTTAAAACAGGATACAACTGGCAAGGGTTAGCGTTAGTACATTTATCAGTTACTCTCCTATCTTGTACCAATGTGCCATTGTCTGTAGCCACTTTCTCCCCCACAATATACGGTGGTGGTGGTGGTGGTGCGGTCACCATTATTTTCCCGCTAGGTTTGGAACCTGCTGCGCAAGCTAATTCCCTTTGTATATCCCCCTCCTGTTGCCATATATTGAAACAATCTGTATGTCTAATCCTTTGTTTTCTGGATTTTATTAGACATATCCTCATCCTTAAGTTCTGCAATACCTTTGGTTCAAAGCTGCCCACTTTAGGGAATGGTACCCTATCTTTGTCAGTCATACGTACCCATTCAGACAAAAAGTCTTCCGTGTGTGAACCATATTTTCCACACATAACAAACCTCGCTGACCCCTTGGGCCGCGGCTCTTCAACCTGAACCCTGGTTACAAAACGTCCACCGCTTGTGCAATTGGATCCCATCACTGACTTTTTCCTTTTACGCAATCCCCAATGCACAATACGAATAGACGGTGAAAGTTCTCAGAGCGCTTTCACACACTCATGCCCACGTAGGCCAGTACTACCATACACTGTCGATAGCGAAGGCAATGTACCCAACCTAGGGTCCTATCTGACCTATATTTACTGGAAGTTTTTAGGAATAACTTACCCTTTCCAGTAAAGTATCGGTCGTTGGAGATTCTCCTGAGAGAGACCAGCGAAAACTCCCTATGCACTTTATTATACACAAATCACGCTTGCATATGCTCTATATAGCGCTAATGATACCGTGATTTTACGCAAAAGCTCGTAAAAGGATATCACATTGCGCTATGTATCGCACCCACAAACGCGCGGTCCAATCGCACAGCGTATAGGTACTTGTTACTTATCTACCGCATGACCACGGGTCGTTGTACAAACTGGGACCCTCAGTCCGGAGCGTAATACCAAAAAAACCTTTTTACTTCAATACTTCGCAATACAATGCACTATCACGCTCCTCTACAAATCACCTCACGATTTGCGTATTAAAACTTATACTAACGTGAGTCAGCCTTCTCACGCCACCAAGCCTCCACTCACTTGATGTACCAAACGACGGGATCCCGTATTCCGGGGTTCGAATTTTACTCACTCCTACATTCGCTCACTCAAGTGCACTTTGTCTTTTCTGTACAGAAAATTATGATTCATTCAGATAAGCAGCTTTTCCCCCAGAGGCAATACAGTTTGAACAAGAAGTTTTATACTAATCTTTGGAAACCGAGCAGTTTTGTGCTATTGTAGCGTGGCTACTGTCCCACCTTTAAACTAAACGACACTATTGTGTAATTTGTACTTCGCGCCCGTATTCTTACGCACTTTGCATAAACACGCGATCGTGCGTGTCTCTTACGCTGCGTGCGCAGTCCTGTACTTTGTCCGAGACACGTGTACAAAACCGTACATCCGCAATAGCACAAATCCCAAAACTTCTATAAATGTGAGCAATATTAACTATAATTGCTCACTAAACACAACACAGTTTATTTCTGTATAAACCTTTACAACTAGGCCAGACTGCATTTGTGTCTTACACTTACTTCCTTAAACATTTATTTTTAGTTTTAACTATATAGCAACAAATGGATTCGGTTTCACACAGATCTAAATTAATCTAGCAATCTGAGTGTTATGGCAACAAAGTGAGAGGGTGTACACATAGTATGGGTGCTTTTGTTATGTACGCTTTTGGTGCCAGAAAAAAAAATTCACAGACTTTTAAATAGCTTTTTTCCTGTTTACTTTACGGGTTCTACCAGCATCCCTACAAACCATACAGAGCAGACGTCATCTAATCAGCAAACAAGTAGAGTTTTCAGTGCATCCACCGACCAAGAAAAGGTTACGTAGGATACTTTCTGTCCGCCCCTTTGCTGATAGATTAAGTCTGCTGTGACCTGTTAGGCTGTGGGTATGTGGAAAACCGGACGACGCCCCAATTGATAATGCTGATTTATCAACAGCAATGAAAAGCTACAGTATACCTTATACACACTTTAAATACACTTTACCATGGAGCCACTGCGGACGCTAAACTTAATACACACTCTACGCACCTTTTACGCTGTTAGCGTACAGAGTACCGTACCGTGTACAGACTTTGCGTACAAACGCCGCACTGACGGTACAAAGTACACACAGCGCATACACACCCAATGAATACACTTTAAACCTTATACAGCAAAGCAATGCGATACTAATACACTTTAAACCTTAGCAGGGAAAGGAAGACACGACACCAGTCTGTAGTTAAACCACTGGGAGCGACCATACGCAAATTGCGAATATGCGCACGCTCGGCAGAGCAAGTACGCGCACGGAGGCCATCTGTGTGTAGTTTGTACGTAATGTATGTACTGCCATATTTTTCGACTTTGACAAGGGATACCCATATAAGATCATTGTGGATGACAATGTTGTCTGCAAGGTCCTTCAAAGAATCTGTGAAATCAGCATGCAGTTAAACCCTGACAAGTGTTGTGTCAGAGTCACTGAGATCCTGTATATTGGTCATCTAGTAACTACAGAGGGTGATAAGCCACATTCTGCAAAGACACAGGCTATCCAACACATGCCTACAGCCACAGATAATTTAAGTCTGCAGCACTTTTTGGGTACAGCAAACTACCTTTTAAAATTCCTGCCACACTACAGTGATGTCACAGTCCCGCTCTGCCAGCTTTAATCCAACGATGTTGAATGGTGTTGGTTGGAGTGCCATGCTGCTGCTATTTCTCACCATGCTATGCTCACTTCCAGCCCGGTGTTCCAATTTTTTGTTTTGCATATTCATCTGTGGCAATGCCTCCAAACATGGTCTTGGTGCTGTCTGCCTGCAGTGTGACAAACCCATCGGTTTTGCTACCAGTGCCCTTACTGAGACTGAGCTGCATTACGCTCAGATTGAAAAGAAACTCTTAGCTCCAGTCAGTGGCGTAAGTTCGTCCCAGTTGCCCGGAGGCAAGATAAATATTGGTGCCCCCCTATTTCCTATATCAAGATAAATATGTGTGTGTGTGTGTGTGCGTGCGTGCGTGCGTGCGTGCGTGCGTGCGTGCGTGTGTGTGTGTGTGTGTGTGTGTATGGAGTGTTCTGAAAAAAAATGATATACTGTATTTATACATTTAATTGTCTTTTATTTTAAATCACACATTTCTTAGCAGTCATACCCAGGATTAGAACCCATGACCTGTTACACTAACAGCAGACACTTTACTGATGGAGCTATTTGCTCCTGTAGAGGAAGCATGAGAATGCTAACTATATGAAGTTAAGTGTAATTGTCAGAGAAGTATCTTCATATAGTTAAAATTCTCATATTTCCTATACAGGAGCAACAGCTTCATCAGTAAGGTGTCTGCTTCCAGTGTAACAGGTTGTGGTTTCTAATCCTGGGTGTGACACTTGTAAAATGTGTATAATAAAGAGGGTGTGATTTGTAAGGTGCAGGGACCAGTGAGGAAGTTGGCCACTGAAAAGACAGCGGCAGCTATCCATTAACTTAATTCAATGGTGTCACAGAATGGGAGGAGAGGTGCCCCCCTTCAGAGCAGGAGCCCGGCGGCAGATGACTCCGTTGCCTCCCAGAGTTCTGCCTCTGGCTCCAGTCTTTGCTTGTCAAAAGTTTTACAAGTTCCTCTATAGGCATCCAGTGTTGGTTTAGAAAGACCACCAACCCCTGATTACCATTCTCCACAAACCCCTGCATATTGCCTCAGCATGATTTCAATGTTTCATGCTCAAGCTCCAAAGGTACCATCTGAATGTGGTGTACAAATGTGGAAAGGACCTCTATCTAGCTGACGCCTTATCACGTGCTCACCTCCTGGACTCAGGTGTTCCTGATACTGATGATGACCTGGATGTCATGTAATTTGATGAGCTCTCCTCCAGGCACATGGAAGAGCTCTGTGATGTGACACTCAAAGTTATCTCATATTGTCCTGCATGGGTGGCATTCTTCTTCTATGGAACTGTCTTGTAGTATCAAGTCTTTTATTTGCCTTTCCCAATTATATTATCCTCTCAGGTGGCATCCTCCTGTGTGGCCAATGTTTTGTGACTTATACCCTTCAAGGTTACTACTCTCAGCAGGCTCACCTTATGGTAGCCTAAGGATGCCCTGTTTTGGCCCTCTATGGCTGCTGACATTGCACATATTGGTGGTCATTCCAAGTTGATTGCTAGCTGCATTCAGTCGCTGTGCAGCGATGAGGCAAAAAAGGCACTTCTGCGCATGTGTATGTGGCGCAATGCGCACGCGCATCATACTTTTTCAACGGCCGATGCAGTTTCACACAGGGTCTAGCGAAGTTTTTCAGTCGCACTGCTGACCACAGAGTGATTGACATGAAGTGGGCGTTTCTGGGTGTCAGCTGACCGTTTTCAGGGAGTGTTCGAAAAAACGTAGGCATGACAGGAAAAATGCAGGCGTGGCAGGAAAAACGCAGGCGTGGCTGGATGAATGCAGGGCATGTTTGTGACATCAAAACAGGAACTGAATAGTCTGAAGTGATCGCAAGCGCTGAGTAGGTATTGAGCTACTCTAAAACTGCGCCAAAAACTTTGCCGCCGCTCTGCGATCCTTTCGTTCACACTTCTGCTAAGCTAAAATACACTCCCAGTGGGAGACGGCATAGCGTTTGCACGGCTGCTAAAAACAGCTAGTGAGCGAACAACTCGGAATGACCACCATTGTCTCTGCCTGTGCCCCCTGGAATGCTTTATGGACCATTCCTGCCAAGAAAACCACTCACTCTCCATGAGATACCTGACCTCCCTTGGTCAATTGTTACTGCATATTGCTTTGAATGGAGGGGAAAGAGCCCCTTGTGATACTGGCTTCATATTCAAGTTGGTTTGAAACAGATTACCTTTCTAAACTGATAAATGCCTTATTTAGTAGTAAAATGAAAATAATTTTTTTTTTGTACATGGCATACCACAAAAGCTACCTACTGACAATACCATGCAATTCATGATCAATGAATTTCAGACTTCAACTAGTGAATGGGACATCTCAGGTCACCAGCAGTCCCTACTATCCACAGTCCAATGGACTAGCAGAAAGGGTAGAACGATCTGCGAAGCAGCTGCTAGACAAATGTTATATAGATGCCGATCCTTAAATTGAGAAATACCCCGAGAGATGGCCTTCCGTCTCCTGCTCAACACGTTCTGTCCAGGCATACCTGCACCATCATCTCCACTACCAAGTTCAAACTTAGACCACAAGTTGAAAACAACGAGCACGATGAGGTGCAGAACTCCAGGTTGTGGCTCAAAGCTACTCATGATAAAACATCCCATCGCTTAAAACTGTTGTCCCCTGGGCAGACCATCCGCAGACAGACCCCTTTTGGGTTTGACAGAGTTGGGATGTGCAGGGTTTTTCCAACAGGCCAAACAGTTAACAGAGAGTACAAAGAAACCCTCAAGGTGCCAGCAAATGATTTATATATATGATTGGATATAATATCCAACTAAAATTACCTGCTGCAATCCTCAAGAACCCTTCTGTAGGAGTTCTAATACAAAATGCAAATTACCACTAAAAAAGGGAGATCGCGCAGTATAGTAATGAATTAATTATAATAACAAAAAGTAGACCTGCAAGTGGTTTTCAATAAAAACATTTGTACGTTACAGCAATTTAAAAAAAACACATACATAAACAATTGTTACAATGATACAGAAAATTAAAAAATATATACCTGTATGTGTGCAGTAACTTTCTCCAATGGATCCAGTTTATGATTTTAGCACAGACACATAAACAAGATACTAAGTTGCAACTGTTGATAAGATGCCAATCACTATTGTAACATTTGTATGGATATCCAGAAACTCAGCATCTTATTCCAATAACTTTCCGGCTGGGTGGCTGGGATAGGAACTAACAAAGTCAGTGATTAATGGCTATAGTATCACTTTTGTGTGGTCCGCTGTATTATATACTCACAGCACCAAATCAGCAGTCCCACTTTTCACATGTGTGTAGGTCGCTGCTTTGTCCGTATACAACACTGGTTAGCAGTACCGCTTTTTTTACTTGTATATTAGTCACCGTTCAGCCCGCATGCACAATAGGCTACCCTTCATGGGTCACAAACTCCCCCGGCAGTGGGCGGTGTCTGAGTGCTGTACACAGGGGGTCATTCTGACCCGATCGCTCGCTGCAGTTTGTCGCAGTGCAGCGATCGGGTCGGAACTGTGCATGCGTTGGCCCCGCAGTGTGCCGGCGCATGGCAGCCGTTGTTGCCTAGCGATCGCCTCTAAGGCAGAGGCGGGAGAGGGCTGGCCGACGACATTAAGCCGCCATTTAGGGACGCGGTCCGGCCAACGCAGGCATGGCCGGACCATTGGGGGGCGGTCCGCAGCCGCTGTGGGCCGGGGAACAACGAGTAGCTCCCGACCAGCACGCTAAAGTTGCGCTGGTCGAGAGCTACTCTTGAAGTGCAAAGGCATCGCCGCTGTGCAATGCCTTTGCACTTCTGCAGGGGGGGGGGGGCTGGCACTGATATGCGGGGCAGACTAGCCCTGTGCTGGGCGTCCCCCCGCATGTCAGTGTGAATAATCGTAGCTGTGCTAAATTTAGCACAACTACGATCAACTCGGAATGACCTCCACAGTTCTGGAAGCCCAGTGTCCCTGGCTTATCGGCTACCGCTTATTCTCACAGCTCAGGCTGCAGGGATATTCCCAGGGATGGCAATGGAATCCTTGGGAGCTGATGCTGGAGCTATGTCCGCAGCTTCACCAGCCCTCACCAGCTTCTGTAACGGAGACCCAAACGCGTTTCGTCACTTCCTGTGACTTCTTCAATAGATATCACTCCATTATTCCTAAAGCCTTTTAAAGGTTACAAATTAAACCTCAGTACACCTGTTGGCAATCATGTCCGCGCAAGTAACATACTAATTACACATGTTGTAAAATCAGAGAATCTCGTACAAACAACCACTGGCAGATCTGATCTGCCAGTGGTGGTTTGTGGAATGAGATCTGCCAGTGGTTGTTTGTATGGGGTGTTATTAGTATGTTACTTGCGTGGCTCCTAGGGGTGTGTGAGCAAACACATCCACCTCACCTGAAATGGATGGTCAGAACACCCAACATTATTAACAATGAGTCCCCTGAAAAAGCACTTATTGGGGTGCAGGACACTCTCTTGCCCTTTCCCAATAGTGAGCCTATTCAGACACCGGATACACTGTTCCCGCATCCAACACCTGTCAAACTGTCTTACACCTTCACACCTGTTTATTGTTAAAAAAGTAAGGCTGTAGATATATGCTGTATGTAGATGGTGGACGTTGCAAATGTCATCCACCCCCATTGGTTCATGCTTCGTTAACACTCTGGTAAGAAACAGATACACTGTGGAGATGGGGCCTGGACTGCACACCCTAGCTTTTTATAATGGGATGTGCTACCTCTACCTTGCTGGGACTTAGTACTACAATATAGGAACAAGAGTGCAGGTGCACCATACACCATTAAAATGATAACAACCATCGTATCCGAGGTTCTTGGCATATATTGGCCAATATATGAGCCTCCCCACCTACTTCACGGTGACCTTGTTGGACAGGTCCCTTATATTATAGGGGTACACCTCTGGGGCACAGAGCACCCCCAAACCACCCCAGCCATACCACCCCAGGGCATCACACAAATAAAGAATTGAAGTGAGAAATCATTTGAACCTCGGATATGATGGTTGTTATAATTTTCATGGTGTATGGCACAATTGTTCTAATATTGAAGAAACAGATACACCTCCGTTAAATTACTAACTTGCAAACTGACCTATGTTTGTAGAACTGACAGTACGGTCATGACTAAGGGGTCTATTTAGTGTACTTAGCCTTGGCTAGAGATAAAGTAGACAGAGATAAAGTACCAGCCAACCAGCTTCTAACTGTTATTTTTCCAAACGTAGCCTGTGACATGCCAGGTAGTTGCTGATTGGCTGGTACTTTATCTCAGTGCACTTTACCTCCATCCAATGCTTAGTAAATAGACGAGCTTAGTCACCCATCAGGGCAACCCTCACTACAGGGCAACCCTCATTACATGGCAACCCTCACTACAGGCAGATCTGACCAGCTGGTTACTGCTCATTTTATTACATTTGGAAACCAATTACCTGCCCTTAATCATGATTACTGATTATATCCATGCTTCTATAGGGGGGTACTCACGGAGCAATCCCAGCCTAAAATCTAAGCAATCTGAGCAGCTTGCTTAGATTTTAAGCATGATCTCTCCATGTGTATCCCCCACAGTGATAGCGATGCGCAGGCCCGCGCATCGCTATTGCTGGTGCTAGATTGCCCCCCGCCCCATCCCCCCGCACGCTTCAGCACACATCGCACTGTGCTGAGCGGGGGGAGAGATGTGTGCTGAGCGGTTCGCTCAGCACACATCTCTCCCCACATCTGCCTGTGAATACGGGCCTTAAAAGTCTCTATGCCATTTGTTTGCTTCTCTGTGCCCCATACTTATTTATCTCCTGTCCTTATGATGAACTTGTACATATCCATTGATTTGTGTTGCAATTTACTTAACCTTTTCCTAATATCTTGACGTTGTACCCTTATTTCAGGTACAAATAAATAATACCACTAACCCAATTTGATCCATCAAAATATCAGCAATGGGCACATGTTCATTAACATTTGGTTTCATTCTGCAGATCTAGTAATAGTAACTATTTTTGGGGTATTTGATGTTACGGATATCCCGTCTCAGAAGGATGATTGCTTTTGTGGGAAACTACTTAAGCATAGCCTGTCATTACAAACGTGTATTTACCTTTAAGTACAAGCCAGGGCAGTGTAGTGTAATGTTCTTTCATATGTGTTTTTTGACTGCTGCATGTGAATTGAGGTCTGCATACTTTTCCATGCACAGTTTTGTTGCTGTTGATAAAAATGTTGTTCAGCATTAGCCACATACTCCTCTAATACCAACAGTTATAACATGGGCTTTACATTACAGATTAATATATGTGCTGTTCTGCTTGCCCCGATCTTTTTCAAGATCTTCAACACCTCACTGGAGACGTGCAAGGTTCCCTCCTGCTTTAAATGTTCAACAGTCGTCCCGGTTCCAAAGAGCGCAGCTGCAAAAGACCTAAATGACTACAGGCCGGTCGCACTAACATCTGTGGCAATGAAATTGTTTGAACGGCTGGTGCTGAACCACTTGCGAGAAGTGAGTAACACCCACCTATACCCCTTGCAGTTCGCATACCGAGCGAACAGGAGTGTCGAGGACGCAGTTAACTTGGGGCTGTACTACATCCTACAGCACCTAGACCAACCGGGCTCTTATACGAGGGTCCTATTTGTTGACTTCAGTTCGGCATTCAACACAATCGACCCAGTATCCTGCAAGCCAAACTCCTCTCCTTAGGGGTCCCAGAATCAACTTGCTTCTGGATCGTTGACTTCCTGACAGCAAGGAAACAGGTGGTGAAAGCCGGATCATTCACGTCTAGTGGGCACACGATCAGCACGGAGGCCCCTCAAGGATGTGTCCTCTCCCCCCTGCTCTTCTCGCTATATACCAATGACTGCACCTCGGCCGAGCAATCAGTAAAAATTATAAAATTTGCAGACGACACCACCATCATTGGCATAATCAAGGACGAAGACGAATCTGAATACAGGCGCAAAGAGGAACTGCTCACGCAGTGGTGCAGCAGGAACAACCTTGACCTAAATCCCCTCAAAACAGTTGAGATGGTGGTGGACTTCAGAAGGAAACCCAATGCCATGCAACTACTCGTAATAGCCGACAGCGTGGTTTCGTGGCTTGACTCCTTCAAATTCCTAGGGTCAAAATTTCCTGAGACCTCAAATGGGGACCCAACATAAGCACTGTAGTAAAGAAGGCCCAGCAGCAGATGTTCTTTCTGAGGCAACTCAGGAAATTCAACATCCCGCAGAAGCTGCTGCTCATCTTCTACACAGCGATCGTAGAATCGGTCTTATGTTCCTCAATCACAGTCTGGTCTGGAGCTGCCAATGAGAGTGACAGACGGAGGCTGCAAAGGGTGAGGACAGCTGAAACGATTGTTGGGGCTGACCTGCCTTCCATCCAGGAATTATACCAGTCAAGGGTCAGGAAGCGAGCGGAGAAAATCGTGGTAGATATGCAGCACCCAGGTCACAAACTGTTTGAACTACTTCCATCAGGCAACGCTACAGGTCCATTCCCACGAAGTCGACCAGATCCATTAAAAGCTTCTTCCCTTTAGCTGTCCACCAGCTGAACAATATATAAAAAGTCTAACATGTGTAAAATGTCTAATATGTTGAGTCTGTCCCTTCTTATGCAATGTATTCTCCCTTCATGTTGCTGCTTGGCGATGCACTGTACAGCAAAAAATTCCTAGTGTGCGTGAGTACACCTGGCCAATAAAGCTGATTCTGATTCTGAAAAGTGTTAGTTTCTGAGTTTGTACTCAGTGCTGGGGCAGCAGGGCAGGACTGGCTAGGATGAATAAAGCAAGGTGACTGTATGATACTTCTCCCTGTAAAGTAACCAACATGGATTTTTGAGAGAAAAGAACAAATTTAGGTTTAAACAGTGTGCTACCTGCTACACTATTGCATGCGTATCTGCAGAAGCAGCTGAATAACTTGAACAGTCAGTAGTATACTCTGGACACTGGGGGTGTGAGAGAAGAGACTGCATGCATGAGGTTGAGAGCAGACTGGAACAAGCACAAATATAGCTTCAGGATGCAGACAGCACACTGGTGTTTAGAGGAAGAGCTGATTAGAGCAGGAACAGATGGTAATTCTAGGGGGAAAATGGACAGAGTTGATACAGGCTGAGCCACAGGAAAGGAGCACTCAGGTAAAAAATGCAGGTAACTCTCGCAGATGATTAGTTGTGTGAGTCGTGAGCATAGAGACAGAGGGGGTGATTGAGACCTGATCGTAGCAGCAAAATTGTTGGTAGCCCGGCTAAACCATGTGCACTGCAGGAGGCGGGGGGGGGGGGGGGGGGGGGGGGGCGGCGCAGATATAACATGTGCTGAGAGAGTTAGATTTGGGTGGGGTGTGTTCAAACAGAAATCTAAATTGCAGTGTAAAAAGAAAGCAGCCAGTATTTACTAGAGATGAGCGCCTGAAATTTTTCGGGTTTTGTGTTTTGGTTTTGGGTTCGGTTCCGCGGCCGTGTTTTGGGTTCGAACGCGTTTTGGCAAAACCTCACCGAATTTTTTTTGTCGGATTCGGGTGTGTTTTGGATTCGGGTGTTTTTTTCAAAAAACACTAAAAAACAGCTTAAATCATAGAATTTGGGGGTCATTTTGATCCCAAAGTATTATTAACCTCAAAAACCATAATTTACACTCATTTTCAGTCTATTCTGAATACCTCACACCTCACAATATTATTTTTAGTCCTAAAATTTGCACCGAGGTCGCTGTGTGAGTAAGATAAGCGACCCTAGTGGCCGACACAAACACCGGGCCCATCTAGGAGTGGCACTGCAGTGTCACGCAGGATGTCCCTTCCAAAAAACCCTCCCCAAACAGCACATGACGCAAAGAAAAAAAGAGGCGCAATGAGGTAGCTGTGTGAGTAAGATTAGCGACCCTAGTGGCCGACACAAACACCGGGCCCATCTAGGAGTGGCACTGCAGTGTCACGCAGGATGGCCCTTCCAAAAAACCCTCCCCAAACAGCACATGACGCAAAGAAAAAAAGAGGCGCAATGAGGTAGCTGTGTGAGTAAGATTAGCGACCCTAGTGGCCGACACAAACACCGGGCCCATCTAGGAGTGGCACTGCAGTGTCACGCAGGATGTCCCTTCCAAAAAACCCTCCCCAAACAGCACATGACGCAAAGAAAAAAAGAGGCGCAATGAGGTAGCTGTGTGAGTAAGATTAGCGACCCTAGTGGCCGACACAAACACCGGGCCCATATAGGAGTGGCACTGCAGTGTCACGCAGGATGTCCCTTCCAAAAAACCCTCCCCAAACAGCACATGACGCAAAGAAAAAAAGAGGCGCAATGAGGTAGCTGACTGTGTGAGTAAGATTAGCGACCCTAGTGGCCGACACAAACACCGGGCCCATTTAGGAGTGGCACTGCAGTGTCACGCAGGATGTCCCTTCCAAAAAACCCTCCCCAATCAGCACATGATGCAAAGAAAAAGAAAAGAAAAAAGAGGTGCAAGATGGAATTGTCCTTGGGCCCTCCCACCCACCCTTATGTTGTATAAACAAAACAGGACATGCACACTTTAACCAACCCATCATTTCAGTGACAGGGTCTGCCACACGACTGTGACTGATATGACGGGTTGGTTTGGACCCCCCCCAAAAAAGAAGCAATTAATCTCTCCTTGCACAAACTGGCTCTACAGAGGCAAGATGTCCACCTCATCATCACCCTCCGATATATCACCGTGTACATCCCCCTCCTCACAGATTATCAATTCGTCCCCACTGGAATCCACCATCTCAGCTCCCTGTGTACTTTGTGGAGGCAATTGCTGCTGGTCAATGTCTCCGCGGAGGAATTGATTATAATTCATTTTAATGAACATCATCTTCTCCACATTTTCTGGATGTAACCTCGTACGCCGATTGCTGACAAGGTGAGCGGCGGCACTAAACACTCTTTCGGAGTACACACTTGTGGGAGGGCAACTTAGGTAGAATAAAGCCAGTTTGTGCAAGGGCCTCCAAATTGCCTCTTTTTCCTGCCAGTATAAGTACGGACTGTGTGACGTGCCTACTTGGATGCGGTCACTCATATAATCCTCCACCATTCTATCAATGTTGAGAGAATCATATGCAGTGACAGTAGACGACATGTCCGTAATCGTTGTCAGGTCCTTCAGTCCGGACCAGATGTCAGCATCAGCAGTCGCTCCAGACTGCCCTGCATCACCGCCAGCGGGTGGGCTCGGAATTCTGAGCCTTTTCCTCGCACCCCCAGTTGCGGGAGAATGTGAAGGAGGAGATGTTGACAGGTCGCGTTCCGCTTGACTTGACAATTTTGTCACCAGCAGGTCTTTCAACCCCAGCAGACTTGTGTCTGCCGGAAAGAGAGATCCAAGGTAGGCTTTAAATCTAGGATCGAGCACGGTGGCCAAAATGTAGTGCTCTGATTTCAACAGATTGACCACCCGTGAATCCTTGTTAAGCGAATTAAGGGCTCCATCCACAAGTCCCACATGCCTAGCGGAATCGCTCCGTGTTAGCTCCTCCTTCAATGTCTCCAGCTTCTTCTGCAAAAGCCTGATGAGGGGAATGACCTGACTCAGGCTGGCAGTGTCTGAACTGACTTCACGTGTGGCAAGTTCAAAGGGCATCAGAACCTTGCACAACGTTGAAATCATTCTCCACTGCGCTTGAGACAGGTGCATTCCACCTACTATATCGTGCTCAATTGTATAGGCTTGAATGGCCTTTTGCTGCTCCTCCAACCTCTGAAGCATATAGAGGGTTGAATTCCACCTCGTTACCACTTCTTGCTTCAGATGATGGCAGGGCAGGTTCAGTAGTTTTTGGTGGTGCTCCAGTCTTCTGTACGTGGTGCCTGTACGCCGAAAGTGTCCCGCAATTCTTCTGGCCACCGACAGCATCTCTTGCACGCCCCTCTCGTTTTTTAAAAAATTCTGCACCACCAAATTCAAGGTATGTGCAAAACATGGGACGTGCTGGAATTTGCCCATATTTAATGCACACACAATATTGCTGGCGTTGTCCGATGCCACAAATCCACAGGAGAGTCCAATTGGGGTAAGCCATTCCGCGATGATCTTCCTCAGTTGCCGTAAGAGGTTTTCAGCTGTGTGCGTATTCTGGAAAGCGGTGATACAAAGCGTAGCCTGCCTAGGAAAGAGTTGGCGTTTGCGAGATGCTGCTACTGGTGCCGCCGCTGCTGTTCTTGCGGCGGGAGTCCATACATCTACCCAGTGGGCTGTCACAGTCATATAGTCCTGACCCTGCCCTGCTCCACTTGTCCACATGTCCGTGGTTAAGTGGACATTGGGTACAACTGCATTTTTTAGGACACTGGTGAGTCTTTTTCTGACGTCCGTGTACATTCTCGGTATCGCCTGCCTAGAGAAGTGGAACCTAGATGGTATTTGGTAACGGGGGCACACTGCCTCAATAAATTGTCTAGTTCCCTGTGAACTAACGGCGGATACCGGACGCACGTCTAACACCAACATAGTTGTCAAGGCCTCAGTTATCCGCTTTGCAGTAGGATGACTGCTGTGATATTTCATCTTCCTCGCAAAGGACTGTTGAACAGTCAATTGCTTACTGGAAGTAGTACAAGTGGGCTTACGACTTCCCCTCTGGGATGACCATCGACTCCCAGCGGCAACAACAGCAGCGCCAGCAGCAGTAGGCGTTACACGCAAGGATGCATCGGAGGAATCCCAGGCAGGAGAGGACTCGTCAGAATTGCCAGTGACATGGCCTGCAGGACTATTGGCATTCCTGGGGAAGGAGGAAATTGACACTGAGGGAGTTGGTGGGGTGGTTTGCGTGAGCTTGGTTACAAGAGGAAGGGATTTACTGGTCAGTGGACTGCTTCCGCTGTCACCCAAAGTTTTTGAACTTGTCACTGACTTATTATGAATGCGCTGCAGGTGACGTATAAGGGAGGATGTTCCGAGGTGGTTAACGTCCTTACCCCTACTTATTACAGCTTGACAAAGGGAACACACGGCTTGACACCTGTTGTCCGCATTTCTGGTGAAATACCTCCACACCGAAGAGCTGATTTTTTTGGTATTTTCACCTGGCATGTCAACGGCCATATTCCTCCCACGGACAACAGGTGTCTCCCCGGGTGCCTGACTTAAACAAACCACCTCACCATCAGAATCCTCCTGGTCAATTTCCTCCCCAGCGCCAGCAACACCCATATCCTCCTCATCCTGGTGTACTTCAACACTGACATCTTCAATCTGACTATCAGGAACTGGACTGCGGGTGCTCCTTCCAGCACTTGCAGGGGGCGTGCAAATGGTGGAAGGCGCATGCTCTTCACGTCCAGTGTTGGGAAGGTCAGGCATCGCAACCGACACAATTGGACTCTCCTTGTGGATTTGGGATTTCGAAGAATGCACAGTTCTTTGCTGTGCTGCTTTTGCCAGCTTGAGTCTTTTCATTTTTCTAGCGAGAGGCTGAGTGCTTCCATCCTCATGTGAAGCTGAACCACTAGCCATGAACATAGGCCAGGGCCTCAGCCGTTCCTTGCCACTCCGTGTCGTAAATGGCATATTGGCAAGTTTACGCTTCTCCTCCGACAATTTTATTTTAGGTTTTGGAGTCCTTTTTTTTCTGATATTTGGTGTTTTGGATTTGACATGCTCTGTACTATGACATTGGGCATCGGCCTTGGCAGACGACGTTGCTGGCATTTCATCGTCTCGGCCATGACTAGTGGCAGCAGCTTCAGCACGAGGTGGAAGTGGATCTTGATCTTTCCCTAATTTTGGAACCTCAACATTTTTGTTCTCCATATTTTAATAGGCACAACTAAAAGGCACCTCAGGTAAACAATGGAGATGGATACTAGTATACAATTATGGACTGCCTGCCGAGTGCAGACACAGAGGTAGCCACAGCCGTGAACTACCGTACTGTACTGTGTCTGCTGCTAATATAGACTGGTTGATAAAGAGATGTCTATGTAACTATGTATGTATAAAGAAGAAAGAAAAAAAAACCACGGTTAGGTGGTATACAATTATGGACGGACTGCCTGCCGAGTGCCGACACAGAGGTAGCCACAGCCGTGAACTACTGCACTGTACTGTGTCTGCTGCTAATATATAGACTGGTTGATAAAGAGATAGTATACTCGTAACTAGTATGTATGTATAAAGAAAGAAAAAAAAACCACGGTTAGGTGGTATATACAATTATGGACGGGCTGCCGAGTGCCGACACAGAGGTAGCCACAGCCGTGAACTACCGCACTGTACTGTGTCTGCTGCTAATATATAGACTGGTTGATAAAGAGATAGTATACTCGTAACTAGTATGTATGTATAAAGAAAGAAAAAAAAACCACGGTTAGGTGGTATATACAATTATGGACGGGCTGCCGAGTGCCGACACAGAGGTAGCCACAGCCGTGAACTACCGCACTGTACTGTGTCTGCTGCTAATATAGACTGGTTGATAAAGAGATAGTATACTCGTAACTAGTATGTATGTATAAAGAAAGAAAAAAAAACCACGGTTAGGTGGTATATACAATTATGGACGGGCTGCCGAGTGCCGACACAGAGGTAGCCACAGCCGTGAACTACCGCACTGTACTGTGTCTGCTGCTAATATAGACTGGTTGATAAAGAGATAGTATACTCGTAACTAGTATGACTATAAAGAAAGAAAAAAAAACCACGGTTAGGTGGTATATACAATTATGGACGGGCTGCCGAGTGCCGACACAGAGGTAGCCACAGCCGTGAACTACCGCACTGTACTGTGTCTGCTGCTAATATATAGACTGGTTGATAAAGAGATAGTATACTCGTAACTAGTATGTATGTATAAAGAAAGGAAAAAAAACCACGGTTAGGTGGTATATACAATTATGGACGGGCTGCCGAGTGCCGACACAGAGGTAGCCACAGCCGTGAACTACCGCACTGTACTGTGTCTGCTGCTAATATATAGACTGGTTGATAAAGAGATAGTATACTCGTAACTAGTATGTATGTATAAAGAAAGAAAAAAAAACCACGGTTAGGTGGTATATACAATTATGGACGGGCTGCCGAGTGCCGACACAGAGGTAGCCACAGCCGTGAACTACCGCACTGTACTGTGTCTGCTGCTAATATATAGACTGGTTGATAAAGAGATAGTATACTCGTAACTAGTATGTATGTATAAAGAAAGAAAAAAAAACCACGGTTAGGTGGTATATACAATTATGGACGGGCTGCCGAGTGCCGACACAGAGGTAGCCACAGCCGTGAACTACCGCACTGTACTGTGTCTGCTGCTAATATAGACTGGTTGATAAAGAGATAGTATACTCGTAACTAGTATGTATGTATAAAGAAAGAAAAAAAAACCACGGTTAGGTGGTATATACAATTATGGACGGGCTGCCGAGTGCCGACACAGAGGTAGCCACAGCCGTGAACTACCGCACTGTACTGTGTCTGCTGCTAATATATAGACTGGTTGATAAAGAGATAGTATACTCGTAACTAGTATGTATGTATAAAGAAAGAAAAAAAAACCACGGTTAGGTGGTATATACAATTATGGACGGGCTGCCGAGTGCCGACACAGAGGTAGCCACAGCCGTGAACTACCGCACTGTACTGTGTCTGCTGCTAATATATAGACTGGTTGATAAAGAGATAGTATACTCGTAACTAGTATGTATGTATAAAGAAAGAAAAAAAAACCACGGTTAGGTGGTATATACAATTATGGACGGGCTGCCGAGTGCCGACACAGAGGTAGCCACAGCCGTGAACTACCGCACTGTACTGTGTCTGCTGCTAATATAGACTGGTTGATAAAGAGATAGTATACTCGTAACTAGTATGTATGTATAAAGAAAGAAAAAAAAACCACGGTTAGGTGGTATATACAATTATGGACGGGCTGCCGAGTGCCGACACAGAGGTAGCCACAGCCGTGAACTACCGCACTGTACTGTGTCTGCTGCTAATATATAGACTGGTTGATAAAGAGATAGTATACTCGTAACTAGTATGTATGTATAAAGAAAGAAAAAAAAAACCACGGTTAGGTGGTATATACAATTATGGACGGGCTGCCGAGTGCCGACACAGAGGTAGCCACAGCCGTGAACTACCGCACTGTACTGTGTCTGCTGCTAATATATAGACTGGTTGATAAAGAGATAGTATACTCGTAACTAGTATGTATGTATAAAGAAAGAAAAAAAAACCACGGTTAGGTGGTATATACAATTATGGACGGGCTGCCGAGTGCCGACACAGAGGTAGCCACAGCCGTGAACTACCGCACTGTACTGTGTCTGCTGCTAATATAGACTGGTTGATAAAGAGATAGTATACTACTAATATTATATATACTGGTGGTCAGGTCACTGGTCACTAGTCACACTGGCAGTGGCACTCCTGCAGCAAAAGTGTGCACTGTTTAATTTTAATATAATATTATGTACTCCTGGCTCCTGCTATAACCTATAACTGGCCCCACAATTATAAGCTGTGTGAGCTGAGCACAGTCAGATATATATATACATTGATGCAGCACACTGGGCTGAGCAGTGCACACAGATATGGTATGTGACTGAGTCACTGTGTGTATCGTTTTTTTCAGGCAGAGAACGGATATATTAAATAAAACAAACAACTGCACTGTCTGGTGGTCACTGTGGTCGTCAGTCACTAAACTCTGCACTCTCTTCTACAGTATCACAGCCTCAGGTCAATCTCTCTCTCTCTCTCTCAACCCTAATCTAAATGGAGAGGACGCCAGCCACGTCCTCTCCCTATCAATCTCAATGCACGTGTGAAAATGGCGGCGACGCGCGGCTCCTTATATAGAATCCGAGTCTCGCGATAGAATCCGAGCCTCGCGAGAATCCGACAGCGTCATGATGACGTTCGGGGCGCGCTCGGGTTAACCGAGCAAGGCGGGAAGATCCGAGTCGCTCGGACCCGTGAAAAAAAACATGAAGTTCGGGCGGGTTCGGATTCAGAGAAACCGAACCCGCTCATCTCTAGTATTTACCCTGCACAGAAGCAGAATATCCCACCCAAATCTAACTCTCTCTGCACATGTTACATCTGCCCCCCCTGCAGTGCACATAGGGGTTAATTCCAAGTTGATTGCAGCAGGATTTTTTTTTTAGCAGTTGGGCAAAACCATGTGCACTGCAGGGGAGGCAGATATAACATGTGCAGAGAGAGTTAGATTTGGGTGCGTTATTTTGTTTCTGTGCAGGGTAAATACTGGCTGCTTTATTTTTACACTGCAATTTAGATTGCAGATTGAACACACCACACCCAAATCTAACTCTCTCTGCACATGTTAAATCTGCCTCCCCTGCAGTGCACATGGTTTTGCCCAACTGCTAAAAAATTTCCTGCTGCGATCAACTTGGAATTACCCCCATAGTTTTGCCCAACTGCTAACAAACTTGCTGCTACGATCAGGTCTGAATTACCCCTACTGTGTACTGCTAGAATAGCTTAGGCAAGATTGTCAGATGGCAGAGGCGTAACTAGGGTAGGGCGAATGAGGCACGTGCCCTGGGCGCCTTGGCAGGCCCAGCAGAGGGGGGCGCCGCCGGCGGCCAGGGCATCATGCCCCACTCGCCCCCTTCATGCCGAAATGTGAGAGGAGGAGAGCGCAGCGTCTCTCCCTCCCCTCACCGCCGCTGCCAGCAGCGCTGCGTGTGTCCGGTCTCCGGCGGCGTTAGCCAATCAGAGCTTGCGGAGCGGCTCCTGATTGGCTGCCGGTCCGCAAGCTCTGATTGGCTAGCGAACCGGTGCCACACAGCCGCCGGAGACCTGGAGCGGTGAGGGGAAGGAGAGGCGCTGCGCTCTCCTCCCCTCACATATCAACACAAGCGGTGAGTGACCGGGGGGGGGGAGCACAGTGGGGCATGTAACTGGCACAGTGGGACATGTATCTGGCACAGTGGGGCATGTAACTGGCACAGTGGGGCAATGATACTGGCACTGTGGGGCATGTATCTGGCAATGTGGGGCAATGTAACTGGCACTGTGGGGCAATGTAACTGGCACTGTGGGACAATGTAACTGGCACTGTGGGGCATGTATCTGGCACTTTGGGGCGTGTATCTGGCACTGTGGGGCAATGTTACTGGCACTGTGGGGCAATGTATCTGGCACTGTGGGGCAATGTATCTGGCACTGTGGGGCATGTATCTGGCACTGTGGGGCATGTATCTGGCACTGTGGGGCATGTAACTGGCACTGTGGGGCAATGTATCTGGCACTGTGGGGCAATGTATCTGGCACTGTGGGGCATGTATCTGGCACTGTGGGGTATGTAACTGGCACTGTGGGGCATGTAACTGGCACTGTGGGGCAATGTATCTGGCACTGTGGGGCATGTATCTGGCACTGTGGGGCATGTAACTGGCGCTGTGGGGCATGTATCTGGCACTGTGGGGCATGTATCCGGCACTGTGGGGCAATGTAACTAGCACTGTGGGGCATGTATCTGACACTGTGGGGCAATGTATCTGGCACTGTGGGCAATGTAACTGGCACTGTGGGGCATGTATCTGGCACTGTGGGGCATGTAACTGGCACTGTGGGGCATGTAACCGGCACTGTGGGGCATGTATCCGGCACTGTGGGGCATGTATCCGGCACTGTGGGGCATGTATCCGGCACTGTGGGGCATTGTATCTGGCACTGTGGGGCAATGTAACTGGCACTGTGGGCCATTTTCAGTGACCACACCCCTTCTGGTGTGTGGCCACGCCCATTTCCCACCGCGCGAGCCTTCGATGCGCGCACATGCTTTTTTTTTGGGGGGGGGGGGGGGGGCATTTTCCATCTTGCCCTGGGCTCCGAAAACCCTAGCTACGCCTCTGATCATGACATGACTGGCCAGCTGACATGCTCAAACCTGTGAATGTGCAAGTCTGTGAAATGGCAGTGCTGGGTAGGGTCAGAAGGTTTAAGTAACCTCTTTATGACAACAGGAATTATATGAAATCTTGTGGCTGGCACATTTTAATGTCTAAAATACAAAAATTAGCTTTATTTACAGGACAAGAAGAATTCCAGTGATATTTCCTATTGACTTAAAAAGCACAACAAATATAATTTTCACATATTGTACTATACATAATAATGAAATCACATACTGTACTATAAATAATAATGTGACACCTATTATCTTACTAGTAATACATTATATTAGTGATAAAAAAGAATTGTCATGAAGGCTATTCAACGTGTATGTATTTTGTCTTATGTATCTAGGGCCTAATTCAGACCCAATCACTGCAACGGCAACGATCGCAGTCTGAAGCCCTTTGGGAAGTGCTCTCGCGCAGTGTGCGCACCCCGTGAAGCCCAGTGAGATGTGAAAGCATCTCAGGGCTTCGATCGCCTCTGCCTGATTGACAGGCAGAGGCGGTCGCGGGTGGGAGGGGCAAGCCAATGGCGTTAGAACGCCTTTGGTGGGGTGCAGTCCGGACAATGCAGGCGTGTCTGGACTGTTGCGTGTCCGGACCGAGTAGGCTGCGCAGGCAGAAAGCTACTTGGCGGGTTCAAAAGCATTACCGCCGTGCGATGCTTTTGCACCCATGTGGGGGGGCACATGTAGGGCAGACTAGTCCTGTGCTGGGCGTCCCCCTGCATGTCTCAGAATCTGATCGTAGATGTGCTACTACATTTAGCACATCTTGTTCAGCTCTGAATCACCCCCCTTGTTTGTTAGAATATAATTTGACCCACTATCCTAACACATTTCCATACAGCCTAACATTTGGTTTGTGGGACTTGATTCAAAAACTCACATAGTGGTGGGGTAATAAGGCGGTGCAGTGATGCATCAGAGGCAGCATGGTGATGCACCATGGGGGCATGACCAGTGTTCCAACATGCTGGACCACCCCGTCCCTTTCCCTTCTCTTAGAATGACATGTATGCACTAGAGATGAGCGCCTGAAATTTTTCGGGTTTTGTGTTTTGGTTTTGGGTTCGGTTCCGCGGCCGTGTTTTGGGTTCGAACGCGTTTTGGCAAAACCTCACCGAATTTTTTTTGTCGGATTCGGGTGTGTTTTGGATTCGGGTGTTTTTTTCCAAAAACACTAAAAAACAGCTTAAATCATAGAATTTGGGGGTCATTTTGATCCCAAAGTATTATTAACCTCAAAAACCATAATTTACACTCATTTTCAGTCTATTCTGAATACCTCACACCTCACAATATTATTTTTAGTCCTAAAATTTGCACCGAGGTCGCTGTGTGAGTAAGATAAGCGACCCTAGTGGCCGACACAAACACCGGGCCCATCTAGGAGTGGCACTGCAGTGTCACGCAGGATGTCCCTTCCAAAAAACCCTCCCCAAACAGCACATGACGCAAAGAAAAAAAGAGGCGCAATGAGGTAGCTGTGTGAGTAAGATTAGCGACCCTAGTGGCCGACACAAACACCGGGCCCATCTAGGAGTGGCACTGCAGTGTCACGCAGGATGGCCCTTCCAAAAAACCCTCCCCAAACAGCACATGACGCAAAGAAAAAAAGAGGCGCAATGAGGTAGCTGTGTGAGTAAGATTAGCGACCCTAGTGGCCGACACAAACACCGGGCCCATCTAGGAGTGGCACTGCAGTGTCACGCAGGATGTCCCTTCCAAAAAACCCTCCCCAATCAGCACATGATGCAAAGAAAAAGAAAAGAAAAAAGAGGTGCAAGATGGAATTGTCCTTGGGCCCTCCCACCCACCCTTATGTTGTATAAACAAAACAGGACATGCACACTTTAACCAACCCATCATTTCAGTGACAGGGTCTGCCACACGACTGTGACTGATATGACGGGTTGGTTTGGACCCCCCCCAAAAAAGAAGCAATTAATCTCTCCTTGCACAAACTGGCTCTACAGAGGCAAGATGTCCACCTCATCTTCACCCTCCGATATATCACCGTGTACATCCCCCTCCTCACAGATTATCAATTCGTCCCCACTGGAATCCACCATCTCAGCTCCCTGTGTACTTTGTGGAGGCAATTGCTGCTGGTCAATGTCTCCGCGGAGGAATTGATTATAATTCATTTTAATGAACATCATCTTCTCCACATTTTCTGGATGTAACCTCGTACGCCGATTGCTGACAAGGTGAGCGGCGGCACTAAACACTCTTTCGGAGTACACACTTGTGGGAGGGCAACTTAGGTAGAATAAAGCCAGTTTGTGCAAGGGCCTCCAAATTGCCTCTTTTTCCTGCCAGTATAAGTACGGACTGTGTGACGTGCCTACTTGGATGCGGTCACTCATATAATCCTCCACCATTCTATCAATGTTGAGAGAATCATATGCAGTGACAGTAGACGACATGTCCGTAATCGTTGTCAGGTCCTTCAGTCCGGACCACATGTCAGCATCAGCAGTCGCTCCAGACTGCCCTGCATCACCGCCAGCGGGTGGGCTCGGAATTCTGAGCCTTTTCCTCGCACCCCCAGTTGCGGGAGAATGTGAAGGAGGAGATGTTGACAGGTCGCGTTCCGCTTGACTTGACAATTTTGTCACCAGCAGGTCTTTCAACCCCAGCAGACCTGTGTCTGCCGGAAAGAGAGATCCAAGGTAGGCTTTAAATCTAGGATCGAGCACGGTGGCCAAAATGTAGTGCTCTGATTTCAACAGATTGACCACCCGTGAATCCTTGTTAAGCGAATTAAGGGCTGCATCCACAAGTCCCACATGCCTAGCGGAATCGCTCCGTGTTAGCTCCTCCTTCAATGCCTCCAGCTTCTTCTGCAAAAGCCTGATGAGGGGAATGACCTGACTCAGGCTGGCAGTGTCTGAACTGACTTCACGTGTGGCAAGTTCAAAGGGCATCAGAACCTTGCACAACGTTGAAATCATTCTCCACTGCACTTGAGACAGGTGCATTCCACCTACTATATCGTGCTCAATTGTATAGGCTTGAATGGCCTTTTGCTGCTCCTCCAACCTCTGAAGCATATAGAGGGTTGAATTCCACCTCGTTACCACTTCTTGCTTCAGATGATGGCAGGGCAGGTTCAGTAGTTTTTGGTGGTGCTCCAGTCTTCTGTACGTGGTGCCTGTACGCCGAAAGTGTCCCGCAATTTTTCTGGCCACCGACAGCATCTCTTGCACGCCCCTGTCGTTTTTTAAAAAATTCTGCACCACCAAATTCAAGGTATGTGCAAAACATGGGACGTGCTGGAATTTGCCCATATTTAATGCACACACAATATTGCTGGCGTTGTCCGATGCCACAAATCCACAGGAGAGTCCAATTGGGGTAAGCCATTCCGCGATGATCTTCCTCAGTTTCCGTAAGAGGTTTTCAGCTGTGTGCGTATTCTGGAAAGCGGTGATACAAAGCGTAGCCTGCCTAGGAAAGAGTTGGCGTTTGCGAGATGCTGCTACTGGTGCCGCCGCTGCTGTTCTTGCGGCGGGAGTCCATACATCTACCCAGTGGGCTGTCACAGTCATATAGTCCTGACCCTGCCCTGCTCCACTTGTCCACATGTCCGTGGTTAAGTGGACATTGGGTACAACTGCATTTTTTAGGAGACTGGTGAGTCTTTTTCTGACGTCCGTGTACATTCTCGGTATCGCCTGCCTAGAGAAGTGGAACCTAGATGGTATTTGGTAACGGGGGCACACTGCCTCAATAAATTGTCTAGTTCCCTGTGGACTAACGGCGGATACCGGACGCACGTCTAACACCAACATAGTTGTCAAGGACTCAGTTATCCGCTTTGCAGTAGGATGACTGCTGTGATATTTCATCTTCCTCGCAAAGGACTGTTGAACAGTCAATTGCTTACTGGAAGTAGTACAAGTGGGCTTACGACTTCCCCTCTGGGATGACCATCGACTCCCAGCGGCAACAACAGCAGCGCCAGCAGCAGTAGGCGTTACACGCAAGGATGCATCGGAGGAATCCCAGGCAGGAGAGGACTCGTCAGACTTGCCAGTGACATGGCCTGCAGGACTATTGGCATTCCTGGGGAAGGAGGAAATTGACACTGAGGGAGTTGGTGGGGTGGTTTGCGTGAGCTTGGTTACAAGAGGAAGGGATTTACTGGTCAGTGGACTGCTTCCGCTGTCACCCAAAGTTTTTGAACTTGTCACTGACTTATTATGAATGCGCTGCAGGTGACGTATAAGGGAGGATGTTCCGAGGTGGTTAACGTCCTTACCCCTACTTATTACAGCTTGACAAAGGGAACACACGGCTTGACACCTGTTGTCCGCATTTCTGGTGAAATACCTCCACACCGAAGAGCTGATTTTTTTGGTATTTTCACCTGGCATGTCAACGGCCATATTCCTCCCACGGACAACAGGTGTCTCCCCGGGTGCCTGACTTAAACAAACCACCTCACCATCAGAATCCTCCTGGTCAATTTCCTCCCCAGCGCCAGCAACACCCATATCCTCCTCATCCTGGTGTACTTCAACACTGACATCTTCAATCTGACTATCAGGAACTGGACTGCGGGTGCTCCTTCCAGCACTTGCAGGGGGCGTGCAAATGGTGGAAGGCGCATGCTCTTCACGTCCAGTGTTGGGAAGGTCAGGCATCGCAACCGACACAATTGGACTCTCCTTGTGGATTTGGGATTTCAAAGAACGCACAGTTCTTTGCGGTGCTTTTGCCAGCTTGAGTCTTTTCAGTTTTCTAGCGAGAGGCTGAGTGCTTCCATCCTCATGTGAAGCTGAACCACTAGCCATGAACATAGGCCAGGGCCTCAGCCGTTCCTTGCCACTCCGTGTGGTAAATGGCATATTGGCAAGTTTACGCTTCTCCTCCGACAATTTTATTTTAGGTTTTGGAGTCCTTTTTTTACTGATATTTGGTGTTTTGGTTTTGACATGCTCTGTACTATGCCATTGGGCATCGGCCTTGGCAGACGACGTTGCTGGCATTTCATCGTCTCGGCCATGACTAGTGGCAGCAGCTTCAGCACGAGGTGGAAGTGGATCTTGATCTTTCCCTAATTTTGGAACCTCAACATTTTTGTTCTCCATATTTTAATAGGCACAACTAAAAGGCACCTCAGGTAAACAATGGAGATGGATGGATTGGATACTAGTATACAATTATGGACGGGCTGCCGAGTGCCGACACAGAGGTAGCCACAGCCGTGAACTACCGCACTGTACTGTGTCTGCTGCTAATATATAGACTGGTTGATAAAGAGATAGTATACTCGTAACTAGTATGTATGTATAAAGAAAGAAAAAAAAACCACGGTTAGGTGGTATATACAATTATGGACGGGCTGCCGAGTGCCGACACAGAGGTAGCCACAGCCGTGAACTACCGCACTGTACTGTGTCTGCTGCTAATATATAGACTGGTTGATAAAGAGATAGTATACTCGTAACTAGTATGTATGTATAAAGAAAGAAAAAAAAACCACGGTTAGGTGGTATATACAATTATGGACGGGCTGCCGAGTGCCGACACAGAGGTAGCCACAGCCGTGAACTACCGCACTGTACTGTGTCTGCTGCTAATATATAGACTGGTTGATAAAGAGATAGTATACTCGTAACTAGTATGTATGTATAAAGAAAGAAAAAAAAACCACGGTTAGGTCACTGGTATATACAATTATGGACGGGCTGCCGAGTGCCGACACAGAGGTAGCCACAGCCGTGAACTACCGCACTGTACTGTGTCTGCTGCTAATATAGACTGGTTGATAAAGAGATAGTATACTACTAATATTATATACTGGTGGTCAGGTCACTGGTCACTAGTCACACTGGCAGTGGCACTCCTGCAGCAAAAGTGTGCACTGTTTAATTTTAATATAATATTATGTACTCCTGGCTCCTGCTATAACCTATAACTGGCACTGCAGTAGTGCTCCCCAGTCTCCCCCACAATTATAAGCTGTGTGAGCTGAGCAGTCAGACAGATATATAATATATATAGATGATGCAGCACACTGGCCTGAGCCTGAGCAGTGCACACAGATATGGTATGTGACTGACTGAGTCACTGTGTGTATCGCTTTTTTCAGGCAGAGAACGGATATATTAAATAAACTGCACTGTGTGTCTGGTGGTCACTCACTATATAATATATTATGTACTCCTGGCTCCTGCTATAACCTATAACTGGCACTGCAGTAGTGCTCCCCAGTCTCCCCCACAATTATAAGCTGTGTGAGCTGAGCAGTCAGACAGATATATATAATATTATATATAGATAATAGATGATGCAGCACACTGGCCTGAGCCTGAGCAGTGCACACAGATATGGTATGTGACTGAGTCACTGTGTGCTGTGTATCGCTTTTTTCAGGCAGAGAACGGATTATATTATGTACTCCTGGCTCCTGCTATAACCTATAACTGGCACTGCAGTAGTGCTCCCCAGTCTCCCCCACAATTATAAGCTGTGTGAGCTGAGCAGTCAGACAGATATATATAATATTATATATAGATAATAATAGATGATGCAGCACACTGGCCTGAGCCTGAGCAGTGCACACAGATATGGTATGTGACTGAGTCACTGTGTGCTGTGTATCGCTTTTTTCAGGCAGAGAACGGATTATAAATAAAAGTGGTGGTCACTGGTCACTATCAGCAAAACTCTGCACTGTACACTACTGAGTACTCCTAATGCTCCCCAAAATTAGTAAATCAAGTGTCTCTCTAATCTATTCTAATTCTAAACGGAGAGGACGCCAGCCACGTCCTCTCCCTATCAATCTCAATGCACGTGTGAAAATGGCGGCGACGCGCGGCTCCTTATATAGAATCCGAGTCTCGCGATAGAATCCGAGCCTCGCGAGAATCCGACAGCGTCATGATGACGTTCGGGCGCGCTCGGGTTAACCGAGCAAGGCGGGAAGATCCGAGTCGCTCGGACCCGTGAAAAAAAACATGAAGTTCTGGCGGGTTCGGATTCAGAGAAACCGAACCCGCTCATCTCTAGTATGCACTTGCCAAGCCACATCTCTATGCTACTGAGGGCATTATTAGTGGCATAACTCCCGGAGACAATGAAAGCATTTATGAAGCCTGTGGATGGGGGAACAGGGGAGCACAAAGGGGAAACAGAGCACAATGTAGGATGTGGAGGGGGAACAGGGGCACAGTGTGATGTGTGGAAGGTAGAAGGAGACCATAGTGGGGGATATGGATGACGGAAGAAGAGCACAATGTGGGATGTGGAGGGGGAACAGGAGCACAGTGTGATGTGTGGAAGGTAGAAGGAGACCATAGTGGGGGATATGGATGACGGAAGAAGAGCACAATGTGGGATGTGGAGGGGGAACAGGAGCACAGTGTGATGTGTGGAAGGTAGAAGGAGACCATAGTGGGGGATATGGATGACGGAAGAAGTGCACAATGTGGGATGTGTAGGGGGAACAGGAGCACAGTGTGATGTGTGGAAGGTAGAAGGAGACCATAGTGGGGGATATGGATGACGGAAGAAGAGCACAATGTGGGATGTGGAGGGGGAACAGGAGCACAGTGTGATGTGTGGAAGGTAGAAGGAGACCATAGTGGGGGATATGGATGACGGAAGAAGAGCACAATGTGGGATGTGGAGGGGGAACAGGAGCACAGTGTGATGTGTGGAAGGTAGAAGGAGACCATAGAGGGGGATATGGATGACGGAAGAAGAGCACAATGTAGGATGTGGAGGGGGAACAGGAGCACAGTGTGATGTGTGGAAGGTAGAAGGAGACCATAGTGGGGGATATGGATGACGGAAGAAGAGCACAATGTGGGATGTGGAGGGGGAACAGAAGCACAGTGTGATGTGTGGAAGGCAGAAGGAGACCATAGTGGGGGATATGGATGACGGAAGAAGAGCACAATGTGGGATGTGGAGGGGGAACAGGAGCACAGTGTGATGTGTGGAAGGTAGAAGGAGACCATAGTGGGGGATATGGATGACGGAAGAAGAGCACAATGTGGGATGTGGATGATGGAAGAAGAGCACAATGTGGGATGTGGAGGGGGAACAGGAGCACAGTGTGATGTGTGGAAGGTAGAAGGAGACCATAGTGGGGGATATGGATGACGGAAGAAGAGCACAATGTGGGATGTGGAGGGGGAACAGGAGCACAGTGTGATGTGTGGAAGGTAGAAGGGGACCATAGTGGGGGATATGGATGACGGAAGAAGAGCACAATGTGGGATGTGGAGGGGGAACAGGAGCACAGTGTGATGTGTGGAAGGTAGAAGGAGATCATAGTGGGGGACATGGATGACGGAAGAAGAGCACAATGTGGGATGTGGAGGGGGAACAGGAGCACAGTGTGATGTGTGGAAGGTAGAAGGAGACCATAGTGGGGGATATGGATGACGGAAGAAGAGCACAATGTGGGATGTGGAGGGGGAACAGGAGCACAGTGTGATGTGTGGAAGGTAGAAGGAGACCATAGTGGGGGATATGGATGACGGAAGAAGAGCACAATGTGGGATGTGGAGGGGGAACAGGAGCACAGTGTGATGTGTGGAAGGCAGAAGGAGACCATAGTGGGGGATATGGATGACGGAAGAAGAGCACAATGTGGGATGTGGAGGGGGAACAGGAGCACAGTGTGATGTGTGGAAGGTAGAAGGAGACCATAGTGGGGGATATGGATGATGGAAGAAGAGCACAATGTGGGATGTGGAGGGGGAACAGGAGCACAGTGTGATGTGTGGAAGGTAGAAGGAGACCATAGTGGGGGATATGGATGACGGAAGAAGAGCACAATGTGGGATGTGGAGGGGGAACAGGAGCACAGTGTGATGTGTGGAAGGTAGAAGGGGACCATAGTGGGGGATATGGATGACGGAAGAAGAGCACAATGTGGGATGTGGAGGGGGAACAGGAGCACAGTGTGATGTGTGGAAGGTAGAAGGAGACCATAGTGGGGAATATGGATGACGGAAGAAGAGCACAATGTGGAATGTGGAGGGGGAACAGGAGCACAGTGTGATGTGTGGAAGGTAGAAGGAGACCATAGTGGGGGATATGGATGACGGAAGAAGAGCACAATGTGGGATGTGGAGGGGGAACAGGAGCTCAGTGTGATGTGTGGAAGGTAGAAGGAGACCATAGTGGGGGATATGGATGACGGAAGAAGAGCACAATGTGGGATGTGGAGGGGGAACAGGAGCACAGTGTGATGTGTGGAAGGTAGAAGGGGACCATAGTGGGGGATATGGATGACGGAAGAAGAGCACAATGTGGGATGTGGAGGGGGAACAGGAGCACAGTGTGATGTGTGGAAGGTAGAAGGAGACCATAGTGGGGAATATGGATGACGGAAGAAGAGCACAATGTGGAATGTGGATGGAGGAAGGAGAGAACATTTATGGATATACGTGTGTGGGGAGGGGGGGGTGTCATAATAATTAAATTATATGTACTGCCCTGGCCCCCACTGCATTGCAATCACATTGCTGTCTCATTTGTCCGCTCAGTTGTGCTACTGCACATGCGTCGACGGAAGTTGGCACATGTGCATGCCGAAGCCACTGGAAGGAAGGTGGAAAAGCGGGTGGGGGCGGGCACCTCTGTCTAATTTGCCTCCGGTCAACTGGTATGAACTTACACCTCTGAGAGTTATTAATGTTATGTGTAGTCTCTGATAAGTGTATGGGTTAATAACCTATTAGGGCAGTGCTTGTTAGTGCTACTAACCTGATAGTGGGTGGGCTTAGCTGGGAAGAATAGGTCTATTTATTAAATGTCCATGCTGTTAATTTCATGTGGAGGGCTGGCTGGTTGGAAGGAGGCCTACTTATTGAGTGTGAACAGTATTAATGTAATATTGGGCTGGTTGGGGGATATAGGTATACCTATTCAATGTAAACGCTAATAAAAACATTATGTGGCTGGTCGGAGGGAGAAGTCTGATTATCTTTGTTAATGGTTGAGTATTTCTATCCCAAGAGAATCAGACACATAAAGGGATTGGGCGATTTTGAAACAAATTGAGAAACACTACGTTTTAATTACTGTAAGTTGCTTAATGATCTCACGTGCCAAAAAATCAGCTACATATGTTATATATATCTATATACAGTATATATATATATATACACATATATATATACACACATATACACAGCATATATATATATATATATATATATATATATACTGCTCAAAAAAATAAAGGGAACACTTAAACAACACATCCTAGATCTGAATGAATGAAATATTCGTATTAAATACTTTGTTCTTTACATAGTTGAATGTGCTGACAACAAATCACACAAAAATTATCAATGGAAATCAAATTTATTAACCCATGGAGGTCTGGATTTGGCGTCGCACTCAAAATTAAAAAGTGGAAAAACACACTACAGGCTGATCCAACTTTGATGTAATGTCCTTAAAACAAGTCAAAGTGAGGCTCAGTAGTGTGTGTGGCCTCCACGTGCCTGTATGACCTCCCTACAACGCCTGGGCATGTTCCTGATGAGGTGGCGGATGGTCTCCTGAGGGATCTCCTCCCAGACCTGGGCTAAAGCATCCGCTAACTCCTGGACAGTCTGTGGTGCAACGTGGCGTTGGTGGATGGAGCGAGACATGATGTTCCACATGTGCTCAATTGGATTCAGGTCTGGGGAACGGGCGGGTCAGTCCATAGTATCAATGCCTTCGTCTTGCAGGAACTGCTGACACACTCCAGCCACATGAGGTCTAGCATTATCTTGCATTAGGAGGAACCCAGGGCCAACCGCACCAGCATATGGTCTCACAAGGGTTCTGAGGATCTCATCTCGGTACCTAATGGCAGTCAGGCTACCTCTGGCGAGCACATGGAGGGCTGTGCGCCCCCCCAAAGAAATGCCACCCCACACCATTACTGACCCACTGCCAAACCCGTCATGCTGGAGGATGTTGCAGGCAGCAGAACATTCTCCTTTGCGTCTCCAGACTCTGTCACGTCTATCACGTGTGCTCAGTGAGAACCTGCTTTCATCTGTGAAGAGCACAGGGTGCCAGTGGCGAATTTGCCAATCTTTGTGTTCTCTGGCAAATGCCAAATGTCCTGCACGGTGTTGGGCTGTAAGCACAACCCCCACCTGTGGACGTCGGGCCCTCATACCACTATCATGGAGTCTGTTTCTGATCGTTTGAGTAGACACATGCACATTTGTGGCTTGCTGGAGGTCATTTTGTAGGGCTCTGGCAGTGCTCCTCCTGTTCCTCCTTGCACAAAGGCGGAGGTAGCGGTCCTGCTGCTGGGTTGTTGCCCTCCTACGGCATCCTCCACGTCTCCTGATGTACTGGACGGTCTCCTGGTAGCGCCTCCATGCTCTAGACACTACGCTGACAGACACAACAAACCTTCTTGCCACAGCTCACATTGTGTTAGGGTCTCCTGCCCTGTGCTGCCACGTCGTCATGGCAACCGGGAGACAAGTGCTAGTGGAGTAACCTGAGCGCAGCTGATACTCCGGTTCGGGTCTTTTGCTGTGCAGTGGTTATAGGCTCTGTGCACGGCAGGGGATCCGGTGCTGGTTTTTGTGCTCACAGTCTGTGAGGTCTGAGTGGGGCGTGGACAGCACCTGCTTTATAAGGCCTCTTTTCAGGGTAAGCAGATGCTGCTGAATCTCTGTTGGTTAGTCAGTTCATGAAAGTTAGCCAATACTGTGTAGCTTTGTATTTGTTTGTTGCTTACTGCAAATAGGCCTGGGGATTTGGTATTACACTCTGCCAATCCAGACCTAGCAGTAAGACTGGAGTCAGTCGTTTAGCTTGCTGGGGTTCTGTTATTACTCTGTGAACTTAGCAAGTTTGCGGCTGTATTCTAACACTTGCCTGTCTAATCCTGTCTCACTGTGCTAGGTGTCAGGGGTCAGTTTAGTGGCAGTAAGCTTAAACCTGTGCACTGCAAGTGAGAATCAGGATTGTGGAGGCTCTCCTTGTGTCTATCATTCCATCTCTGACCAAGGAGTTTACTGCCACACCCGTTGGTAACCCTTTAGGGTTTTGCTGTTGCCCTTAGCAACAGCATTTCGGGTTCTCTACGTATTAAAACACAACATCTTGCTTTTTACATCTGAGCAGTTCTAATACAAGGGAGATACCCAGTTCCTTAGCCTCTGGGCTTCTCTGTTCACTGTGTGTGTATTTTGTTACCCTATCACCTTCTGTGTACGTTATGTCATATTCCCCAGTTTGTCTGTGAGTCCATTTGTTTTGCATAACATATTCAGCAGCCCAATACTCCTGTTGAAATTTTGTGGGAATATGGAGCATACCCCTCAAAATACGTTGCAACAGGTGGTCGATCAGGTGCAGGTCCTGACTCGACAATTTAATGATTTGTCCATTAAAATGCACACCTCCAAGGCTGCTGGCGGAGCTCCCGCAGCAGCAGCACCTGCAGGGGTTAAGGAGCCGAAAGTAAATCTCCCGGATCGTTTTTCTGGAGATCGCTCGCAGTTCTTTTGTTTCAAGGAGAGCTGCAAGCTATACTTCCGGCTTAGGCCTCAGTCTTCTGGGTCGGAGATTCAGCGGGTGGGCATAGTGATTTCCTTGCTACAAGGAGACCCACAGGTCTGGGCATATGGGTTGCAGCCTGACTGTCCGTCGCTTAAAAGTGTTGATGCTTTTTTTACGGCACTGGGCATGTTGTATGATGACCCTGACAAGACGGCCTCAGCCGAGGCTCAGATTTCGATCCTTAAGCAAGGGCGAAGGCCAGTTGAGGTTTACTGTACGGAGTTTCGGAGGTTGGCCCACGATACCCAGTGGAATGACCCAGCCCTGAGACACCAGTACCGAAGAGGTCTTTCTAACCAGATAAAGGACCAACTGGTACAATATCCCTTGCCTGATAGCTTGGATCAGCTCATGCAGTTATCCATCCGGGTGGATAGACGGCTGAGAGAGCGTAGGCTTGAAAGGGAGACTGAGATTTCCTTCCTTCCCAAGGGAACCTCAGACTCTGAGGAATTTTCTGAGGAGCCTATGCAGATTGGGGCTACCCGCCTCTCCTCGCGTGAGAAGACGCGGAGGAGACAGCAGGGGTTGTGTTTGTACTGTGGGAATAAAGGTCATGTGGTAGTATCATGCCCAGAAAAGCCGGAAAACTTCAGGGCCTGAGGGTGATGGGAAATATCCTGTCAGGCCAGAAGTCAGAATTTCCCAAGAAGACTTTTATCATTCCGGTGACCTTGAAGATCCTCGGTCAAACTGTCAAGACTGAGGCCTTTGTGGACAGTGGGGCCGACGGGGTTTTTATGGACCGCCAATTCGCCCTAAAACACTCTGTTCCCTTAGTACCCTTGGCATCGGAAATTGAGATTTGTGGGTTAAACGGGGAACCATTATCCCAAGGTAAAATTACCTCTTGCACTAGCCAGATTTCTTTGTTTATTGGAGCCACACACTCTGAAAAATTGTCCTTTTATGTGACTGTCTGTACTTTTGCCCCATTGGTGTTGGGGTTACCCTGGTTAAGGGCCCACAATCCTCAATTTGACTGGGTCTCTGGGGAGATTCTTAGTTGGGGTACTGATTGTTTCAGGAGTTGCTTGAGCCTTCCAGTCAGGCTCTCGCAGCTAAATTTGCCAGGATTGCCAGGGTGTTATGCAGATTTTGCGGACGTGTTCTCCAAAAAAGTTGCAGAGGTACTACCTCCCCATCGCCCCTATGACTGTGCCATTGATTTGTTGCCAAATGCTAAGCTTCCCAAGAGCAGGTTGTACTCCCTGTCACGTCCTGAGACTCAGGCTATGGCAGAGTACATTCAGGAGAACTTGGCTAAGGGATTTATCAGACCTTCACAGTCTCCAGTTGGGTCGGGGTTCTTCTTCGTGGGTAAAAAGGACGGTTCGTTGCGACCCTGCATCGACTTCAGGGAATTGAACCGTATCACGATTAAAAACTCATACCCACTGCCTCTCATTTCGGTCTTGTTTGACCAGCTTCGTACTGCCACCATTTTTTCTAAGATTGACCTACGCGGTGCGTACAATCTAATCCGAATAAGAGAGGGGGATGAATGGAAGACTGCCTTTAATACCCACTCAGGGCATTATGAATATTTGGTGATGCCTTTTGGGCTCTGTAATGCCCCGGCAGTCTTCCAGGATTTCATGAATGATGTGCTCAGGGAATATTTGGATAGATTCTTAGTTGTATACTTAGATGACATCCTAATCTTCTCCCATTCCCTGGAGGAACATCGGAAGCATGTACGCTTAGTCCTCCAGAAACTCAGAGACCACCGGCTTGGGGCGAAGCTGGAGAAGTGCGAATTTGAAGTTCAGCAAATCGCATTTCTAGGATATATTATCTCCCCAGAAGGTTTCCAAATGGAGGGTTCCAAGGTACAGGCAGTCCTGGATTGGGTGCAGCCCACTAGTTTGAAGGCGCTTCAGCGTTTCCTGGGCTTTGCGAATTTTTATAGACGATTTATCGCTGGATTTTCGTCTATAGTGGCGCCCTTGGTGGCACTCACTAAGAAAGGGGCGGATGTTGCTCACTGGTCTTGTGAGGCTAAAGCGGCTTTTGCCCGTCTCAAAAGGGCATTTGTTTCGGCCAAGGTGCTGCGACACCCAGATCCAGAGCGTCCTTTTGTGGTGGAGGTGGATGCCTCTGAGATGGGTATTGGGGCAGTGCTTTCTCAGATGGGAGTGTCCGATAATCGCCTTCATCCCTGTGCTTACTTTTCCCGTAAATTTTCGCCTGCCGAGATGAATTATGACGTGGGTAACCGGGAATTGTTGGCTATTAAGGATGCACTCGAGGAGTGGAGACACTGGCTTGAGGGGGCTAAGTTTGTGGTCTCAATTCTCACTGACCATAAGAATCTGGCATATTTAGAGTCAGCGAAGCGTCTCAATGCCAGGCAGGCACGATGGGCTTTGTTTTTTGCTCGCTTTAATTTTTTGATAACATATCGCCCTGGGTCAAAAAACATCAAGGCTGATGCGCTCTCGCGGAGTTTTGCTCCAATCCAGGAGACCACCGAGGAGCCGTTGCCCATTGTTTCCCCATCATGTATTAAAGTGGGCATTACCCAGGACCTCTTATCATTAGTCCTTAGAGCACAGGAGCAGGCTCCTCCAGACCTTCCGGTAGGTCTTTTGTTTGTGCCTCCTAGGGTAAGACAGCGAGTGTTCCTGGAATTCCATGCCAAGAAGTCGGCAGGTCACCCGGGTATTGCCAGAACTCGGGAGTTGCTATCTAGGGCGGTGTGGTGGCCCTCGGTGGCTAAGGATGTGGATCAGTGGGTTCGGGCATGTGACATCTGTGCCCGAAATAAGACTCCTAGAGGTGTTCCTGTTGGCCCATTACATCCACTCTCTATCCCATCTAAGCCATGGACCCACATTTCAATGGATTTTGTGGTGGACTTGCCCAAATCCTCGGGGATGACAGCCATCTGGGTTGTCGTTGACAGGTTTTCGAAGATGGCGCACTTCGTTCCACTGGTTGGGCTGCCATCAGCCAGACGCCTGTCTGAATTATTTATGCTGCATGTTGTGCGTCTCCACGGGTTGCCACTTGATGTGGTCTCTGACCGCGGATCCCAGTTTGTGGCCAAATTCTGGAGGGCATTTTGTTCCGATCTCCAGATTTCTGTCAGCTTGTCGTCAGGCTACCATCCGCAGTCTAATGGGCAGACTGAAAGGGTGAACCAGTCCTTGGAGCAGTTCCTCAGGTGTTATGTCTCCAAGTGTCAGACTGACTGGGTTGCTCATCTGTCCATGGCGGAGTTTGACTATAACAACGCGGCTCACTCTGCTACAGGGATCTCTCCCTTCCTTTGTGTGTATGGGCATCATCCTAAGGCCAATTCTTTTGACCCCCTGGACTCCACGCCTGGTGGTTCCTCTGTGGTTTCGGTCCTTAGAGGTATGTAGCGGAAAGTGAAGAAAGCCCTTGTGTCTGTGTCATTAGTGACCAAAAGGGTTTTTGATAAGCGGAAAAGACCCTGCAGCTTCAAATTAGGAGACTTCGTCTGGTTGTCTACCAAGAATTTGAAGTTGAGACAGCCATCTCATAAGTTAGGGCCCCGGTTCATCAGCCCTTATAAGATCACCAGGGTTATCAATCCGGTGGCATTTCAGTTAGATCTGCCCCGTTCTTTGGGTATCAATAAAACATTTCATTGTTCCCTTTTAAAACGGGCGATTAGTAATCCTTCTTCCAGTGGAAGACCTTCCCCTCTTCTGATACGTGGCCAGAGGGAGTTTGTTGTTGAAAGGATTCTTGACTCCAAGGTGGTTCGGGGTCGGCTGTCATTTTTGGTGCACTGGAAGGGGTATGGCCCGGAGGAGCGGTCGTGGGTGCGCAGTTGTGATCTTCATGCCCCCAGACTGATACGCTCTTTCTTCTCGCAGTTCCCCGATAAACCCGGTGGTAGGGGTTCTTTGACCCCTCGTCAGAGGGGGGGTACTGTTAGGGTCTCCTGCCCTGTGCTGCCACGTCGTCATGGCAACCGGGAGACAAGTGCTAGTGGAGTAACCTGAGCGCAGCTGATACTCCGGTTCGGGTCTTTTGCTGTGCAGTGGTTATAGGCTCTGTGCACGGCAGGGGATCCGGTGCTGGTTTTTGTGCTCACAGTCTGTGAGGTCTGAGTGGGGCGTGGACAGCACCTGCTTTATAAGGCCTCTTTTCAGGGTAAGCAGATGCTGCTGAATCTCTGTTGGTTAGTCAGTTCATGAAAGTTAGCCAGTACTGTGTAGCTTTGTATTTGTTTGTTGCTTACTGCAAATAGGCCTGGGGATTTGGTATTACACTCTGCCAATCCAGACCTAGCAGTAAGACTGGAGTCAGTCGTTTAGCTTGCTGGGGTTCTGTTATTACTCTGTGAACTTAGCAAGTTTGCGGCTGTATTCTAACACTTGCCTGTCTAATCCTGTCTCACTGTGCTAGGTGTCAGGGGTCAGTTTAGTGGCAGTAAGCTTAAACCTGTGCACTGCAAGTGAGAATCAGGATTGTGGAGGCTCTCCTTGTGTCTATCATTCCATCTCTGACCAAGGAGTTTACTGCCACACCCGTTGGTAACCCTTTAGGGTTTTGCTGTTGCCCTTAGCAACAGCATTTCGGGTTCTCTACGTATTAAAACACAACATCTTGCTTTTTACATCTGAGCAGTTCTAATACAAGGGAGATACCCAGTTCCTTAGCCTCTGGGCTTCTCTGTTCACTGTGTGTGTATTTTGTTACCCTATCACCTTCTGTGTACGTTATGTCATATTCCCCAGTTTGTCTGTGAGTCCATTTGTTTTGCATAACACATTGATGTGCTATCCTGGATGAGCTGCACTACCTGAGCCACTTGTGTGGGTTGTAGACTCCGTCTCATGCTACCACTAGAGTGAAAGCACCACCAGCTTTCAAAAGTGACCAAAACATCACCCAGAAAGCATAGGAGCTGAGAAGTGGTCTGTGGTCACCACCTGCAGAACAACTCCTTTATTGGGGGTGTCTTGCTAATTGCCTATAATTTCCACCTGTTGTCTATTCCATTTGCACAACAGGATGTGAAATTGATTGTCAATCAGTGTTGCTTCCAATGTGGACAGTTTGATTTCACAGAAGTGTGATTGACATTGTGTTGTTTAAATGTTCCCTTTATTTTTTTGAGCAGTGTATATATATATATATATATATATATATATATATATGCTACTGTTTATGAAAAATTAGTGTCTGACCCTACTAGTGGTTTTAAGGGTGAATTAGATCGATTGTTGACACAGGCTGAGACCAATTTGTGGATCTCTAAGGATTTGAGAAGAGCATTAAGCACTGATTATCCTGTTACACCTATTTTCTACACCATCCCTAAGTTACACAAGAACCCGTTACACCCCCCGGGGAGACCAATCATCTCAGCAAGGGGGTCCCTTTATCATCCGGTTTCGATCTTCCTGGATGACTTACTAAATCCTTGTGTACAGCACACCCCCACTTATTTAAAAGATATGACCACATTACTTCAACGTTTAGAACAGCTGGGTCCTCTCCCTGAAGGTGTATTTCTTTGTAGTGCAGACGTAACCAGCTTGTATACGTGTATTCCCCACCATTTGGGAATTATGGCTGTAAGAAGTTTGTTAAGTGACAATCCGGTGTATCAGGGTCCACCAATAGAGTTCTTCATTGATTAGCTCACTTTGGTTCTCACTAGGAATTATTTTTTCTTCAATGGAAAGTTCTATTTACAGAAGCTTGGCTGTGCGATGGGGTCCAATGTGGCCCCATCGTACGCAAACGCTTTTATGTGCTGGGTTGAGAAACCGTTGTTGCTACAGCAACCACAGAGTGAGTTTGTCATCTTGTATCTCAGATACATAGATGACTTGCTAATTCTGTGGAGGGGTGAGCAGGCATCTTTGGCCACTCTGCAGGATGATCATAATGCATCTAACAGCGTGGTAAAGGTTACATATAAGATCAGCCCCTCTTGTATACAGTTCCTAGATGTCAATATAGAACTGAGGAACAGTGAACTGGTCACATCACTTCATTGTACAGCCACGGATAGAAACACGCTTCTCAAACATGACAGTTTCCATCCACTTCCATTGCGTCATGGCCTACCGTATTTACAGATGCTTAGAGCCAAACGTATAACAATTGACCCTATTTTGGCTGATCAAGCTCTTGATAGCATGGTTAAGAAATTTGTGGATAGAGGTTATGACAGACGTATGCTTGGTAACACCAAAGAGAAGGTGAATTCGATTCCCAGAGAGAATCTGTTGAAGTCTAAAGATCCCACTGTGTCACCAATTAAGAAAATACCATGGGTAAACAGGTACACTGATTCCAGTGATACAACTAAGATAGAGGTCAAGAAATTATGGCCTATCATCAGCTCTGATAGAGATCTCCCCTCTTTGTATAACACACGGTTGATGCCTGCCTATACCAGGGGCAAGAATTTGAAAGACCGGTTGGTTAAACTAGATGTCACTGATATGATGAAAACAAAACCGACACCCCATTTTATGACCAGAAAGGCGGGCAGTTATCACTGTGTTGGGTGTGTAACATGTAGATCCCTTCTAGTGGGCATTACAATTAGCCATCCTAGATCAGGGAAGAAATTCACCATCAATTTTCCCCTCACTTGCACATCCAGATTTGTCATCTACGTTCTGTCTTGCCCATGTGGGCTATACTACGTGGGCAAAACAGAATGTCAGTTTAGGGAGAGAATGGCCAATCATAGATCCGCCATTCGAGCAGCATTAGAAACTGGTAGAAGTGATCAGCCTGTTGCCCGTCATTGCATACAAGCTTCACATAGCATATCTAGTATTCGCTGCAAACTAATTGACCATGTCCCTGCTTCTAACCGGGGGGGGGGGGGGGGATAGAGGTAAAAAACTCGTCCAGTTAGAAAGCAGATGGATTCATAGGTTGGACACCCTTGCACCAAAGGGATTGAATGAAGTTCTGGGATTGCACTGTTTCTTATAATGTTTCTTATAATGTTTTAGATGATACGTTTATTTTATCTAACAGATTCGTTTTAGCATGATCTGGTCTATATTATTCATTATGTGAAGAGCAAAGAATATAATACTCATTATGTGAAGTGTGAAGAATATATGATTATGTGCAATGCAAAAAATATTTGTAAAATTCTCTAGTGATATATCTTGGGGATATGTTTATAGTCCATGTCCTTGTGTTGTTTTTAACTTATTTTTATTCTTTTGCGTAATGTATGTTGTATGTTGTATGTTTCTTTAAACATTTTCTTATTTGTTGATGACAGTTGTTATGGTGACGGTCATGCTCTCCTGTTGTGGGTCGCTGTTGATGACATTACCCGTTTCAGATGGCCAGTATCAGAGGCAAGGGAACGCGTCGGCGGCCGTCTGTGGGTTATGACTCACTGTGTACGTCTTCAGGATGGGACAGGGGAATGTCACGAACAGGCGGCGGCTGATGACGTCATCCGCCGTGACACGCGGGCGGCAATGAATGGGGGTGTTTGGATTCAGCAGCGGTTCCACATGTGAGCTTAGTTTTGTCATTATCATGATTATTGGGTGTATGTCTCTGAGGGTATTTAAGACACATTTGTATCATTGCACACTCATCCCTGACGACGGGCTGTAGCCCGAAACATGTGTTGGATGCACGTTTGGCAATAAAACACTACTGCTAGCAAAAAGTCTCCTGAGTGCCGCCGTGATTCCTGACTATTTGCAGTCTTTCTGACTGAGGGAGGGCACCGGAGCAGGTAATGGGCTGATACTTTTGGAGTGCCGGCTGAGTCTGTTTGCTATATATATATATGTATGTATATATACACACACACACACAGTAGCGGATCTTGCCACGGGCAAGCAGGACATTTGCCCGGGGGGCGCCGCCTTCCGGAGGGCGTCGCACCAGGGCAAGATCCGCTGCTGCTGTGTGCCCCCCACTGCCCGCTGACCCCCTGCTGCTGCTGCCCCCCCGCTGCCGCTGGGAAGGGAAACCCTTCGTGGAGAGGTCCTTTACTCCTGCGCGTCTAGTTTCCCTTCGTGGAGAGGACCTTTGCTGTGCGGTGCGCGATGACGTCATCGCGCACCGCACATCAATTCAGTCTGTACAGGGGGCGTGAATGACCACGCCCCCTGTACGAAGCCACACCCCCTAATGCCGCCCGGGGCGCCAGAAGCCCCGGAACCGGCCCTGCACACACAGTATATAGTAGTTTGCAATATCATTGTCTGAACAATATCCACCTTACGTTGTTAGTTATGATCCCTTTTCCTTCAGTATCCCATCTTCAAAACAAATCTATAATGCACATAGGCTTCACCGCCACCTGCCAGGTAGTGACTGTCTGCAGAATCCCTAGGTGCTAGCTCATGCCAAACAGGTCTCAGCAGACTCTAGCACACATATCAAAAGGGATATATGACATGCATCATTATTAATTCACTGAAATCATTCTGTACACCTGGGAACCTTGGTCCTCCACTTTAATATGAAGCTGCCCTTCAAAACATGAAACAGTAGACCCAGTGGGTTTTTATTCTGGTGGTACACAGTAATGGCTTTTCTGTTTCCTTATTCATTCCTATAACTAGTTAAACACTTAATCCAGAGAGTGTAAACCATGCTTTCCTACTTTTGAAAAAGCATTTCATAGAGATGAGCGGGTTCGGTTCCTCGGAATCCGAACCCCCCCGAACTTCAGCCTTTTTACACGGGTCCGAGGCAGACTCGGATCTTCCCGCCTTGCTCGGCTAACCCGAGCGCGCCCGAACGTCATCATCCCGCTGTCGGATTCTCGCGAGGCTCGGATTCTATCGCGAGACTCGGATTCTATATAAGGAGCCGCGCGTCGCCGCCATTTTCACACGTGCATTGAGATTGATAGGGAGAGGATGTGGCTGGCGTCCTCTCCGTTTAGATAGAGAGTGAGACACTTGATTTACTAGTAATTTAATTTTAGTAATTTTGGGGAGCATTAGGAGTACTCAGAGAGTGCAGAGTTTTGCTGATAGTTATACTAGTGACCACCAGTTTTATTTATTATTTAAAATCCGTTCTCTGCCTGAAAAAAAACGATACACAGTCACATACCATATCTGTGCTCAGCCTCAGTGTGCTGCATGATAATATCATCTATGTATATCTGACTGTGCTGAGTGCTCACTGCTCACACAGCTTAATTGTGGGGGAGACTGGGGAGCAGTTGTAGCAGGAGTACATAACAGTGCACACTTTTGCTGCCAGTGTGACTGACCAGTGACCACCAGTATATTGTCTGCCTGAAAAAGTTAAACACTCGTGTGGTGTTTTTTTTTTTTATTCTATAAACGCATTCTGCTGACAGACAGTGTCCAGCAGGTCCGTCATTCATTATATTATAATATATACCTGCAGTAGTGATATATATATATTTTTTATATCATTATCATCCAGTCTATACTAGCAGACGCAGTACGGTAGTCCACGGCTGTAGCTACCTCTGTGTCGGCAGTGCTCGTCCATAATTGTATACCTACCTGTGGTGGGTTTTTTTTTCTATCTTCTTCATACTAGTAGTTTAGGAGTCTGCTGCTGACAGTGTCCAGCAGGTCCGTCATTATATAATATATACCTGTCCTGCAGTAGTGATATATATATATTTTTTATATCATTATCATCCAGTCTATACTAGCAGACGCAGTACGGTAGTCCACGGCTGTAGCTACCTCTGTGTCGGCAGTGCTCGTCCATAATTGTATACCTACCTGTGGTGGGTTTTTTTTTTCTATCTTCTTCATACTAGTAGTTTAGGAGTCTGCTGCTGACAGTGTCCAGCAGGTCCGTCGTTATATAATATATACCTGTCCTGCAGTAGTGATATATATATATTTTTTATATCATTATCATCCAGTCTATACTAGCAGACGCAGTACGGTAGTCCACGGCTGTAGCTACCTCTGTGTCGGCAGTGCTCGTCCATAATTGTATACCTACCTGTGGTGGGGTTTTTTTTTCTATCTTCTTCATACTAGTAGTTTAGGAGTCTGCTGCTGACAGTGTCCAGCAGGTCCGTCATTATATAATATATACCTGTCCTGCAGTAGTGATATATATATATTTTTTATATAATTATTATCCAGTCTATACTAGCAGACGCAGTACGGTAGTCCACGGCTGTAGCTACCTCTGTGTCGGCAGTGCTCGTCCATAATTGTATACCTACCTGTGGTGGGGTTTTTTTTTTCTATCTTCATACTAGTAGTTTAGGAGTCTGCTGCTGACAGTGTCCAGCAGGTCCATCATTATATAATATATACCTGTCCTGCAGTAGTGATATATATATATTTTTTATATCATTATCATCCAGTCTATACTAGCAGACGCAGTACGGTAGTCCACGGCTGTAGCTACCTCTGTGTCGGCAGTGCTCGTCCATAATTGTATACCTACCTGTGGTGGGTTTTTTTTTTCTATCTTCTTCATACTAGTAGTTTAGGAGTCTGCTGCTGACAGTGTCCAGCAGGTCCGTCATTATATAATATATACCTTTCCTGCAGTAGTGATATATATATATTTTTTATATCATTATCATCCAGTCTATACTAGCAGACGCAGTACAGTAGTCCACGGCTGTAGCTACCTCTGTGTCGGCAGTCACTCGTCATCCATAAGTATACTAGTATCCATCCATCTCCATTGTTTACCTGAGGTGCCTTTTAGTTGTGCCTATTAAAATATGGAGAACAAAAATGTTGAGGTTCCAAAAATAGGGAAAGATCAAGATCGACTTCCACCTCGTGCTGAAGCTGCTGCCACTAGTCATGGCCGAGACGATGAAATGCCATCAACGTCGTCTGCCAAGGCCGATGCCCAATGTCATAGTACAGAGCATGTAAAATCCAAAACACCAAATATCAGTAAAAAAAGGACTCAAAAATCTAAAATAAAATCGTTGGAGGAGAAGCGTAAACTTGCCAATATGCCATTTACCACATGGAGTGGCAAGGAACGGCTGAGGCCCTGGCCTAAATTCATGGCTAGTGGTTCAGCTTCACATGAGGATGGAAGCACTCAGCCTCTCGCTAGAAAAATGAAAAGACTTAAGCTGTGATAAAGCTAAATATTTATCTTATATAAAACCCTTTATGAGGTCTAAGAACACTGTACGCTATTTACGTATGAAGTACCGTAAGGGTACGCTCGTTGCGTAACAATCGCTTAGCCGTGGTCGAGACGCTCAAGCGTCACGTTCGCTCACGGCCAAGAGATCACAGGCAGGCACGCTATTGGCTGCTGACTAACGTAATGGTTCACTATAGCGTAATGGACGCTGTATCGGGAGCGGGCTGCTCGAGCGATACAGACGCTCACGAGAATACGCTGTTGGTATCGGGCACACTTATAGGTGAGAGACTACCGTAATGCTACGCTATTAGCGTAGTGGACGCTCGAGACCACGAGGAGATCACGAGCGGCGCAGACGCTCACAATGTTAAACCTTTATATCTAAACCATAAACAATGTAATATGCTGTAAAACCTTTGTGTAGAGATAGGGTGTAGATGCAACCTAGTGTAACCTTATTAACTTAAAAGCTGTTTGAGCGTCACCGACACTCTGAGAATACTTAGCACTATAAGAAATACACAGATACCGTGCTTAGGGTCCAACGCCTAATATATATATATATTATGAATGATATACTTGCAAAAGAATTAACACAATACAAGTCATACACTACAATATAACATAGACTACCTAACCAGATAACTATACATGAAATACAATACAATACAATTACTTTCAAGGGATTACGAGAGAAAGAGGAGAAGAGAGAGAGAGAGAGAGACATGGCCCATAACAACAAGGAAAGACAATATGATTGCGGAGAAAACTTACGCACAAAGGAAACGATCGCATGCGCCTCTGGACATCCAGCTCCCGATTTTCAGCAATGATAACCGTTGAAGAGTGAGCTGGATGTGATCGGCTTGTCTATTTATGCCCCACACACAATACAATTCAATGGTCCCTACAATCTCATTGTTCATTGGACACAGGAATTCGGCTTCGCATTATAACAAAAGGTCATAGGTTGATTCATACAGGTGGGCTGTGACTATTTCCAACAGCTCAGGTGGGAGGGAAACTGGGTTTCCCGCCGCATGGATAATTAAGTGCAAATAATAGTAAATGGACATAAACTTCTTATGTCCATAACTATTCGCACGAGCGATTAATCCGCTCCAAACCAACACCGGAATATTGCTAATTAGATACTCTTCCGATGGATACTAAACACCACTGTACTACTCCTGTCTGACCCTTCGTACCAAACAAAGAGGGATTTCTCTGTTCATGAACATTCTACATTAACCAAACTTTCAGAATCTATCAAAGGGACCATGATCTACAAAATACATTATATAGTGAAAATGCGTAACGATTGAGTCGCACGCTACGAACACATGAACTCTACCGTAAATGCACATACCGCGCGCCCGCGGGTGCCCGCAACAGCGAGTATGCGCACGCACGGGAGAGCGCACGCATGCGCAGCGCAGACTTGTGTGAGGTGCAAATATGGCAGTGTGCATAGAGATATTTTTCTGACTTTGACAGTCCACCCTTTGGCAGTCAACAATAACTGCCACTTCCTAAAACATTTCAAAAAGAGAAAAATATATGTCAGGGGTTAATACATTTCCATGGTTGGGTAGGGAGGAGAGAGGAGAAGGTAGGAAAAGGGTATGACCTAGTGAGATAGCAGAAGCATGTGTGTATGAATCCGTGCTTGGGGGTCATGTATCATCGTGCCGTACGTGTTTTAAATCAAGCTTCGAGGTATTGCGAAGTATACATTTGAATTCCTTCTTATCCCGTGGTACGGGTCTGTGGATGGGCTGTCAAACTTTACCGAGCTCTTTTCGGATTTTGGTTGTAACAAAATGGGGAGCACATTTTAGTTGATGATACATGAATGGGGGAATATGTGATTGCTGATATCTGTGCCTGTATTCCCTATACTATGTGTGTAATTACCTGAAGGTTGTAGAGATGAAGAAAAGACATAATTACGGTAAATGCAGTGGTATTCTATGTCAGGTAAATGAACATTTGTCGGTTGAAGTCTTGTTCGGTGTCTGTTGAATGCAGTCTTCTTTGTGCTTTTGCCCATAAGGTGCGAGCAAAAGCTTTGTCAATGTCCATAGATTTACAAAAGTGTTGGGCTAGCGTAATTTTTAAATTTCTAGGGAAACTGGGGATCTATGGCAAAGTTCATCAAATCTCTGTGTATAAGGTTGTCAAAACTTCTTCTTTAATCCATCTGTTGTCTGTATATCGGCTCATCAAATTCCTCGTCCAAGTGGGTCTTTTTACCTTGGAGGAAACGGAAAAACAGGTGAAAGAAACGGACCGTAGAAATCGCATTTTCATCACATCATTGTTTCTACATTTGGGTCATAAATCAAATCCATTGGAATTACAGTTTCCTCACTCCTTAAACTCATCACCCTGGTACTTCGTTTGCACTTCGTTAAAGCCTGACCGCATCTAAATATCAAGCCAATCGTTATGATAACACCTAAGATACATAGGAGAAACTTCCCAACATCCATTATGACTCCTTGAGCCCATTCTCCTAAACCGGAGAACCAATTTCGCGGGTTCAACCATGACACCCAACCAGTCAGCTCATTACTCACAGCAGCAAGGGTGAGATTGTGTCTCCTGCGAAATTCCCACTTCAGTTGGAGAATATCGTCCATCTTTTGGTCTATGACCTCGACCGGGTCCTCGGTGCTATTCGTAATATATGTGCAACATTTCACGCCGTATTGTGTTGCCAGTGTGACACAATATCCGCCTGTCACTGCTGTGAGGTAATTAAGAACCATTCTATGCTGTACCAGTTCTGTTTTATAAGCTTGAAGTTCTCTTCCAGTATACCTAAACGTGTCATCATACATTTCAGTGATATTATCTAACAAATTTGCAAGCGCAGAGATGTATCTATAGTTCATCACTCCTCGAGCGGTGCGAGTGAAGTCTAACGCAAGTAGAACCTGAATCCCGGTGGATTCATGGATCATATCCGAGGCCAAATGCTCTGTCCTCTCTGTCAGTTGCCTTTTAACTACGTGCTCGTAATGGGTATGAGTATAAAGAGCTTGGGCAACACGGTGTATGTCTTTCATTTTGTCATGTGATACAGTCATTACTTCAGGCAATACTTTTCCAATATAACACAATCCTTCAGAGTTTGGGGCAAGCCACTTATACGCCTTCCTCCCGCATATGAAATATGCATCATCGGGGAGAACATATGGGACGGAGTAGGACATAACCATATTACACATCTTTCATGTGAAATCTCCTAACCCTAATTCTCCCATCTGTCTAGTACACGTATCAGCTTGTACGATATGTGCACAGTATCCTCTACTGGCTATGTGGCGTATAAGCTCTGTATCTGTCGGCATTCTATCTGCACTATATGAAAAGGTCATGGTTTGGTTACTCCATGACACTTCCCAATTTCCCGGCTTTCGGGGATTGGAAATGTTAAAACATATTAGGGATCTATCCACATGATATTGGTGGAGCTTCAAACTAGGAGGACTGGAGATATTAAACCTCCTGTCCACCGGCCTCCCACCACTTAGCTCAAGTACCTCCCCTATCGTTAAAGGAAATGGTACTAGTCCTGATTTGCTATGACCTTGAGGTACTTGAGAGCATACCCAACAATCTGTTTGATTTAGCACACTACCCACTAAGGAGTGATAGTCACTCAAGGGATGCCGGTCCATGTGGATATTAAAACTGGATTGGCATTTCTTGATGCATCCATCCTCAACTACATTGTCACAGAGCCTACAGATACAGTTTTCTTCAGCTAACAATCCAAAAAAAAAATGTTTACAAATAACATGGCTGTTAGATTGTTTCCGGTACTCGCCTTTGTTCGGTGCTTGTGTTGCTATTGGAAATTTACACCTCCGTCTTAGTCATTGGAACCTTTCTGGTGTCAAAACTTCTTTCTCGACCTCACTGGTACTCTCACCGAAACAGACTGCTCTGGTCAACATCAGGGTCAACAGGAAAATCCATATCACAGTCTCTTGTGGCAAGTCCATCTTACAGGAGGAGAAAAGAAGAAATTTGTAATGGGGTACAGAAAAACAGTTTGAGGGGGAGAGAAACTTGTTACGATAATTAAGTTCTCTAGTCTTGTTGTTCTTCTTGTTCTGCTGTCATCTCAAAGGTGCTGTCTCTCAGTCTTCCAAACGAACATTCCGGTGATGCAATATTCCTTCCAACCCAGCGATCTCTCTGTAAGGAGCAAAAAATCTTGCATTACCATTTGTCTAACTGAGGTGTGACATACCATCTTTAAAACATAAAACATGAGTGAGAAGAGAGAAAACAAAAAAAAAAAAGAGAGAGAGAACAATTCATATATGTATATATCACATAAATCAACAGAGAACAACAACAGGGAAAAAAAACATTTTTCAAACATAAACATTTTCTAAAACATTGTCAGATCATCAGGCTGTCATATCTACATGTCCAATGGTTTCCTTGCGCAGTCCCTCCCCCCAGCACTTCCATATTCCACTGTCTGTGAGGTATATGCAATAGCGGGCGAATTGGCAAAATAGGCGAATTCCGGGCCGTTTTCGCCTCCAAAAATCAATTCGCCTATGCAGTGCAGTCATTTTTCGCAAAAAAACGGCCCGTCAAAATTCGCCTTTTCTCAATTCGCCTTTTTCCGAATTCGCCTTTTCTGCAATGGTACAGATGCTGCAATTCGCCTCCAGCATATTCAATTCAAGTTTGGAAATTCGCCTGCAGTGCTTTTAGACAGCAAATTCGCGATTTTCACTCCGCCACACTTTGGAGGGTGAAAACAAATAAAAAATTTTTAAACATGTTTTTTTTTGTGTTTTTTTTTTTAGGAATAGCAGATCTATTTATATTAGAAGGGATTAGGTTTTTTTTTTTTTTTTGGGGGAGGCACAAATATTATTTATATATTTTTTAAAATAATATTTTTTTATTTTTTTTATTTTTATTGCTGGAACGGTAAAATCCGGGAAAAAAATGGCGTGGGGTCCCCCCTCCAAAGCATAACCAGCCTCGGGCTCATTGAGCTGGTCCTGGTTCTAAAAATGCGGGGAAAAAATTGACAGGGGATCCCCCGTATTTTTAAAACCAGCACCGGGCTCTGCGCCTGATGCTGGTGCCAAAAATACGGGGGACAAAACGAGTAGGGGTCCCCCGTATTTTTAACACCAGCATCGGGCTCCACTAGCTGGACAGATAATGCCACAGCCGGGGGTCACTTTTATACAGTGCCCTGCGGCCGTGGCATCAAATATCCAACTAGTCACCCCTGGCCGGGGAACCCTGGGGGAATGGGGACCCCTTCAATCAAGGGGTCCCCCCCCCCCAGCCACCCAAGGGCCAGGGGTGAAGCCCGAGGCTGTCCCCCCCCATCCAATGGGCTGCGGATGGGGGGGCTGATAGCCTTTGTGTTCAAAAAAAAAGATATTGTTTTTTCCATTAGTACTACAAGTCCCAGCAAGCCTCCCCTGCAAGCTGGTACTTGGAGAACCACAAGTACCAGCATGCGGGAGAAAAACGGGCCCGCTGGTACCTGTAGTTCTAATGGAAAAAAAATACCCAAATAAAAACAGGACACAGACACCGTCGACAGTAAAACTTTATTACACACTGCCGACACACACATACTTACCTATGTTCACACGCCGACATCGGTCCTCTTCTCCATGTAGAATCCCGGGGTACCTGAAAATAAAAGATCAATTATACTCACCTCAACAGGCTCCAGAGATAAATCCACGGACTTGGCAAAAAAAGAAAGCGCATTTACCCGCACCAAAAACGGACTGAAAGGTGTCCCATGCTGACACATGGGACACCTATCCACGATTAAGATCTGTCAGTGACAGTTGTCACTGACAGGTCTCTAAGCCAATCAGGAAGCGCAACTTCGTTGCGCTAACCTGATTGGCTGATCGCTGTGACAGCGCATCGCACAGCTCCCTCCATTATATTCAATGGTGGGAACTTAGCGGCTAGCGGTGAGGTCACCCGCCGGTCAGCGGTGACCGGCGGGTGACCCCACCGCTAGCCGCTAAGTTCCCACCATTGAATATAATGGAGGGAGCTGTGCGATGCGCTGTCACAGCGATCAGCCAATCAGGTTAGCGCAACGAAGTTGCGCTTCCTGATTGGCTTAGAGACCTGTCAGTGACAACTGTCACTGACAGATCTTAATCGTGGATAGGTGTCCCATGTGTCAGCATGGGACACCTTTCAGTCCGTTTTTGGTGCGGGTAAATGCGCTTTCTTTTTTTGCCAAGTCCGTGGATTTATCTCTGGAGCCTGTTGAGGTGAGTATAATTGATCTTTTCTTTTCAGGTATCCGTGGATTCTACATGGAGAAGAGGACCGATGTCGGCGTGTGAACATAGGTAAGTATGTGTGTGTCGACGTATGAAATAAAGTTTTACTGTCGACGGTGTGTGTGTCCTGTTTTTATTTGGGTATTTTTTCCCCAGTAGTACTACAGGTACCAGCGGGCCCGTTTTTCTCCCGCATGCTGGTACTTGTGGTTCTCCAAGTACCAGCTTGCAGGGGAGGCTTGCTGGGACTTGTAGTACTAATGGAAAAAACAATATCTTTTTTTTTTGAACACAAAGGCTATCAGCCCCCCCATCCGCAGCCCATTGGATGGGGGGGGACAGCCTCGGGCTTCACCCCTGGCCCTTGGGTGGCTGGGGGGGGGGACCCCTTGATTGAAGGGGTCCCCATTCCCCCAGGGTACCCCGGCCAGGGGTGACTAGTTGGATATTTGATGCCACGGCCGCAGGGCACTGTATAAAAGTGACCCCCGGCTGTGGCATTATCTGTCCAGCTAGTGGAGCCCGATGCTGGTGTTAAAAATACGGGGGACCCCTACTCGTTTTGTCCCCCGTATTTTTGGCACCAGCATCAGGCGCAGAGCCCGGTGCTGGTTTTAAAAATACGGGGGATCCCTGCCCGATTTTTCCCCTGCATTTTTAGAACCAGGACCAGCTCGATGAGCCCGAGGCTGGTTATGCTTTGGAGGGGGGACCCCACGCCATTTTTTTTTCGGGTTTTTCCCCGTTTTTTCCCGTTTTTTAAAATCGCGGTAAAATCCGCAAAATCGGCCGATTTTCGCCCGCGACTCTGGCGAATCCGTTTTTCATTGCATATGGTGAATTCCGGAAGCCACCTTCCGGAATTCACCTGGCGAATTTGGTCGAATTGAAAAAACGGCGATAATTGCCGCGATTTCGCCCGCTATTGCATATACCCCTGTATCTGGCCAGAATACGTTGGTGCGGATAGGTCATGCTGGGGTTTGGTAGACTTCTGCAAAGACCAAGTATATATGCAATGTTTGAATCCTACCAATAATCGTCAGAGATGGGGAGAGAGAAAAAGAAACATTTCACAGATACATTTACAACGTTTCACCCGGTCATTCCTGTGTCTTCAGGGAATGACCTCCCAATTTTATTAACTATTTCCTCAGGCTTACCATCCGTCCTAGTGATCACCTTTCTTGACTACATATCATGAGTGTGGACCAAAATTCTTCCTATATGATCCCTGATTATAATTTGGTGTGTCATAATTTTGCTCATTCCTCTGTCTAGGGGGTCTGACTTTATGTGTGCTATTACAGTTGCTGGCATAATGCCCTTCTCTTTTACAAAGAAAACAAACCCGGGGCTTCTTCCAAGTGTCAGTGACCTGAGGTTTTGGTTGATTTGATGCCTCCTCAAACGCTCGGATGCTCATCACCATCAACCGCTTTCCCTGTGCTTCCCTGCTTCCTTGGATATCATGGTTATGTTGTTGTCTAGGGGATTGATGTGACTTTTGTCTACTTCCTGATCTACAATCTCTTGCAAAGTGTCCTTTTTTATGACAATTGTAACAGACTTCCACATTTAAATTTCTCGCAGGGGTTTGGGGCTTATGCTGGAGTGGTCTTGTGGTTGGGGCCTGTATACTTGCGGCCATTAATTTATCACTTTGTGACTCTCTGTATCTGGTGATATTTCGATCAATATCAATAGCGGCCTCTCTTAATGCGGCCACCGAGGTATTTCTCCAGTTTGGGTTGGTGGTCTGTACCCTTGTTCTCAATACCTCCTTTAAACCATTCATTAATACCTTAACCGCTATTTCTCTATGCTGTGCGCATGTTTTGATGTCTGTGATCCCAGTGTTCCTAGCCATTACTTGCAGTGCTCGATTGAAATAATTAGAAATACTTTCCCCTTCGTTTTGTCTTATGGAGAAAATTTCATTCCACTTGACAACGGCAGGGAAATATACTTCCAACTGTCGGTTGATCTGCTTAATACATTCCTGATTGTGTTCCTCCGTTTGAGGTACTTCTGTGTCTAATTGGCAATCAGTAATAAATTTCGCAGGGTCAACACTGGAGGGCAAACATGCCCTTAGCACTGTCCGCCACTCTTTGTTGGTGGGTTCTGTGGAGTTTCCTAGTTCTTTAACAAACCTTTGACATGCTACTAGATTTTTCCTAGGATCAGGAAATTCAGACATAATTGATCTCAATTCGGTCCGGGACCAGAGACAGCGCATTGCACTGTCTTTGACGGGAATGATTCCCTGATCGTCAGTCTTCCCATTGGGGACTGCGATCACCCTGACCGGATCAAACTCAACTACATCATCTTGTTTTGGTCTTACAATATGGGGTACATTTGTTTGTGCGTGATATAAAACATTGTACGTACCTGTGGACACGACCTCACCTGACCCTCCGTTAGGGGGTTTGATTATTGCCTTTACCGATTTGGTCGCGTCCACCTGGATGTCTTGTAGGATGGCTTCTGGAAGAGGTGCCGACATTGTTCTGGGCTCACTTTCTTGTTTGTATTCCTGAGGGAAGTTTGACATGGGGTGCAACTTGCATAGGTTAATAGTTGTACATTTAACAGTATTACAATTATCATTGTTACATTTATTACTCTTATTCTTATCATCTATACTACAGTTGCTAAGAGCGTTTTTATTGTTCAACCTTGTGCTTTTCTCCGCAACCATAATCCTCTCCATTGCCATGTCTCTCCTCTCAAGATAAGAGTCAGATAAGTCAATTAAATCTCTTTGCAATTCACTTTCCTGTTGCCATAACTGCAAATAATCATAATGTTTGATTCGTCTCTTTGCTGGTTTAATAAGACCTATCCTTCTCCTTAAATTCATGAACACTTCTGGGCTGAAGCTACCTATTCTTGGGAATTTCTCCCCGTCATGCATTGTCATTCTCTCCCATTCATCACATAAAATTTCTGTGTGCCTTCCGTATTTTTCACACATTACGTACCTTGCCGACCCGATTGGTCGGTTTATAGAATCAACCCGAACCGAGGTTGATCGCCCCCTTCCTGAACAACTGGCCCCCATAATTTGCAGGTGTTACGGAACCTTACAAAAAACCAAGATATTCACAATAGGTTGGCGGTGAAGTTTACCGAGCACCTCACTCACTCGCCCACGCCGACCAATACGACCTGATCACACTGATATAGTGCTGGCGTACTCGACCCAGGGCCCCTATTAACCTTTGTTTACTGGAACATGTGGGTGTGATCCGAAGAGCATTAACCCTTTCCAGTAAAGGTGTGGTTGTCAGATAGTTCCTGAGTGACCAGCGAACTTCCCTTTTTGAAAAAATAAAAAATTACACAAATCACGTTAGAATGTACAAATAGCGTTTATGACCTTCGTACACAAATAGTACCGGTCAGGTTTACTAATGCACACAATTACGTACGGTACAATCGTTCAGCACATAAGCAACTAATCTTATGTACGGAGCGACCAGCGGAATCGAAAATTGCGGCTGCGAATTCCTTCAGCAAGAGCTTGTATGGCCTATATGGGTGTTGCACCAACCCTTTTCTTTGGTGTTGTGCCTGTGGACTCTATAGCGGACTTCCTTGTCTGCTGTACCTAGACCTCCTGGTCTGTTATGCGACCTCCTGGTCTGACCTCCTGGTCTGTTACAGTATGACCTCCTGGTCTGCTACACTCTAATGCTCAAATTTTATGTTTAACCAAGGATGCCTCCCTAGCCACCGTGCATGTCACTTACACGTATGTACCTTCACGAGAACTCGATGATTTCTTTTGGTTCAATCCTCAAAATTGTAAAAACAAACACTCACTCACCACATATACACTTTTGTTTCTATTTCTATTTTTGCGCAGAAATTTCTCTTTAGACCAGATGTGTTACAAATTAGGAGAAGGATCTATTAATTTAAATTTCGAATTTAAAATAGATTTGCGCTACTTATCGCCTGTTGCGCTATTTATCGCTTGTTGCGTTACTTATCACCTGTTGCGCTATTTAAAAATCAACACTCTCGTGTGACTTGAGTTACGTGGGCGTACTCAGACGCTCCGTTGCGTAATTTACGCTGCGTGCGTCGGCCTTTGCGCACGCGAGTCTCTCCCTTTGTTAGAGACACGTGTACACCAGTCTTTGTCCACCGTAACACAACTAACACGTTTTATCAATGTAGATGATCCTTGATCATCTACCGCACACCACACCAATCTCTCCTTTTACCTTTAGGTAGAGCTGTGTGTATTTCTATACCTTAACTGTATTACCTTTACTCTTTAACTATGAAATAGCGGCAAATCTCTCTTAGTACGTTTATCAATTATACAATGGCAAACAGGAGAGTGATATATGAAAATACACGAATGAAAAGAAATGCAGATATGTGTGCGTGTGTACGCAAGACAAAAATAAACAGTTTTAAAAAGACACTATCGTTTTGTTCTTACCTCCGGTCCCGGATTCCTTCAGCACCCTTTACTAAGCGAAGCAGACGCTTATCCAAACAGCACTACGAGGAATATGACCTCCCGCCCTTTGCTGCTGGATAATGTCTGCTGAAATTACCTAGTGCAGATATGTGAAGGACGGGCGAGCCGCCAATTGATAAAGCTAAATATTTATCTTATATAAAACCCTTTATGAGGTCTAAGAACACTGTACGCTATTTACGTATGAAGTACCGTAAGGGTACGCTCGTTGCGTAACAATCGCTTAGCCGTGGTCGAGACGCTCAAGCGTCACGTTCGCTCACGGCCAAGAGATCACAGGCAGGCACGCTATTGGCTGCTGACTAACGTAATGGTTCACTATAGCGTAACGGACGCTGTATCGGGAGCGGGCTGCTCGAGCGATACAGACGCTCACGAGAATACGCTGTTGGTATCGGGCACACTTATAGGTGAGCGACTACCGTAATGCTACGCTATTAGCGTAGCGGACGCTCGAGACCACGAGGAGATCACGAGCGGCGCAGACGCTCACAATGTTAAACCTTTATATCTAAACCATAAACAATGTAATATGCTGTAAAACCTTTGTGTAGAGATAGGGTGTAGATGCAACCTAGTGTAACCTTATTAACTTAAAAGCTGTTTGAGCGTCACCGACGCTCTGAGAATACTTAGCACTATAAGAAATACACAGATACCGTGCTTAGGGTCCAACGCCTAATATATATATATTATGAATGATATACTTGCAAAAGAATTAACACAATACAAGTCATACACTACAATATAACATAGACTACCTAACCAGATAACTATACATGAAATACAATACAATACAATTACTTTCAAGGGATTACGAGAGAAAGAGGAGAAGAGAGAGAGAGAGAGAGAGAGAGAGAGAGACATGGCCCATAACAACAAGGAAAGACAATATGATTGCGGAGAAAACTTACGCACAAAGGAAACGATCGCATGCGCCTCTGGACATCCAGCTCCCGATTTTCAGCAATGATAACCGTTGAAGAGTGAGC